>NW_026067971.1:7781519-7891015 GCF_014885135.2 Alexandromys fortis | reverse complement strand
CCCCCCCCCCCCCCCCCCCCCCCCCCCGTGACATGTTTTGAAATCCAGGAATATAGAGACAGATCTTAGAAAGGGGGCAGAGATCTTAAAGTGAAAAGGAGGGAAAGAGACAAAGATGGGGATAGAAATAGAAATTTACAGGAACAGAGAGAGAAAGGGAGACCTGGACAGATGGGGGGAGGTTGATCAGAGATGGACAGGGTTGAAAGAGACAGAGATAGAGGTTTTCGGATGACTGTGGTTAGAGACCAGAAGTACACCCGTGTCCCTATAACCTGTGGTTCCCAGCTGTTGGAACCTGGGTCTGAGAACATCCTGTGGGCTTTTGAGGCCAGAGACCAAGACTGTCTGCGGACCTCTCTGTGGTCACTGTCACTAGGGTCAGCTGTGTCAGGTCTACGAAGGCTTGCCTGTGGTAGAAGTTGGGAACCCTGACTGCCTGGGCAGTTGAGGGACAGACCTGTGCTTGTGTCTTTAGTGTCTCTGCTGCTGATGGCTGGCCTGTGTACCGTTTTCACCTGCGTCTTGGTGCTCTTTTTCAACACCCCGTATCGACGCCTGGAGGCCGAGTCTGGAGGGCCCCCTTCACCCAGGACATGTGGCAGGGAGCCAACGATAATAAGCTCCACCCAAGTGCCACCACCCCTTGAGACTTCTGGCTTAACACCTCCAGCTGGGGCCTTGCAGGAAGCTCCTTGTCCTGCCCCTCTTCCCAAAGGACACTCAGAATGGGCAGAGACATCTGGTAAAGCAGAGACTTGCTAGGGTCTCTTTGTCTGTGCCTGTCACGCTAAAAACTCTAACAGGGACACAAAGTCTTTAGCATACCTAGGGCATGACAGGATTGCCTTTTGGTCCTTAGGTAGACAATGATAGATTGAAAATAACTGCTGTTGTGTGGATACTGGTCAGTTAGGGTAGACCCTGGCCAAGCCAGACTTGTGGTGGCTGTTGCAGGGAGTGTCTGTTCAGGGGCCAGAGTGAGTGGAGGATTCCTGGCAAGAAACTGAGGGAGTTCTGGGGACCATGGCATGGCCAGTCTGAGGTGGACAGGTGTAGAAAGATTTTTGTCTTAACTGTACGACCAGACACTTAGCCTGATTCTAGGATAGCACAGAGAGGGGTGAGCTGGTCTTAGGGTAGGGAGCAGAAGGATCTCTGGTAGATACACCCCCTCTAATGAACACTCACAGGCAAGTTTGTGTGTCCCACTTTATTGAACTGGCTACAGCTTGCAGCCTGAAGGATGGAGAAGCTCATGCTGCCTCTTGCACGTGGGAGGACCAATAGTTCAGCATTTTGTAGTCTAGGTTGCCAGCCACATCAATGAAAGCAAACTTTCGCATCTGATTCTCCTAAAAGTCAGCCCAAGATGGGTAGGGTATTGGCGAAGACGTCAAGTTGGTGGGGGTGGGAGCGGGGAGAGACCAGGTTCCTGGGCTCCAGCCCAGACACAGTAAATTTCAGGCACTTGACTCCATTCAGTCGGTTCCTGATTCTTGGTTGACCTGTTCAGGGGTGGAAAGGGGCAGAGAACTAAGAACCCAGGCAAGGGAGGGGCTAGGGATGTATGCTAGGTGGGGTCAGAAGAGGGATGGAAGGAGTAGGTAAGACCAAGAGGGGTTGGGGAAGGGGAGGGGCTACTGGGAGTCCTGTCCTGGTGAAGGTAAGGAATGCATGGTATAGACAAGCTAGGACCTACACTTTATTCCTGACTCCTAGTCTGCTGCCTCTATTACTAAGCTAGCTAGTAGCAGAGTGGTGGTGTATACTTTTGGGGGAATGCTGCCCCTAGCTGCCCTCTGATATACTTGGGATTGCAGAAGCCATAGGGGTGGGGGTTGGGCGAACCTCATTTGCAGTCATCTTGTTAGCTTGGGACATCAGTAGACCTTTGATGCTGAGAGTGGAAAGAGACGGATTAGCTGCTCTGAGGAAGAGTGGAAAGTTCCTACTGTGGCCCCTCTGTGGGGAGGCCTGAAGATAGTCTGATGTGTACCTCCTACCAACCTGTTGTCAAAACCCAGGTGCCTAATGGTCCCTGGAGCCCATGGTGACTCACAGCAGGTACCTGACGGAGTGTGCTACGTTTAAGTCAGCCATCTATGAAAGGGGCTTAAGACAGCAATAGATGGACAATGCCTCCCTGGGTAATAAAGGGCCAGATAGCAGGAATAACCCTTCTCTTAGTTATTCCAAATGACTCTGCTCTTAGGGTCTCAGGGTGGCTATTTGAGGCCCTGGAATTAAGAGTTCAAGAGGGCCTGGTGAGGTGGACTTGGGCCCAGGCATGTCTCTTTTCAGAGTGGATATTCCCTAGCCCCTAAGCCAGACTCACTATTCCTTGTGGATGCTGCCCCTGCCATCAAGGTTGAGCACTTTGAAGGCCTTTAGGATGGTCTCTGAGAGTCCTATCTTGTCCTAGGGCATCCAGTGCTTAGTCTTGCTGTACCATCTAAGGAATCTTTCCTATTCCTGGGCCGGAAGAACCTCTGTTGACCCACATAGGTCGATCTGGCTTCCATTTGGGAACCAGGGCTCTGATGGTGAGAGAGTCTACAGAGAGCTAGATAGGCTGGTACAGCCCCTTTGGATGTCAATGTGGCGATTTCTCAGAAAATTAGGAAACAACCTTCCTCAAGACCCAGTAATACCACTTTTGGGTGTATAGCCAAAGGATACTCAATTGTGCCACAAGGACATGTGCTCAACTATGTTCATAGCAGCATTGTTTGTCATAGCCAGAACCTGGAAACAACCTAAATGCTCCTCGACCGAAGAATGGATAAGGAAAATGTGGTGCATTTACACAATGGAGTACTACACAGCAGAAAAAAATAATGACAGCTTGAATTTTGCAGGCAAATGGATAGATCTAGAAAACATCATTTTGAGTGAGGTAACCCAGACCCAGAAAGACAATTATCATGTGTACTCACTCATAAGTGGTTTTAAAACATAAAGCAAAGAAATCCAGCCTACAAATTAATCCCAGAGAACCTAGACAACAATGAGGAACCTAAGAAAGACATACATGGATCTAATCTACATTAATCTACATGGGAAGTAGAAAAAGACAAGATCTCCTGAGTAAATTGGGAGCATGGGGACCTTGGGAGAGGGTTGAAGGGGAGGGGAGAAGCAGGGAGGGGAGCAGAGAAAAATGTAGAGCTCAATAAAAATAATAATTAAAAAAAGACAGTGTCTTTTGGCCCAAGTGTGGGGGATACAGGCTGGAGTCAATCTAAGGACACCGTCTTCTGTGGAGGAAGGAGAAAGTTGAGGACTGTTTCTGTTCTCAAATATAGGGAAGGAACCCCCATTCCAGGTAAAATATAACTGCCTTTCCCAGCTTCTGAGGTAGGACACAAGGCTCTTGCGCCCCGCCTCAGGAATGTCCATGGCAGGCCACTGAGACAGAGAGGGCTAATTGCCAGCTGAAGTGACTTGAAGGTGAGGGAAGAGCTGGCATCTGGCTCTGAGATATGAGTAGGCCGACCCGTACACACTCTTCCAAGCCCACAGGGTGAGCCTAGGGGTAATGTGGAGGGGTGGGGATGCAACGGGGCACTGGGTTGCCTCTCCAGTTCCTGCCTCAAATCCATTCCAGTTTTCTAACCATCCTGAACACCCTCTGCCAGCTTTAAACAAACCAGAGTCTTGAGGAGCTATTCTGAGACCCCCGAGAGCAAAGTCCTTTAGTATAACTAAAGGAAACTAAACAAACCTACAGGTGGCCATAATACCCCCAAAATATGAGCGTGTGTCAGCATTTAGGGACAATGTCCTTGCTATACTTGAGGATAAGATCACACCTACTCAAGGAAGTGTAAGTATCCTATAGGTCCTCTTTGTCAATGAAGCTATCGCTGTTCTTATCCATGAGCGTGAGGACCTAGGAGTCGATGCCAGGCTTATTGCACTGCTGGTGTCCCAGCTTTGCCCCAGCTCCTACCTTTATTCCCACACCTGGCTCTGTTCCACCATAGGGACATACACTCTGAGGCCACGTGTCCCCCTATACCAACTGTATGAGGGGCTCCCAGGGAGCAAAGGCAGACTCACCTCCTAGAACTTCCAGAACTTGGGTCTGCTCAGAGTTAGAGAAGATATTGGAGGGTGCTCTCTGGGTATGCAGTGCCATTTTCCTTGGTATTCCTGCTGGCGTGAGAGGCAGGAACGCCAAGGATGAGGGCTTTGAAGCAACTGGGGGAACACTCAGGGACAACCCACGGTTTGGGAGACTTAACTCACACAATGGGGGAACTGTGGCACTGGAGGGTTCAGTCAGTCCACTGTGTCCAGTCCTAGAGGGCTCTGGGTAAATGGACTCCAAGGATGGACTCATGCATCCCATGCTCATACCCTCCCTCATTCTGTCCAGTTTGTTACCATGGCAACCGTGGGGCATGTACCTCTACACCCACACCATTGTGTATGTTCACATGAGCGCACACTTAAAGACACCCATGTATAAGTGAATGTGTGTATACACGCTTGGATGCTCCTGCCCTGCACCTCCCTGGCTGCCTGCTCATCATGCCTGAGTCTTTCCTGCCCAGGATCCAGCTTTTTGCTTGTCCTAAGATGCTGTCTGTCCCCCTAGGATAGCGCAGACTTTGGTTACCACTTCCTACAAGGACAGGCTGAGGACTGCCATCCCAGGGAACTGGACAGCTGCAGAGTAAGCCTAGGTAGCCTGGTGGTTACTCAGATACCCCGAATCTCGGCCTAGGCACCAGGAGGTTTTTATTCTGCCAAGAATGCTACATTTTCATGGCCTTGTGCCAAATTATTGGCCAAAGGCTGGGGGTCTGAGTCGTCCTAGGCAACTGGATGCTGCAGAAACTATAGGTACTGAGGATAGAGTGCTATCTGTTCAAGATCAGCAGAGGTGCTGAAAGGCTCTGGCCCAATAATCTGATAGCTGGGCAATCCTACCCTGGTACATTTATAAGCTGTGACATCTTCCATACTGTGCATTGTCAGAGGTCCTGTCCTGCCCCCAGGGTCATAGCCTCAGTCACAGAATTGCCTTCCCAGATGCTACCTCAGACCTCCAGGGGGAATTGCCAGGGGTGGGAGTTTGTTCAGGAATGGGAATGGTAGCTGAGAGTGAAGGGCCTCGATTGGGTTTAGCTCAGCTGCAGGAGTGGTAAGCTCTAAATTTGAGAGGGCCCCCAGACCCCAGGGAGGATCTTGGCTCAACCTGAGCACAGCACTAAAGATAGCATGTTGGGAATATTTAGATTCTGCACACAGCTGTCTTCAACAGGTGCAGAATTGTCCCAGTGGTGTCCTGAGCTGTGCGGAACCTTAACCACTTACGCTGTCCCCACAAATGATCCTGAGCCAAAGCAGATGCCAAGCCAGTCATCTGCATGCTGTGCCAGTGTGGGTGTCAGGTGCTTCTTCTGCCCCTACTCCTGCAGGTAGCTTCTGTGCACTCACCCCTCAGCCACACACCCCGTGGGCCCCAGAGACAGCTTCAGATCTGGAAGCCTGAGCTGCTCAGGAGTCTGAGTTTAGGTCTAGTGAGGGAAACCTGTTTGGTCACCTAAGGTTATCTAACCAGTTGCTTAAGAGCAGGAAAGGGAGGGGGCTCAGTATGCAGATGGCTGTGAGGGGTGAGGAGGTTTATTTGGTGCCTTGTAGGTCAGCGTGCCTTTGCAGCTTCCTCAGGGAGCAATGGTTCAGAAGGCAGGAGTCTGCCTGTCTCAGGCAGGCTTGGGTAGGGATGGGGGTGGGGAGCCAAAGATCAGACTTATCAAGGGCGAGAAAAGACGTGGCGCACCTGTGGCATATGGTCTGGGTATTTCTGTTCCCAGCTCAGGGAACTTTCTAGGATTCCAACAGAGGAGGCTCAGGGACTTGGACTCCAGACCAAATGCAGGCACAGTTCCAGGCCTTAGGGCAGGGGTTCCTCTTCTGACTGCCAGGATAGCCCCTCCACTCTCTGCAAGGATTCCTCCCTTCAGGATAGCTGAGCGCCTATTATGCGCTCTGAGGTTTCTCATTGCTACATTTTATCGACTTTATATTCACAGTTACATTCTCTTTACAAATAGAGACTAAATGAGGAGTCAGGAGAAGGTACCCTATCCCTGTGGACTGTGTGCTCTTCCAAGCCCTGATGCAATGTAAAACTGAGGAGGCTGACTCAATGACAACCTTAGGGAGACGTCAAGTCACTGCTGGGCATTGGGGTAAAGCCAGCCAATGGATGGTTACAACCTCGCCATGCCTGACTTCCACAGAGACTGCATGCCAATGGCGGACACAGCTGGTAAGGAGCTTGTCTGATGTTTGCCCCATGGCAGGACAGCTTCAATCTAGGCCAGTGCCTCTCAACCTTTCTATTGCTGCGACCCTTTAATAATCCCCCAACCACAAAATTATTTTCATTGCTACTTCATAACTGTGATGTTGCTACTGTTATGAATCGAAATGTAGCCAGCATGCCTTTAATCCCAGCACTTGGGAAGCAGAGGCAGGCTGATCTCTATGAGTTTGAGGCCAGCCTGGTCTACAAGAGCTAGTTCCAGGACAGACTCCAGCTACAGAGAAATCCTGTCTTGAAAAAACAAACAAACAAACAAACAAACAAAACGAATCATAATGTAAATATTTTTGGAGCTAGAGGCTTGTCAAAGGGATCGTGACCCACAGATTGAGAACTGTTGGTCTAGGTGGACACAGTTACTAAAGAGGGACCCACTCTGGGGACAGTGCCTGCGAAAAACCAGTTTGGGTGCTTCATAGTCCGTCCCCATGAAGCCCCGCAGAGAGGGTCATTAGGGATCCCAAGAGTGTGGGCTGAAAGACCCAGAGGTCAGCCCGGTTTGAATGACCTTCAACTGTAAGATCTCAAAACCTGAAGTGGCTCTGAGTGTGAAAACCCGGTTGCACTGGCCAGAAGGCGACGCATTCAGGGCAGGCAGTTGCAGAAAAGGCTTGGAAGGTTGAAGATTTCTCAGGCAGGACCAAAACAAAGTCTGTAATCTGGCCCCCACTCCCAAAGACCGCCCTGGGCGGATCTCCTGGGTGTGACCGTCTGTTCCAAGAGAGGAACGAATTGTTTGCTTGCTCCAGTTCAGAGAAGGTGGGCGACGGATTCCAGAATCGGTCGCTCATTACTTGCCAGTGCAGAAGTAACGTGGCTCCAAGTCTCCGCCCTCCTGAAGTCATCTAGCACACGCAGTCGCAATGACTTCGTAACCAGCTCATCGGGAATGCACCTCTACCCTCCGGCCACCAGGGGGCGCGTGTTCGCTATGGCGCATGCGCTTTCCTGGCTGCAGGAGGAGGCCTTTGCTCTTTGCCGAGTCTTCCGCCTCAGTTAAGCTTCCGGTGCGAAGGTCACGGACAAGATGGTGCCCCCAGTTCAGGTCTCTCCGCTCATCAAGGTGAACCCTCTTCACCGTCGCGCACGGTGCTCAGAGCCCTTGAATGCCCCTTGCCACTACCCCGACTTAGCATCGCCCACCCTCTCGAGACTGCTGGTTGTGGTCTCAAGGCAGTCCCGGGCCTGGCGACCCCTGCAACCCCCTGCCCTGTGCCCCTCTACCCGTACTCCTCCATCTCCGATCCCCTCGTCCTTCTGCTCTAACGTCTTTTTTCCTGCAGCTCGGCCGATACTCAGCCTTGGTCCTTGGCATGGCCTACGGTGCCAAGCGCTATAGTGAGTTCAGGGACCCGGAGTGCGGGGTTCGGGGTGTGTGGGATTGCCGGGCTTGCAGCTCCCGGGGAGGGAGACGATGCTTGGGCCACAGGGGAGCAGGTGGGAGGGAACAGCTGCCAGGAGATTCTGGGGTCGGCTTTTTGGGGAGGAAGTTAATTCCTTCCGCCCTCTAGGTTACCTAAAGCCCCGGGCAGAGGAGGAGAGGAGGGTGGCAGCGGAGGAGAAGAAGAGACTAGATGAGCTGAAACGGATTGAAAGAGAACGGGCAGAAGGTATGGCTTTTAGCTCCACTCCCCACACCCAGGTTTTCTGGAAGTAGCTGCTGTCCTCCGTGGAGCCTAGCGGAATGTGCAGGCCGGCCATGCTGCAGCATTGTCTTCAGAGAGGCTGCCAATGAGCAGGCCCTCTGACCCCTCTCTATTGACTTCCTGTAGATTCCAGTCAGGTGGAGTGGGCATTGCCCTGGGATGCAAGGGATGGTTTTAGTATCAAAAGTGAGGTTCTCTTGGAATTAGATTCTGGGTTTTTTATAAATGCAGTCCTGAAGTCCTCGCAGGAAGCCCGAGTGTGTATAACATATGACACTGTCTCTTCTCGATTTTCAGCTCAAGACGACAGCATACTCAAGTGAAGCGTCAGTGAGCTTGCCTTTCTTAAGTCGCTGAGGATGAATAAAGCTTTGTCGTGCGATGCTCCGGCTGCCTCTCTTTACTGCCTTGGTTGTTTGCTTCTAGACCGGCTCTGCAGTTGTTTCCTGGGTTTTCATGGGGGAGGGGGCGGTTTCAATGGAATTCGTGATCATTGCCTGATGTGGATACAAAGTGCAGCTTGGGAGGGTGCCGAGGTAAGGCCTAGCTGGGCTCCAAGGATGCCAAGGAAATAGTGGCTTAGCCGCCTGGATGCAGCTCACTCTGCTCTGAGCTCGACTGCTTTTGTCAGCTGCTCAGGCCCTGTACAAGGCTGGTGGGGGTTGATGCCTTCACAATAACATGGGTCTTGTACCACCCGACTCATAATTTCCCCTGGGTCTTGGAAGGTGGCCCTCCATCCGAACCCCTGGGTTCCTGTATCCTGGCCACTAGTTTTTTTCAACTTGACACAAACTAGTCATCTGGGAAACGGGAACCACTATCGAGGAATTGTCTAGCAAACTGGCTCATGGTTATATCTATGGGGTATTCTCTTAACTGATGGTTGATGTGGGACTGTCCAGCCCACTGTGGGTGGTACCACTCCTGGGCAGATGGTTTTGGACTGTGTAAGAAAGCAAGCTGAGCAAGCCAGTAACAGCATCCTTCCATGGTTTCTGTCTCTGTTCCTGCTTGAGTTCCCGTCCTGATGGTCCATCCTCCATGATGGACTGTTATGGAGATATGTAAACCAAAAAAACCCTTAACCCCCAAGTTGCTCTTGGTCATGGTTATTACAGCAACCAGAAGCAAAGCAGAAGTGTTACTGCTCCCTCAGTTTTATGCCTTGCACAGGTTTCATAGGTTTAGAGCCTTATTATTATTTTAAAGAGAGTTGAGAGAAGCTGCATATGTGTGCTTGAAAGCCCTGTATTTGGTATAAAAAAAAAAAGCAGACTGAGTGAAAAGCTGCTTCCCCCCTCCACTTCCCCGAAATGGTATCCCACTATCTTGGACTCAGGATTAAATTTGCCACCTCTTCCCAGTGCTGAAGTCAAACTGCTAGATGTATTCTCTTCCCAGGACTGGGAAAACAATTTCGCTGGGATCCCATGAGTTTGTTCTCTGCCAGATAGTGTGTGTCTAAAAGCCTAGTCTTGTGAAGTCCCACTGAACTTAACAACAAACAGCTGCAGTGTTTATAGCAGACAGATCTGCTGACTGGTTCCTTCAGGAGGATCCCACCCAGGCTTTCAGTACAGGTTATCCCCATTCGGGCCACTTCCATTGGATCTCAGCCCTGCTCACAGCTTTGACCCAGCAGAGCTCTCAATGGATCAAGTATGATGTGCCGTCAAGTGATGTTAGCAGATGGAACTGAATACCTATATGCACACGTGTGTACAAGAGTAGCGCTCTGACTTAAGTCAATTCGCAAATCCTTTTGTAAAGATCTTTGTGGGAACTTCATCAAACCAGATAAATACGGACTAAACCATTTAACATTCATAGCTGGCTTTAATTTGAAAAAAAAAAACCTTTACAATTTAAAAATATTCAGTTATATTTGATCTTTTTCTTCTGCTGTTTCATAATGTCTTATACCAAGCTGCAGAGTCGTCTCCAGTGGGTGAGTGGCAGGAGGGCCCAGCAGCCACTAGATAGGTTTTACAGGATACAGCAGGTTGAGGACTTGGGTGCTGGACCACCATTGCAAATTTCTGTGCCCACTGCAAGAGAAGATAGACTGAGTGGTCGCTTGGTCTGCCTTCTACACCAGGTGCCCTCTAATAGCGCCAGTAGGTTCTCC
Organism: Alexandromys fortis; assembly: GCF_014885135.2. NCBI lineage: Eukaryota > Metazoa > Chordata > Mammalia > Rodentia > Cricetidae > Alexandromys > Alexandromys fortis. The sequence goes on along the minus strand of NW_026067971.1, from coordinate 7,880,895 downwards.
CTCCAGGGGTTAAACTGGATCTGAGAACAACCCAAGCGGATTATGCTGAGTCTCAGTGCCTGAGCCTCTCCGGTCACTGCGCCCTGATTACTTTCAGCCCTGACCTCCCATGACCCAGAAGCTGCCTTATTCAGTGTGCTCTCTCAATGGCTGTGGAGAACCCCAGGCCCAGGGTAAATAAACCCTGGAAAAGATAATATCACTGGGATTTTGATCTGGGGTGCAGTGGGTTGTTAACTGAGTCACAGGATACAGGTTAGCACTGACAATTTAACTCTTGCTTAGCTCACTGATTTCGTTTTTGCCTTTGTGTTGTGTCTAATTCAGATTTGCTCTTTGGTTTCTGAGGATAGTTTTGGGGGATTACAGGCATGTGCTACCACACCTGGGAACAACTACTTATTGAAACTGCCTTATTCAGTGAGCTCACTTCTCATGTATAGGAATATAGCATTCCTGTCTGAGTGAGAGAACATTTCGGTCTGATCTGTTATCTGCATGGCATGAGCAGCTATGCCCCTTGAAGGACAGGAGAGATGGATGGGCATTCTTTGGCTCCAGAATCTCAGCCTCAGCTGCTGGGCTATATGAATTAGCCTCCCTTTCTGACTCCTTGGTGATTTTTTTTTTTTTTTTTTTTTTTTTTTTTTTTTTTTGTCCCATGTTACAGCATTGACTCGGGCGTTGACTCTGAGCCCATCCCAGTCCTCTGTGGGGTCCAGACCTTTCTTGGTTGCTGTTCTGTCTTCTTCCTTCTTTTCTTCCTCTAGGGCCTTGACTTTGGCCTCATACTCATCAGCCAGTGCTTTCCACTCCTTCCTGTTATTCTGCAGCCGGTCATACATGGGCAGGATCTCTTCATGAAAGCGAGAAAATTCCTAGAGGGAACTGAGAAGTCACTGTGCTGTCCCCTGCTCCTGGAGGGCTCAGATAGTAGCTCTTCAAAGGTCTCGGGCTTCCCTGCAGCAAGCTCAACAGACTGAGGATGCTCTCATATCTGTGATGTATTTTATTTTAAAAGTCATAAGGACAGTGAAGTGAGGCCCCACACTCCCCGGCACTATGCTTGTAAGGTGACCACTACTGATCCCCAGGTCACACGAGCTGTGGCTGCACCAGGCCCAGCGTGAGCTTGGTTCCCCACCCTCAGCTGTTCCACGTGGGGCTGAACCCTACACGATGTCACATAGAGTCGATCAGCATAGGAAAGAACCACTGTAGTCTTCCCTTTCCAGAGAGTCCCCAAGGAGGAGGGCAGATAGGAGCTTGTGTGAGAGGGAGCTGTTGGGTGGATGTACTTCTGACAGAGACCTAGCAGGATGAGCATCCCAAGAATAGAGCAGGGAATGTCAGCTGCAGCAGGGCTGGAAGCTTCAACGAGCCCTGGAACTGCTTTCAGGTGATGCAGATGGACCGAGGAAGACAGTGGGGCCTCCAGGGACCCCCTCTTTCTGCTTGCCTGGCTGCTTAGGATTGGCTTCACCTGGAATCACACAGTGTCTGCCTTACAATGTGGGGTCCGTTACCACGGAGGACAACCAGAGTAGGTGGAGCTGGGGTGTCATGTGCACCACACAAGGACACTGTAGTCAGGCCTATCTTTCGAGTCTCTCCAAGTTCCTGCCTCATGTTCTACAATCAATAGCAGAACTCAAACCTTGGCATGCATTGGTGCCTGATCAGCTAGTGGGAACACAGCTGCTGTCGTGTTCTTCAGGTTGTATTGGGGTATGCCAGTGGAGACAGACTCAGGCTCACCTCCACATTTTCACAGAAACCTAGTAGGCAAGTTGCAGTCGTTTTCCTGAAGACAGTGTGCCCATTGTGAGTAGTGGCACTCTGAGGCTGGGATCTTTAAAGTGAGACCTCAGGGTGAGTAAGGACCTTCTAGGGGTGCACTAGGTGCTTCTGAAGGACATTCACAAATTTTGGGACAGACCATTGGCTGGGAGGTTGAGATGGGTGTTGTGATAGGGTAGAAGGACAAGTGTATTGTACATCATACCTTATCAGATAAAGGTGGAGACCACAGAAATGTCCCCGCAAGATCACAGCTGGGTCCAGCCCATTCCCTACCCATTCTCGGCCAGTCCACCCCAGGCCACATAGAACAACTCTGTTGCGCACCTTGTACACGAAAGTACATACAAAGTCAATGAAGCCAACTTGCAGCTTTGGGAGCTCAGCTGCTTTGTTCCGGTCCATCATGGGCTTGTGGAGGAAACACAGGAAGATGAAAAGGATGCTGCTCCCCTCTATGAGACTTTTTTTTTTTTTTTTTTTTTTTTTTTTTTTTTGAGACAGGGTTTTTTCTGTGGCTTTGGAGCCTGTCCTGGAACTAGCTCTTGTAGACCAGGCTGGCCTCAAACTCACAGAGATCCGCCTGCCTCTGCCTCCCAAGTGCTGNTTTTGAGACAGGGTTTTTTCTGTGGCTTTGGAGCCTGTCCTGGAACTAGCTCTGTAGACCAGGCTGGTCTCAAACTCACAGAGATCCACCTGCCTCTGCCTCCCGAGTGCTGGGATTAAAGGCGTGCGCCACCATCGCCCGGCTTTCTATGAGACTTTGTTAGCTGAGTCTGAACCTTGCCTAAAGCCCGCTCCAGTCAGGTTTCACATTAGAGCTGGCTTGGGAGATAAAGCCTTCGCCTCCCATATCCCCAAGTGGTCAAAGCACACCTATGTAGTTCCTAGTTCATGTGTGGAGAGATACCATCCCTGGTGTTAGCCGTGGGCCTACCCCTAACTGTAATGGCCTCATTGTCTGTCTTGCCATGGACTACTGCCTCTACTCCTCCCCTTTTTCCTAGGGTTGCCCTTCTCAGAGTTTCTGTCCCTAGACTGCCCTGCCTACTGTACATACAGTGCAGCTGCATAGGCCCTGGAGACCCTTGCTTGTGGGCTGCAACCTGAATATTCCAATTTTTCATGATTTCTGTTCTACAAGCCAAATTACCCCCTGTTCACGCCAATGACCCCTCAAATCAAGGTTAAGACTCCAGGACCTTAAACTCCTAGGGTCTGGAGCACTACCAAGTGTTCTAATTCACCTGTCAAGACAGAAGATTCTGGAAGCAACACTCACAATGGGTTGTTGATCCAAGACCGTCCTTTCCAAGTCCCCTTGTTCCCAGAACTCAGCAGCCACCAGAAGAGCGACCTGAGCACACACAAAGGTTATAGTGGGGTTCTACATTCAGAGAAGCAGACCCTCCCCCTTGAAGCTCTGCAGGCAATGTCTATATGGTGCCTCTCACTGTTGTACCCAGAAATCACTTCAAAAATCAACACTATTTCCCTGTAGCTCTGTAGGTGAAGACCCAGGATGGTCTCTGAAGGCTATTCTGAATGCAGATGGTCATCAGTCCTGACCTTGCTCTGGACTTCCCAGGGCTTGGTGATAGCAGACAGGTCACATGCAGTCATCATCATGGCCCTGTGGACAAACAGAGCAGACGACATGTCCTTCTGAGAACAGAGTGAACACATTTTCTCAGCATCTCTGAGACAGTCCTGGGGAAGGTGCTGGGCCTGAGTCACCCACCACCTTGTAGGCAAAGAAGGGGAACTCTGAGGATGAAGCAAGAGATGATTAAGGGTCCTAACAAAGGCTATCTCAGTCTGAATTCTGTGCTGGCGTCCATGAATCTCGGGGCAGATTGAGCCAGTGCCTTTGTTCAATTTAGAGAGAACTACTCTTGTTTTGGAGTCTCCTATCCCTGGGGTTAGGGAGGTCTTCAGGGCTAACTGGCCAACAGTAGACCTGTTACTTACATGACTATCTCCTTTCGTGTTGTCTCTAGGGATAAGTACTCAACCCAACTCTTCTTGTCTTCATAGTTCTTGGACTCATCCACAATCTTCTGGAACATTGTTCTTTTCCTGGTCCCAGAAGGAAGGGAGGAGGAGGTGACAGATTGGTCATTGCTGTCTATGTCAGCTGAGGGCTCCGCCCAGACTCCTGCCCTGATGCGTTCTTACTTGAAGTAGAGGGCCAGGTCCGTGGCAATGATGGCAATGTCCATGAGGTGGATCACATGCTCGTGCTGACGCCGGTTCAGGTTCTGGTAGATGTTCAAGCTCTGTGGGGACCACCAGGTGGTGTCGGGTTGTGGCAGATGTTGCCTGTGGTACCCTTGGTTTTGACTCTCAGGGTCTGCTCTGTCTACTCCCCTCGCTCTAACCTGGCCTTTATTTACATGATCCCAGATCAATACTGACCCCAGATCAATCTTATGGCTACTTCTCCGTGCAAGGATAGACATCCTTGTCCTCCTTTGGTGTCTGTTCTCTTCCTGGGAGTGTCCTGGGTCAGATATCTGTTCATTTCCATGGTCTGTTGTACCTACTAGTGGGCATTCCTGGCAACTGCCCCTTGAAGCAACTCTACCCCCGTGGGAACATCTCTAGGTAGGAGCCCTGTCCCGTAGCACCTCACACTGGTAAACCCACACTTCCCCGGTCTCCTGTCTGTCTGCCACAGCCCAAAGGAGGACATATCACCAAATCAGGAACAAACCTCCTCTGCCAACAGAAACTTCCCAAATTCAAGATGGTGCCGTTCTAGAATTGAGGAGCCATGTAACTTGGCTAGAGGATTCTGGGATCTGTTGCGTATTTTGTTTAAAAAGAAGACACAACAAAAACAATGTTAGAAGGCACAACAAAAACAATGAGGTCTGGCCCACCTGGCACTGTACTGATTGCCAGACTGCAAAGACTGACCCTAAGGGAACCTGATTTATGGTTTACCACGCCACCACGAGCCTACCCTCCCCATAGCCTACTTCATCTGGTACAGGTTGTTGGTGCCACGATGGTCGATGTCATGACACAGGCCAGCAGTAACCATGGCAAAGGCCTCCAGGTCCGTGTAATAGCTCTTCAGTTTGCCTGTCTGTGGGGAGAAGTCCAGTTCTGGGTCCTGCCACTGACCCGACTCTTTGACTCCAGAAAGCAGAGGTAGAAGGGAATGTGGGCCTAGCCCAAGCCCATTCTTTTGCCCACCCAGGTCCCCTCCACCCATTTCCAGGACTGGGTAAGAACAGTGAGTGTCCTTAGACCTGGAGGAAGTTAGCTGTGGTCTTTGCCTCAGCCCATGGCTCATCTTACCCCATCCCGTTTACATACATACCATGAGTAGTGTAAACATGGTCTGGGCTACATTGAACCCATGGCGCCAGTTATGGTAGGTGATTCTCCGGTAGGCTTTGCTGACAGAGAACAGGAACCGCACCAGGACCTGGGGGAACAGAGGACATGTAGGTTCTGGAAGTCACACCACATGAGAATCCACCCAAGCCTCTCAAGCTGCTTGCAGTGGAGCTGGTCATACCTATTCTCCTACTTCTATCTTGTTGGCCTCACAGCCCTTGCTCCTTGTCCCCTTTGGCCCCTTCCTGTTTGGGAAGGGCTCTCATGCAGTAGAGCTAAGCATAGCTCCAGACATTAGAAATTTGATGCCTCTGTCTCCATGGCACAGACCCACAATAGAAAGAGGACCCTTGGGATGTGGGATACTTTGAGAGACAAACAAAACAGAAATATCTTTTGAATGGGTCAGATGTGTGGTCTATGAGCAGGAAGGTGGATCACCTGTACATTTTCTTCAAGAAAGAGAATGCAGGCTAAGGGAACACGCTAATATTTCCATTATGATAGTTAGGGTAAATAATCATTTGGAAATATTTTTATTCTGGTACTGTTTTTAAAATAATTTTCTGTTCTATTTCTTGTAGAATTTAGTAAAAAATTCTTTCTGAAACACCAGTCTGTCACTCTTGTTTTCTGGGGAGCATGAGAGATTATTTATTCTTCATGTGGGCTGTGGGGACACAGGTGTGGAGGATGGATGCATGACAGAGTGAGAAGCCCAGGGAGGGAGCAGAATGGAGGGCTCTGAGCTGGAATAACCTTCCTTTCCTCCCAGCGGTGATCCCTGAGGAGTCTCCTATAGGCAAACCTAAAGGATGCTATGCACTTTCTATTCTAGCGAGCATCTGCTGCAATTCCCTCAGGATTCTATGACAAATTTCCTGTTTCCCCTATGATGCCACAATAAAAATGTTGTTTGGAACACCTAATAAACAAACTTTCCATCCATCCATCCATCCATCCATCCATCCATCCATCACTCCATCCATCCATCCATCAATCCATCCATCCATCCATCACTCCATCCATCCATCACTCCATCCATCCATCACTCCATCCATCCATCACTCCATCCATCTATCACTCCATCCATCCATCACTCCATCCATCCATCTATCACTCCATCCATCCATCACTCCATCTATCTATCCCTCACTCCATCCATCCACCCAACCATCCATCCATCACTCCATCCATCCATCCATCCATCCATCCATCCATCCATCCATCCACCCATCCATCCAATCACTTATTCTAGGTACATTTGCTGTGTATATTTCACTGATTCTATGATAAGCATGTTTGCCACCAACACTGTCCGTGGGACCCATGGACCACCCCCCTCCATCACCCCATGCCTTTCACCTCTTCAGGGAGCTGTAACCCCTAACCACCCCTCCACCTCCTCTTATCTCCCACCTCCTGGGGAATCTGGAACTTGCGGACTACACCCAGCTCATAGTACATCTGGATGCCACATTTGACTAGCTCCAGCTCAGTACACTCCAGATCAGAGAAGTGGAACTCATAGATGTCAAACTGGGTAGGCCCTGGGAGTTCTTCTTTCTGTAAGAGAGATTATGGGCTGAGGGAAGCAAGCCTACCACACCCCCACTGGTTCTTAACCTTTCTTTTTTCTGAACCTTGTCCAGGAAGACACTCAGGTATCTCTGCTGATGTCTGCCTTCCAGTTACTTGAATTTATAGATAGATTACTCATATTGTCCCAACCCATCCTATTGCACTGTTTCCACCCACAAGGTAACTTTGAGATGCTTGCCGACTTGGTAGCAGTGATGTTGGAAAAGCAAACATAAAGATATGTACACAAAAAGTTATAGAGGCACATACATAGAGTCAGACCTACCCGTCTGGACATATGGGAACATACGTGCACACTCACAGCACACAGAACCATGGGTACTCAGAACATGTTGAATGCATCAATAAACTCCAAAACTATTCAGTAAAACAAACAGGTAAATCACACAGGTGACAGGAAAAGGTAGGTGTCCCATAACTGTTAAGTTGATGTGGGGATGTCCTCTGGGAGACACACAAACATGTGTCTGGATGTACCTAAACATACACATGCATGAATACACAAGTGCACACAGAAGTATGTAAACACATGAACACAGCTATCTCTAAACTAGGGGATGTAGCCCATGTTATTCCTGTAGGGAGGCAGCACAGATGGACACTTGGCCCAAATTGTGCCTGCACGAGCTAAAACATGCATGGTTCTGGGAAGCACAGAGGAGGCAGGAAGGCAGACAGAGACATTCAGCAGGGCAGGTATTAAGTAGACTCCAGCTGGACACTCTCAGAGTCAATACTGTCACCTCTGTTGGGAACTGTTGACATTCCTACACAGGTAGCACTAACGTCATGAAAGGATGCTGTGTGTGCCCGCGTTCCCTCCTGCCACTCATGAGAGCGGCTTGTGTCCACTGGAAGCAGGTTCTCACCAAGATTTTCCCCAGCTCATCCTCCTCACAGTCGGCGGGCTCTTTCCCCAGGCGATCCCTTGTTGGCTAACAGAGAGTGACAGGTGAGTTGTGGGATTGAGTGATAGTGTCACTTCACCCTATATGCAGAGTGACGGCATCACCTGTACCCCATGTGATGGGCTGACAATATCACCCTCACCCCAGACATGTGATAGGCTGACAATATCACCCGTACCCCATGTGATAGGCTGACAATATCACCCTCACCCCAGACATGTGATAGGCTGACAATATCACCCTCACCCCAGACACATGATAGGCTGACAATATCACATGTACCCCATGTGATAGGCTGACAATATCACCTGTACCCCATGTGATAGGCTGACAATATCACCCGTACCCCAGACATGTGATCGGCTGACAATATCACCCTCACCCAGGAATGACAGAGTGAGAGGAACCCCTTCATTCCACAAATGTTACATAGTGAACTCATCACCACTCCCCCACAAGGTCCAGGACAATAGTATCATCTTTACCCTGTGACTATAACAAAGTGACTGTCCATCTTTACGTCATGTGACAGGATGGCGGTATCATGCCCATCCGTAAGTGTGTCAGCGGCAGTGTCACTTTTACCCATGTGACAGTGGCAGCATCACCTTCACACCGGGAAACGGTGTGCCATCATGGAACATGTTGAACACACGGCTCCTGATCACTGAAGGACAGCAGTGTCCTTGTGCTCAGACCCTCAATTCCAGGCATAAGTGGTCAGTCCAGGAGCCCTAACTTTCCTTCCTTTCCCTGTGCTGTCCTTACTGACACACACGGATGACAGATGGAATAATAATGGGCTAGGAAGGCTCTGGTCACCCCTGCTCACTGCTTAGGATGAGACACAGGGAGTGTCTGGGTTGTACAGTGTGTGCGCAGTATTAGAGTTAGACGTAGCCTGGGTCCATCAATGATCTCCCTTCCTTCCCAGACAGAGGGGCCCCATAGAATGCCAGGCACATTACCAAGATTGCCTGGATTTCATCTTTGTCACACCGCACATGGTACAGAACCATGTCCTGGGCGATGTCCTTACGGTTCTCCAGCTTGTTCATCTTGTCGTAGGTGTCGGTATTCAGCACTGACCATCCCAGGAACTGTGTCAGAGACTGGAGGGAGACAACAGTGTCCCCCCATCAGCAAGTCACCCTGGTGACCGCTTACTGTGTTCTATGCCTGTGACTCAGTGGCCAGTTTCCCACACTGCTGCAGTACAGTGGATGCCTCCGAATGAGGTCTCCAGAGATAGAACTTTGGGAAACTATCCTTGTCCCTTCTCTCTGACTCAGTGCTAAGCAGGGCCCAGATGTGTGTGGAGAGGGGCAATCCTCACTGATGCCCCACACCGTCATAGGTGGACACCTTTGTCCATGTGTGGTGCTGGGTATTTACCTCCATGAGAACTTCATCTTGATCGTCGAAAGGCTTCCCGTCTTTCCTGTTGTAGAAGGTCGCTACCCCCACTATCTCCTCCTTCTTGTTGACAATGGGCATGGAGAGAACGTTCTTGATCACCCACCCAGATTCATCCAGGGGCCCCTGCTGCAGGAGCAGAGAGAGAAAGGCTGCTTCAGGTGTGGTCTGGTGAGGCTTGGTGGTGGTAGACCTCGGTTTCTCTGCTCTCAGAGCTTGAATACTGTCTCTTCACTCTTACTTGTCTGTGAACTTTATCTTCATAGGCTTTGGGTTGTAGTTTTATGGGCTGGAGGAAGCAATTTCCCCACCATAGCAAATATGAAGGGCACGTGAGGGTTCTAGTCTCTACGAGTACTTCTCAGAAGCCTTGCTCTTAAAGCTCTTACTAACTGCTCAACAAATGAACCCACGTTTCCACTTTACATTGGACTTTGAACATTATATAGTTGGTGTATTATGTCTCCCAACATGAAATATGCATAATACCTTTTTTTTCAAGCTTTACCCATCTTTTTTCTTAATATTTATTTATTATGTATACAATATTCTGTCTGTATGCCTGAAGGCCAGAAGAGGGCGCAAAACCTCTTTACAAATGGTTGTGAGCCACCATGTGGTTGCTGGGAATTGAACTCAGGACCTTTGGAAGAGCAGGCAATGCTCTTAACCACTGAGCCATCTCTCCAGCCCTGCATAATACTTTTTGACCTGTTCCTTCAAGAGGCTGTTGTAACGAGCATGTTCCTACTAACATGACCTCCCTCGGGAAAGTGCTAAGTGGCCCTGGGCATGTTTACCCAAACCTCAGCTGAAAACAGATAGAGCAGAGAAACTCTAAACCCTTCCTAGTCCCAGACCAGAGAAATTCGCCAGACTGGGTTCAATCAAGTGGATACAAAAGAAAATTCAGCTGAGTCCTGCCACGGTTGAGTGAGCCCAAAGATTAGCTGACTTCTCCTGAACAACTGATCCCAGATGAACCCAGGGAAGATAAACTAAGACCAGATGAGACCATACAGAATCCACTTAGCCCAGATAAGCTTTTTTGAGTCCAGTCAAGATCAATTGAGATCAGATAAGGTCACCTGAGACTAAGACAAGATCACCTGAGCCAAGACCAACGGATTCTAACCGAACCCACATAAAATCACCCCAGTTGTAGACCTGGAAGCACAAATACACATTTCTGGTATGTTTCTTAGTCACTGAGAATGAAATTGTTCTTTTATTTTTCTTTTGTTTTTTGATTCCAGGTTGACTTTGGGTTAATTCGCAGCAATCCTGCCTCAGCTTTCTGAGTAATAGGATTACAGATATGAGGGAAGTTGTTTTATGGGTGTATATTATACACATGTGCGCGTCCATGTGTATACATGTGGAGGCCAAGTCCGTGTTGAAGGTTTTCCTCTATTGCTTTCCACTTATCTTCGTGAGGTAGGGCCTCTCACTGAAACTGGAGCTCACTGATTGGCTAGATTAACTGGATTATCTTGTTTTGCCTGCTTCTCACCCCACAACCTAGCACTGGGATTTTAGGTACACGCTACCATACCTGTTTTTTGTTTGTTTGTTTGTTTGATGTGGGTGCTGGGGATCGAAACTCAGATCCTCATGCTTGCATAGAAAACACTCTACCTACTGAGCCACCTCCCCAACCCCATAAAGTTGTTCCTGATGTGGAAAAACCCAATTCAATCCACCATTTTTTGAAACAAAATACGCTCTTTTCAAGTAAAACTCAGTGTCTAACAAGGAGTAGGCAGATTACCTGAAAGTTGAACATTTCGTCGGCTGAAGTATTCATGATGTTACAGATCTGGGAAGGATCAGAAGCAATTCCACTCTGAGCAACTGAATGTGTAGACACAAGCACTAGTCTACTTAGCCTTGCCTATGAGAGGAGCTTCTAACTGGGCAAGGTGAGTAGCGGCTAGCAGGAAGGGCTAGCAGGAGGCAGCAGGCCAGCAGGCATTGCAGCACCGGCAAGGACAGACCAGAGCCTGGAGAAGGGCACTCACAAAGCCACTTTCTGCTACGTAGGTTGGGAGGCCACTGGCCAGGGCCCAGTGATCGGCTGGGGGTGTGCTGTGGGAAAAGAGCAGAGGTCAGAGGAATAGATGCTTAGATTGTGAGATGAACCAGTGCCCGAGTTCACTGCATGCCCTTTTCTGAGCTCAGGTGGGAGGGGTAGGAAACTGATGAGGACTGGAGGAAGCCAGGGGGAGGCTCCTTCCATTCTGCCATGATGGATCTCCTCATTTTGCAGGGTTTCCTCCCTTCCTGGAGGCTCCTGACTTCAGCTGGCCTCTGGAGAGTCAGTGTTAGCTACCTGTTCTGCAGTCCTGATACCTGAAGTCTACTTCCTTCTTGGAGCCTGTTTGGGATGTTGACAGGCTTATAGATTCATGAAGTCATTAGCCACATAAATATAGGCTCATTGTCCCTCTAGACCTGTGCTCTGTACCAGACTTCCCATTGGAGTGTGATGATGGCCTCACCTTGTAGAGGCTTTACCTGCCAGGGCTGAGATGGTTGAGTTGCTGCTGCTGGGGCCATCTGGACAGCCCACCTGACTCCCTAGATATCTAAGTGCCCGTGTTCCTCCTCACTGTCCTGGGAAGGCCGTGCTGGCTCTACATAGACACCCTAGAGATGGCTAGTCAAGAAGTTGGTTTTGGGGATGTTCCATTCTGGAGTGAACCATTTGTCAAACCCCAGCACTTACGGAATGACTTTGATGTCTTCCTTGCCATGGAGGATATAATCAATGACTTTGTAGAAGACAATTTCCTAAAAAACAGAACACATCAGTGTAGGGACTCCTGGTCAGCTTCTCAGTAGAGTCTTTGTTGAAGGGAAAAGAGAACAGCGCCTACCCAGACACATCCATGCACAAAGATACACATCCACAGATGACACAAGCACAGCACCCATGTAATGTGTGTGTGTGTGTGCCCGCCCATACATTCTCTCTGGCATTCACACTCATAGATGTGCATTGCACACCAGGTTCACATCTATCTTTCCTTTGTCACATTTAACCCCACACATACACTAAAATTCACGTGCAAGCATGCCACAATGTTTATAGAAACTCTGGCAAGCTAAAGCCGATCTAGAGAATCCACCTTCATTGGGCAGTGCAGGCAATGAGCAGGTAGGTATTTGAGGCTACTCTATCTCCTTATCCTTTTCAGGGTAGCCCCATTGTGGGGTGCCTGCCACCTATCAGCTTGACTTACCCGGCCATCTGGTGTCCGTGGGCCTGAGTATGGCTGGGCTTCCCCCATCAGCACTGGCCAGACATCAAAGAATTCCTGGGCAGAGAAGAGAGGACATGCTCAGTCTGCGAACTGTGCCATCATCGGAAGGAGGCACCTGAGAATGTGAGACCTCACCTTATCCTTGGTCATGTCTAGGAGGCCCACTGAGTATCGGTCACAGTTTAGGTAGGCCCGGACAGTGTAGAAGGCCTTGTGGAACTGCCTTTCGATGTCTGTCAGCTCTTCAAATACCTTATTGGCTGACCAGAGAAGCACCTGGAGGGGTGACACACACGGCTGTGAGCATGAGTGCCAGAGAGAAAATGTGTGGGCACACATACACAAGCACACAAGCACACAAACACACACACATATACACATGCATACACATACATACACACATGCATGCACACACACACATGCACACACGCACACACACACGCATACACATGCATGCACACACATATACAAAAATTCTTAACTGAACATTGGCAAAAACAAACATTTGTGGTAGTACATACCTACAATTCTAGCAGTTGGGAGGTAGACACTACATAACAAGTTGGATTACAAAGCAAGTCATTGTCTCAGAAAAGAAAGAATATAGGCAAAACCAGTCTAATGCTGTAACAATAATGTAATTGTTATTAAATTTTATACTCCAATTGCTTACCAAACAATTATACCCCAATGACCCAGATTATGTAAGACCAACTCAGCATTTCAAAGTCAGTCAGTATAAACTAGATTTGGGGCATGCACCTGTAGCTTCAGTTAGCTCAAGACTAATGTGACAGGGATCACTGAAGCCCAGCAGTTCAAGACCTGACTGCATGATACAGAAAGACCACAGTCCAAAAATAAACACACCACAAACCCAAACCCAAAATTAACTCATATAATCTAACACATTAGCAAACTAGAGGAAAAATCTACATGATCTTACCAATTAACGTTGAAGAATTATTTTATAGCACCCAATATTCAGTTAAAATAGAACATATTAGCAACAAAAATACAGTAATTTTCCTCAATTAGATAAAAAATGCTATGAAACTCCAACAGATGACATTGATCTTCAGGCTCTAAAAGTCTAATACGGAATTCATTACACCACACAGCAACCCTGTGAAATCATTCTTAATGACAAGAAACTCGGTGCCTTTCTCTAAGATCTGGAATGAGGAAGGGACGTTCACTAAAAATCTTTTTTAAGATTGAAAATAGATTAATCTTTTATACAATACATTCAAAATGAAATTTTATCTTGTGCAATAAGACCAGAAATAGAAAACACAATATACGTGTGTGTGTGTGTGTGTGTGTGTGTGTGTGTGTGTGCAAGGATGAAATAAGGCTATCTTTGTTTGCAGGTGATATGATTGTCTATATGAAAATACCAGAGACTCAATAAGAAAAACCTGAAACTAGTAAGTGATTCTCAGCAAGGTCACAGACTATAGGGCTAGCATAATGCAACTACTTTCTTTTCCTCATGCCAGCAATGAACAACTGGAAGACGAAATTATCAGAACACAATACCACTTACATTACCACCCCAAAGTAAAACATTTAGGTATAAATCTAGTGAAAAATATAAATAATCTATATGCAGAAGCTTCAATCTTTTGCATATGTGTGCATATGTGTGCAGGTGTTTGTCATATGTGTGGAAGTAACCCTTGGAAGTCAGTGAGTCAGTCCCTAGGGAAGTCACCTGTCTCCACATTCCCAAAACTGGGATTACAAGTGTGAGCTGCTGTGCTTGGCTTTTTACCTGGGTCCTAGAGAACAAACTCAAGTTCTCAGGCTTGTGCAGCAAACACTTTACAACTGAACTGTCTCCCCAGCCCCTAGAAACTTAAACAGTCTGATTAAAGAAATGAAATGCCAAAGTTAACACAGAGACACTAAGTTCTTGTGGATTTTTTCTGATATAGCTCAGATTGACATTGAGCTTGAAGTATAGCCAAGGATCATCTTGAACTCCTGATCCTTCTGCCTCCATCTCCCAAGTGCTAGGACTGCAAACGCGCCAGGTTTTATGTCGTGCTGGGCACTGAGCCCAGTTTTCAGGCATGGAAGGGAAGCGCTCTTACCAAGTAAGTCGTATCCCAAGCCCGGAAGACCCACTTTTTTTTTTTTTTTTTTTTTGGTTTTTTTTTTTTTGGTTTTTCGAGGCAGGATTTCTCTGTGTAGCCCTGGCTGTCCTAGAACTCACTCTGTAGATCAAGTTGAGCTCTAAATCACAGAAATCCACCTGCCTCTAGAGGACTGGGATTAAAGGCTTGGGCCACCACTACTCGGCTCAGACTCACTATTTTTAAGATGTTAATTTTTTTCCATTTTAGTATAGACTTAGAAAAATCCAAGTTGTACCTGCAATCTATTTTACAAATCTTGAAAACTTGACTATAAAGTCTATGTGGAAAGACAAAATACCCAAAATAGCCAACACAACCCTGGAAAAGAAACAATATTGGGAGACTGATATTCTTAACCTCAAAATTTTCTCTAGACTACATTGATCAATGGGAGGAAGAAAACCAGAGAATCCAAAAAATAGAGCTGCACAAATGTATTCAACTATCCTTTGACAAATAGGAAAAGCGATTCATGGAGAGACTGTTGTCTTCTGCAAATGGTTAAAACCTGCCTATCCATATGCAAAAGAGAACCCAGACCCAGACTTTACAATGTTCATCAAACTAATAAGCCTAAACTCAGACTCCCAGATGTAAACTCCTAGAAGACGACCTGCGTAATCTTGGGTTTAAGGATGAAGTTTTAGGTGTAACAATCTATGGAGAGGACTATGATAAATTGGAGTTATTAAAATTCCAAACTTCTGTCTTGCCACATGTACTATTAGGAAAATGAAAAGAAAAGGGAGGAAACACACTTCTGGCAAAGGACTTATATCTAAAATTTATACGAATACATTCTTCTTTGTTTTTGTTGTTTGAGACATGGCATTTCTATAAAGCTCTGGCTAGTTTAAAACTCACTAAGATCACTGTGTGGAGAAGGCTGGTCTGGAACTTGAGGATGATCCTTCTGAATGGGTGTTGGGATTATAGACCTTGTGCTCTCCTCTCTCTCTCTCTCTCTCTCTCTCTCTCTCTCTCTCTCTCATGCATTATATCTCTGTATGGGTGTGTGCACATAAGTGTGGATGTATGTGAATGTAGGTGTCTACAGAAGCCAGAGGCATTGGACCACCTGGAAGTGGAATTATAGGCAGTTGTGGACTGAACTCAGGTCGTCTGAAAGAGTAGTACCCATTTTCATCTCTCCCACCGTATGCATGTATGTATGTGGATATATGTATACGTAAAGATATATTTTAAACTAAACAAGAAAGAATGTAGACCAAAAGCATTCAAGTGTACTGTTTAATGCAGAGGCAGGGAGAAGGTGCTAGTTTATTTTTAGGATAGAAGGCAAAGGGGTTGCATAATCTCTGTGCTCTGCTCTTTTCATAGGAGTGAAGATTAACATTCTTGATCAAAAAAATTCTTACATTTTGGAGGTGGATGGTGGATTAGAGGAGCCAGGGCGCTCTCTGTTGAGGGTACGTACCAAGAAGAAGAAAAAGCTCTCTGTGGCAATGGATCAGGGCTGGAAATATCAATCAGAAATTATGTCTAATTTTATACACGTATGATGGTTATATGTGGTATACCTATTGTGTAGGCACATACGGGTTAGCACACATAATCTTTTTCTGTCAGGTGAGAGGGGCCTTGGAGCAACAAAATAAATATACTGAGTACTCAGATCTTAGTTTCTATCAGAGCTATCTAATATACAATCTGGGCTTCTTGGAGAAATGATGGGTCTAGGGCTGGGGCAGGAAGCATATCAAAGAAGCCGGGGAATCACACAGCGATGAGGCATGTTAAAAATCACAGGAGCCAGCGCAGGGCCAGACATAAAACAGCTTATGGAATGTAAAGAATTATATTAGATCACAACATAAAACATAAAACAAATACTCATGAGTCTAGACATGAATCATTAAGTAAATTAATAAGTGGTGAGTACAAACAATTGTATAGCTGCTCCACTCTGAAGCAGGGGAATGCCTCCCATTCCTAAGCACAGTACGAGCAATGACTTCCTCAGAAAGTAAAGGATAAAAGTTCAGATATCTTTATGGTTGAGAAAGTAACAGACGTGGGGTGGAAAGGATACTATTTACTCTTTTTCTGGTAGGCCCTAGGATGGCAGCACCTCTTGTGATTCAAAGGAAAGGCTCTTAGCCTCTACAGCCAGTGACCCAAGTCTAATCTCAAGAATGACATCAGAACAATTCTAACACCATGAACATTGCTAGCCAGGCTTCTCTGTCAAGGCCATGGGAAACAAGCAGATATGACAAAGACAACTGAGCATCCCGTGGGGTTTGAGATGCCATTCTAGGACAGAAGGAAAAAGAGTAAACAATAAGGAGATGTGGAATCAAGCACGGCAGCCAGGGCTGGTTCATTAACTGTGGTAACCTCATACACCAGTGAGACATGGCAAAACAAAGAAACTACCTGCTGCTGAGGGCTGTACATCTCTGTAACCTAAAACTGTTAGAAAAAAAGACTATGAAATAATATAAAGGGGGCAGTGAGATGGCTCCATGGGTAAGGATACCTCCCACCAAGCTTGTTAACTTGTGTCCAGTCCCCAGAACCCACAAGGTGGGAGAGAGAACAAACTCGGGCAAGTTGTCCTCTGATCTCTATACCCATGCCATGGCCTGTGCCTGTCCCAACAAGCCTTTAATCCCAGCACTCGGGAGGCAGAGGCAGGCGAATCTCTGTGAGTTCGAGACCAGCCTGGTCTACGAGAGCTAGTTCCAGGACAGGCTCCAAAAACCACAGAGAAACCCTGTCTCGAAAAACCAAAAAAAAAAAAGCAACAATAATAACAACAAAAGGAAACGGTAAAATGGAAAGTTACCAGAATAAGCGAAAGGCTAGTGACAGAATTGTCAGTGTTATCTGGGGCTGACTGTGGATGGTAGGGTGGAGGGTGGGTTCCGCTGGAGCTTAAAATTACACAATTTCAAATGGGTACAAATAACCACACACACGAGGGGCATAGGCTGACTCTGGAATTTCAGGAGCCACTTTTGACTTAGTCTCTCAGGAGAGTGGAGGAAATGCAGAAAGAGGAATATAGACCTATGTGTAGAGGAAAGGATGGCTGGGCAGCAGATTGGGACAATATCCACTTCTGTCAAAACAATAACTGAGCGCAGGCAGTGCAGGGTACCTGGGCACACCTGGTGTGGGGGTTTGAATAAGAATGGGCCCCATAAACTCAATATTTGAGTGTTGGTCGTCAGATACTTGAGAAGGATACAGACACACATTCTCACTCCCAGTTTGTTTGGGATTTTTGTGTGGGATTTCCCACAGGCTAAGACTCAGGTAGGAGAACTTTGCATTGAGACCTCTTCTGAGCTCTTGTGCTGTAGCCTATGGCACACTGATATGTATTTCAAAACCCCAGCACACTACCCTGTCGGACACTCAAGTTTCTATCACATGCAAAGCAAAAGCATTCCAGATTCTTTGTCAGACCCAATCCCATAAGAAGATAAGGTTTGCAGCAGTGGTGTCTGTCTGTGGCTCTGAATGAAGCTGTGCCAACTAGGTCAGTTGTAGGAATGAGCAGAGGTTGTTTTCAGTGTCCGTCTTACAACCTGCCTGCCCAGGGGAGCACAGCACCCCTGACCCTGCTCAGTTTTGTACAGGCAATGATACAGGTAGGAACAGCTGGACCTGCTAGGCCAGAGTCAGTCATGCTTTGATTGGACAGCACCGTGTCTCAGTCACTCATGGAGAGAAAACCACTTAGCAGGTTGGAAGGCTGGGAAAGAACTAGCCAGCGCATACAAGTACCTGGCCTCTACGTGTCTCACAGTTGTGGAGGTAGCTTAGGTGATAGATCTTCAGGTTTAATGCAGCAAAATTCAGGTACTTTGCGAAAACCTGAAACAGCAATCATAATAGACTCAGAAATCCAGATATTCAAAGATATATGTACAGAAAAGAGACATGTCTCAAAGGTTCTGGAAAAATTGCTACATACATACAAACATACTAGTTCATGGGGGTGGACTTGCACACACAAACTCAGTCCTGTGGGGCAGGGACATGGCTCACATACAAAGATATGCAGAGGGACATTACTCATGCATCAAGGAGAACAGCTTGCACACAGCGCACACACCCAAATAACAGAGATACACAGAGATTTGAAGGACACGGTTTGTACATCTGGAGGAGCACAGCTCACATACTGAGACTAGCAGAGGGACACAAACCAGACTAAGACTTGTCGAGGGACGTGGTTAGCCACATGAAAAGAGACAGGGACATGCAGATGAGCCAAGGCATGCCGGGAGGCAGTACATACACAGACACACAGAGCAAACACACATGAAGACGTGTCTCTAGCATGTCCTGGACACTCACATCTTCGTCTTCACTTGTGAAGCATGGGCCATCCAGCTTGTTCACAGCCATGATCACAGCCACGACATCTTTGCCATTCATGATTGGTGTGGACAGAACGTTCTTGGTCACATAGTCGGTGAGCTCATCGGCGAAGGGGCTGAAGTGGGGACACTGCAGCGAGATGGGGGAGGTTATTGTTGGGGTCTGTGTGGGGTCTGCGGTGTGGCCCTCTTAGGCTTCACACTGGGGCCAAGCTCTAGGAGGTCACAGTCTAGACTAGCGCTATAACATCAGGTAGCCCCACCCCTGAACTCAGGACAGTCCCTAATGTTCTTCCTAGTTCACTTCACCTCTGATTCCTAAGAAGTCTCCCAACGTTTCCTCCCAAAGAGCCCCTACAAGATCCTTTAGCAACTCTCTACTTTGGGGCAAAGTTGGCCTCCTGGATGTTCACATCTGCCCCACTGCCTACCCCTAGACTTCTAGCCCAGGTGGCTGTCTCCTACCCCCAGCCCCCCTCCAAACCTGCTGCACATTCCTCCCGGAAAGATAACTATGACTGAATGAAGGATGGACTCTGTTGAGACTGGTGGTTTGTTACATTACTAAGACATGCGGCGGAGGAGCTGGAGCTGAGGTTTCTGTATCTTGGGGTCTATCCACCAGCCCTGCACTCAAACTCTGCTCCACAGACCACTGTCCACCATGAGACTCTGTGATATGCTGAGTTTCACCTATTTCTGGGCTCAGGGAAGATTCAAAGAGGGCTCAGGAGGGCTCCTACATCCCATATCTGAAAGGAGTGGGCCATTGGAACTAGGCTCAGGGTACTAAGTTAGAGCCAGGCACTCCTAACAGACATGTCTCTACCTTACTCTCTGCTTTCTTGTTATGCCTTTATTTACATGAGGCCAAAGTTCCCTGGCACAGTGACTGAGGTGAGCGATTGTCTGTGACTTTAGCCTCTCCTTAGGGTCTGACCTTGAGAACTGGAGCCGTTTTTTGTCCCTCCCCTTCCTGTCCAGTAGATGATGGACAGCTATCAATACCTTTGACATCTATTGTGCCACTGTTGACAGAGATTTTCTTACATGTACTTAGGACAGTATCTTGCAGCCTTGTGATTTGACATAATTCTCCTTAGGTCAACACTGTGAGCAACTTGTTAAGTCCTCTGCTGGCATTCTATCTCCTTGGTAGCAGGCTAGCTAAAGACCTTTAGAAGGAGCCTGCTAGCAGCCTGGAACTTGGGATGTAGGTGGAGCCAACTCTTCCCCTTTCCTGATTCTTGGAGAAGCAGCTGCCACCTGGCCGCCATGTGGCACCAAGCTGGAGGTAAACCAGCATATGTATGATAGCAGAGAAGAAAGGTGAGCAGCAAGTCCTGACAGAGGTGACATAACTGAGCTAGACACTAACATCTTGTTGTAGATCACTAACCTTTTCTGGCTGAAGTGTAGGTACGCAGCCTTGGTCATGTGGAAATGAAATGGTGCGTGCTCCCAAGGAAGGAATATCCTGAGTAGCTCCTCATGGTTAGTCACTGTAGCAATTATAAACCTGGTGGTTTGGATGTGCCTATTTCCTGATTAGCTAGAGGCTGATCCTGACCAGAAGGTTGCTTCTGGAGTAGTCTTAAAGCACTATACTAAGGCGTACCGAAGCGTTTCTGTATAGAACAAGAAATTACTTTCAGATGTTATACACAGATATTTACGCTTGACCCTCATGTGTTGCACACAGGTCCACACTTGACCCCCCCCCCATCCTCAGATGGTTCATACATGTCCACATAGTTGACGCTTAAATCAGTGGTTCTCAACCTGTGGGTCATAAACCCTTTCGGGTCAAATGACCCTTTCATGAGGGTTGTATATCAGCAATCCTGCATATCAGATGTTTACATTATAATTCATAATAGTAGCAAAATTAGCTATGAAGTAGCAATAAAAATAATTTATGGTTGGGGTTGCCCCAACATGAGGAGTGTTAAAGGGCCACAGAATCAGGAATGTCGAGAACCACTGCCATAGACGAAGCACAGTTGATCCTCCAATGAGGCACAGAGGTCTACAATGTGACTCTTGGGGACACAGGCCATACATGCTAGGTCATTGTTTAGGGTTTCTATTGCTGCAATGAAACACCATGACCAAAAGTGTTGGGGAGGAAAGGGTTTATTTGGCTTACACTTCTATATTGCTGTCCACTATTGAAGGAAGTCAGGACAGGAACTCAAACAAGGCAGGACCTTAGAGGCAGGAGCTGATACAGAAGCCGTGAATGGGTGCTGCTTACTGGCTTGCTCCCTGTGACTTGCTCAGCCTGCTTCCTAATAGAATCCAGGACCAACAGCCCAGGGATGACACTGCCCACCATGGGCTGAGCCTGCCTCCGTTGATCACTAATTGAGAAAATACCTTACTGCTGGATCTCACGGAGGCATTTCCTCAGCTGAGGCTCCTTCCTCTCTGATGACTCTAGCTTGTGTCAAGTTCACACACAAAACCAGCCAGTACAGTGGTTGTCTAGTTTTGCTTTTCTTACTGGCTTTATTTCTGCCACATTTCTCCCCACATTTGAGACCTCACTTTAGCACCTGTTTTATCTACACACTCTATAAGCCTCATTTTTCAAACAAAACCATAGAGTAGCTTGGGATCTTCCTGCCTTTCCTTGGCCTCCACCAAGGAACCTCACCTAGTGATTTCTCTCTCTCTCTCTCTCTCTCTCTCTCTCTCTCTCTCTCTCTCTCTCTCTCTCTCTCTCTCTATTTTTCTCTGTCTGTCTCTCTCTCTGTTGATCAAAGCTATGATTTTAAATGTTCTCCTTGTTACTCAGCCTCCCTGACTCTGTTGATTATAGCATGGTTATTTTTTTACTTTATAGCTAATATCCACTTACGAGTGAGTACATACCGTGTTTGTCTTTCTGGATCTGAGTTATCTCACTCAAGGTGATCTTTCTAGTTCCATCCATTTGCCAGCAAATTTTATAATGTCATCGTTTTTAACATTGAGTAATACTCCACTGTGTAATCATTTTAAAAAATTGAAGAATCGATAAAGAAAATGTGGTACATTTACACAATGGAGTATTACTCGATTGTTGATAATAATGACATCATAAAATCTGCAGGCAAATGGACAGAACTAGAAAAAACCATCATGAGTGAGGTAACCCAGAACCAGAAAGACAAACACAGTATGTACTCACTCATAAGTGGATATTAGATATAAAGCAAAGAATATCCACACTAAAATCCACAGCTCCAGAGAAACTAGGTAACGAGGAGGACCCTAAGAGGGTCACATGGGTCGCCCTGGGAAGGGGAATTAGATGGGATCTGCTGGGTAAACTTGGAGCTGGGGGGGCAGTAAAGGAGGGGAACGGGGCATGAGAACATGAGGGAACGGGATGGTCAAGAGTGGGGAGAGATGGAGTGGAGAGCAATGAAAGAGATATCTTGATAGCGAGAGCCACTATGGGTTTAGGGAGAAACCTGGTCCTACGGAAATTACCAAGAATCCACAAGGATGATCCCAGCTAAGACTCCTAGCAATGTGGAGAGGAAGCCCAATCTGGCCTTCCCTGTAATCAGATTGATGACTATCCCAATATCATCATAGAGCCTTCATCCTGATGGAACAAGATGCAGAGATCCACAACCAAGCACCAGGCCAAGTTCCGGGAACCCAGCCAAAGAGAGGGAGGGAGAATGTGATTGGAATGTAAAATGAAATTAAAAAATAAATTAATTTAAAAAAAGTAGAAAAATTCCAAGAGATGAACACTAATAGTTACATATGCTTATGTGTATTGGAAAACTTTACTTGTTATATAAAGTAATGGATATTTATCACTACTAAGATAAAATATGAAATATGAAAATAGTTTAAAGAGATGTGCTATATAATAGCTTTAGAAATATTGACTAAATATTGATAAAATTAAATACTTAATAACAGTAATTTACCTCCTACTTACCAGTATGTGACAGTTTTAAATAAAATATTGAATTGGGTAATTTCACATATTATTTGTGTGCACTCATCACATAAAGTATGGAAATAATTAAGAATAATTATCAAATAAATAAGTAAATTGCTCGCGAATCCCTTTAATCTGCCATGCCCTTTTTTCTGCGGCATCTGCCGTCCTGGATTTTCTGCCTCTGGACCAGGTTCCCAGTCTCCTTATCAGGTGCCTAGTGTTGGTTCCAGGTGTACAGTCGCTATCTTTGTATTGAAACAACTTGTTCTAGTCTCACCTGTCCCTGGTATATCAGATACTTTTCCCGCTTAAGACCCTGCCCTGGGGTCTTTACCCCATAGCCTACGTCCACAGAATCTTGGTATCTTTATGGATGTCTCATGATCCTCACAAGACACGAATCTTAAGAAGGTAGGGAAGTGCTGGGGTCCAGGGCCAGAGACTGGGCAGAACTGGGGCTTGTCCCTCATGGCAAATCTGGTTATATTCGTGTCTCTCTGAGAAGCTGGTTTAGAGTGAGGTTGGTGATACAGATATCCGGGGATATCTACGCCAAGTCTGGCTAGCGTTCTCTTTTGAGCTCCCTTCTGTAAATCCACAGGTGAGACAAGAATATAGAGTTCCCTAGAACAAGTCTCCTTCTAGCCTTAAGCATATGACTACCTCATAGCTAAATTTTTACCTTCTTGAACAAGCACAGGACCATACTAACCCCTCTGAATGTGGTTGACAGTTGCATGGCTGGGGCAGACTGAGGGGCCACTGGCAGTGGCACCAGGATTTATCCCTACTGCTTGTACTGGCTTCTTGGGAACCTATTTTCTTTGGATGGATACCTTGCTCAGCCTAGATGTAGTAAGGAGGGCCTGGGACCTTCCCCAAGCAATGTGCCTTACCCTTTCTGATGAGTGGATGGAGGGAGGGTTGGGGGGGTAAGTAAAGGGAATGGAAGGAGGGGAGGGAGTGGGAACTTGGATTGGTATGTATAATGAAAAAAGATAGTTTGTTTCTTTTTTAAAACAATTTAAAAAATTAAATTAAAAAAATTACCTTTCCTTGATTTCCATCACACGCATGTGTTTCAGTCAGTCAGGGGTTGATGTGGGATTCCCCTCTGTATGCTGTGATTATGTTTTATTACCATTGGTTAAGGAAGAAGCTACTTTGGGGCCTATGGCAGGGCAGAATATAGCCAGGCGGGAAATCTGAACAGAGCTATATATAGAGAGAGTAGGCAGAGTCAGAGAGACGCCATGTAGCTGCCAAAGGAGACAGATGCCAGAACTTTACTTGGTAAGTCACAGCCTTGTGGTGATACACAGAATAATAGAAATGGGTTAATTTAAGATGTAAGAGTTAGTTCATAAGAAGCCTAAGTTATTGGCTAAGCAGTATTGTAATTAATATAGTTTTTGTGCAATTATTTTGGGTGTGGGCAGCCGGGACGAATGAGCAGCCTTTGCCTACAAGGGATGTCATGACTTTGGTTGGTTCAGCCTCAGTCTGGCACTGCACCTCCTGTGATGATCGCCTCCAAGCCCCCCCACCGTGTAAATGGTGTCCCCTCAGCTTCTCGACTTCACCCCAGATGCTAATCTGTTCTATGCATGTGATGTAAATGTGCATTCCGCATTGAAGATGGGCATGCAGCCCTGCAGCCTCCAGCCTCCCTCCTTTTCCTCCTTGTGGCTCCAGGAGTTTCCGGAGGCTTCTATTTGCCTTCCTTTCCATTCCATTGTCCACCCGAGGATTCTCTGCTCCCCAGGATCTTCTTCTAGAATATTTGATAGCCCCAGAAGTGTGTAAAGGTGGCAGACACTCAGGGTCCTGGAGACTTGGGGTTTAACTCTTCATTGTCAAGTTATAAATGCATCTGAACCACAGAGTGGGCTTCTAGGACTCTTCTTGTCCAGCAAGACGTCTCCAAGATTCACTACTCTCTGCTCGTTGTCTGGACTGAGACCCATCCTATTCTGCTGACCTCTAACCATCTGCGTGTAGCCTTTATCTCAAATATCTCTGGGTCTCCTGAAGCCATGACCCATTCAACCTAGCTTCCTTTGACAGCTGGGAGACATTTATAGGGTGAATCAGATTTGCATACAGGGGAAACTGCTGTCCCTTTAAATGGCTGCTGCACTCCTCCAGACTATTTCAGATAAAATCCTCCAAAGAAGGACACACAGAAAGAGGTTGCGACAGTCAAACTTTCCAGCCTTTTTCTGGGCGACCTAAAATGAACTTTGCTCATTACCGCTACATCATGAAGCTATATTCTCCACCCCCGAGCTGTCTCCCCCCCCCCAGATATTCGCTGTATGAGGGAGCATGATCTTGAGCCACATCTTCTCAGGGATGTGCTGGACCTTGGGCAGTAGAATCTTTCCAGTTAAATACATAGAACATCACTCACAGAGCACTGTTGTGGAATACTTGTTAAACTATGTAAAGATGTCATGCGTTTGTTTAATTTTTTAAAGATTTGTTGCTGTTTTACCTTGCCTACCTAAGGCACCTGGTTGGTCTAATAAAAAGCTGAATGGCCAATGGTGAGGGGGAGGTATAGATGGGACTTCTGGGCAGGGAGAATAAGTAGGAGGTGAGGAATTTAGGCTGAAGGTGGGGAGAAAAAGAGATGCCAGAGGCTAGCCAGACAGACCCGGAGGAAATAGGAAAGTAGAACATACAGAATGAAAGAAAGGTAAAAAGCCCTGAGGCAAAACATAGATGAATAAGGACAGGCTAAATTAAGTCAAAAGAGCATTAAGTCAAAAGAGCTAGTGGGACAAACCTACGCTAAGACCGAGAATTCACAACTAATACTACGTCTCTGTGTCTTTATCTGGGAGCTGGGAACAGCTACAGAGAAGTTCTTCCAGATCACTTCAGTGGTGGTGCCCATGTTCTCCGTGTCTGCCAGGAACTCTAAGCTTCTCTGCACTTGAAGTGCTGGGGACAAAGCCCACGACTTTTTGCAAGTGCTCCATCACTGACTACGATACCAACCCCTACTCTTTAATCTTTTCAGACTTGGGCCCATCATGTCCAGATCCATTTCAACCTCACATGTCCTGGACTCAGGGCTGAGTTCTGGTCTGACTCTATGACTGAATGGAACCCCTAGTGAGTAGCTACTACAGGGGAGGGACAGGGGTGTATAATGTCCTGGATCAAGCCCGAGGGCACTTTCTGTGATATTTAGGGGGCTGGTAAATAGGAGAGGGGGTGAGACTATGTGCATGGAATCAGGGGCCCTCATCTCTTTGGTTAGGATGGGGGAAGAAATGGCTGGAGGCCCTAACCCTCACTCTGATTTCTGCCCTGGGATTTTTTGTGCCATGGCTCTCAGCCTTGTCCTTCCTGGAGCCTTTCGGAGCCTTCCGCTCTGCTGTTCTGGCTACAGTGGCATGTTGCTGCTCCTCCCTGGCCAGTCAGGAGCCAGTGCAGCTCTCTAGCACACCCACCTGCTCACTCTTCTACCCACACGCCCACTCACTCACACGCTCACCCCTCACCCATACAGTCGCTCATCCATCTACTCACTCATCCCTCACCCATTTTACTAACCCAGCCTCCCAGACACTCATCTATTTGTTTGCTGTGAAGGACATTGGTGCTAGGAAAAACTGACCTGAAACTCACTATATAGAACAGACTAGCCTTCAACACAAAGAAATCTGCACGCTTCTGCCTCCTATGTGCAGGGGTTTAAAAATGTGTGCCACCATGCCCAGCACCAACTAGCAATCTTTCATCAGCTGCAGTTCACCGACTCCACTTTTGGGGTTGTGATTTATGAGTGGGGACTCCTCATGGAAGCTGTGATCTATTTTTCCCTTGATCACTTGCAGTTTTAACAAGTATATAACCTGATAGTACCAAGAGTACCGGGAACCGTGATCAAAGGACACAAGTTGCCTCATCCAGCAACCTCCACAGCTCCCAATTAAAGAAAGACTTTGAATTTCATTTCTCTCCGTGTGATTATGGTGTGTGTACGTGTGTGTGTGTGTGTGTGTGTGTGTGTGAACCTGATATTTTTCTTCCTTAGATTTATAAGAGCTGAAGTTTTAATTGGCTTAGAGGTAAATAAAAGCTCATAAGTTGAATACACCTAAGCTTGCTAAAAATACATTAATCCAAAAGCTTTTTCATTCACATGATTTAAATAAATCTTTGATAAGTAAGTTGACTTAAATTGTTTGTAAAACCAAAATTAGGTCTTCAGAGTGTCAGTGTATGAGTTCTTCTGGTTTTGCTACTTTGTGTAGTCTTGACACAGAAGGAAGCCTTAAACAAGAAGGTGTCTGCTCTGTTTTTTGATAAACAAAGTTGATATGCTGTCATTGGCTTAATTAAAGTTAATATATCTTCTGCTGTCAACATTAAGTACAATACAGTCCTGATTTTTTCTCTGTTACATGTTTAAGATCACACGGGTGTGGAATTGTGGCCAAGAATAAGTACACACAATGCACAAGTATGTCCATTGATCTTGAATACCAGAGTATAACAAAACAGGAAATTCTTAGGGTATTCTTTGACGGGGAGATAACAAATGATCCTCAGAAATGGTGGAGGAGTGGATCTGGGAGAAGGTGGTGGGGACAGACTGGAAGGAGTGAAAGAAGGGGAAGCTGTGTTGGATGTACTGAAAACAAAAAGACAAAAATAATACTCTAGACTCATATCTCAGTTGTCATAAGCAATTAGACTCAATAGCTAAAAATAAATAAATTAGGTGAAAGTAAATGAATGTTTAGTTTTGAACTTCCAATGTAATTCCAAAATTACATTATGGTATATGGAGTTAATGGACACTCATGCAATGTCTGAGTCATTTCTGAGTAACTTAATACGAATCCATCCATTGCTGTATAAGGAACTGTATTTCTGGGCATTCTAAGATAGTTCCTTGGCTGGTGGGATGGCTCGGTGACAAGCCTGACTACCCACAGGATGACACTGATTCCCACGAGCTGTCCTCTGATCGCCACTGTTTGCATGCAGATGCAGGCACACAAGAAGTGTCTTTAAAAGTCTCACGAAGAATGAGTACATGGCGGACAGCTAAAACAGTTTATGTCATAGGTTAGCTCTTTAGTTCAGTAGAAATTGGTGAAGGAGTGAGTGAAAGAAAATCTTGGGTACATGTAGTTCTGTATGCAAAAACTACTAGAGAAAAAAAGAGCTTTTTGTGTAAGAAAGAACTCTGCAGCAGAACTAAGGGCTAAAGTAATCCACAGGCTTCCAAAGGATAACTTTTACAAACCTCATATGTCATCAGGTGAGCTGTCATTAAAACGTTGATACCTCCTCTAAAACACAGCATCAATAGACGAACATAAGACCGGAGTCTAATTTACAATGTTAAAGCAAAAACAAACAAAAAAACAACATTTCTGGAAGTACTGATCCAATTGGTGCAAATTTTCAAGAAGTCTTCATTTTCAGTTCTGAATCGTTTTCTTAAGATTTCAACCATTTCTGTTTAAGAATGTATTGGGGGGTGGGAACAGGTAGGGGAGGAGAGTCTGGGAGGAAAGGAGAAGAGGAAACTGACCATGCTGTTAAATAAGTATATTAATCAAAATAAAGAAAAATAAATGACTAAATTTCTAATAAATAAAATGTTAATAGATTTAACTAAAAACAAAGCAAAAATTTCAACCATTTTCTACCTGTAGCTTTCCCTGCCCTAAAGTTTCTGTTTAAGTTGTTTGTTTGTCTGGCTTTATATATTTTTTTGTTTGTTTGGTTTTTGTTTTTCAAAACAGGGTTTCTCTGTGTAACAGCCCTAGCTGTCCTGGAACTAGCTCTTGTAGACCAGGCTGGCCTTGAACTCACAGAGATCCGCCTGCCTCTGCCTCTCGAGTGCTGGGATTAAAGACTTGCCCCACCACCACCTGACTCTGTTTAAGTTCTTAACATGGAGACTGACTCTCAACTTTTCAGTTGGCTCTGGTGATTCCCCACGCCCCCTCCTGCCTCGATTCTGACTCTGCTAGTGTAGCTGGATGCTAAAAATGTTTGTTTTACTGGTCTAAAATGACAGTTTTCCTTTGGGGCTTTCTCTAGTATGTGATCCATGTCCCTGGTCAAGGCACTGCTCTTGGTTTGCATGCTCGACAGCATATTGTGCACATAAGCTGCGCGAAAGTGGTTTGTATGTACTGCTCCAGTACCTACTGGTTCCCACACCTTCCCATCACATGTCTAGGCTGTTCTCAAGATGTAACCACTTCATAGGAGCTTTCTCCCTTTTCATAATTTCTCCAGGAAATAGAAGTCCTATATTTTGTGAAGACAATTGTGTGTGTGTGTGTGTGTGTGTGTGTTGTACCTTCATTGAGTTTTCTATTACACAAGAAAACAGCTTTTTTTTTTTTTTAACAAGGTTTGTTGTTGTTTTGAGACAAAGTTTCTCTGTGTAGCCGTGGGTGTCCTGGAACTAGCTCTGTAGACCAGCCTGGTCTCAAACTCAGAGATCCTCCTGCCTTTCAAGTGCTGGGACTAAAGGTGCACGCCCCCACTGCCCAGCAGATTTTATGTCTTATTTGAAACATTGTTAGCTCTTAGATATTTTTCTAGATTTAAGAAAACTTGCTTAAGCTTTCTAGAGCTTATAGCAATTTGACAAAACACAATTTTGTAAGCAATGGTGGAAGCATTTCCCTTTTTCATTACTTGGGTTCTCTAAGATTTAAGAAGGTTCTGTAGTTATTTCTATTTTTTCTGGTCCCATGATTGTTTTGCAGAGGATCAGTAAAATGTGTTCTCATGGAAGTTTCCTTCAAAGAACCTAGATGCCCCTCAACCGAAGAATGGATAAGAAAATGTGGTACATTTACACAATGAAGTATTACTCAGCAGTAAAAAACGATGATATCTTGAAATTTGCAGGCAAATGGATAGAACTAGAAAAAAAAAACAGTCTGAGTGAGGTAACCCAGACCCAGATCTTAAGTGGATATTAGACTCAAAGCAAGGGATACCAGGCTACAATCCACAACCCCAGAGAAGCTAGGTGCAAAGGAGGGCCCTAAGAGGGACACATATGGAGGGCCCCAGGAAGGGAAACAGCTAAGATCTCCTGGGAGAACTGGGAGGGAGGGAGGAGAGAGCCAATGGTGGATGGGAACATGAGTTGGGGGTGGACAGACGGGGGGAAAACAGTGAAAGAGATATTTGGATAGAGGAAGCCATTATGGGGTTAGGGAGAAATCTGGTTCTAGGGAAATTCAATCCAGGTGCCTGATAGGGCCTTCTCCTATAATCAGAGTAGTGGCTACCCTAACTGTCATCCTAGAACCTACATGCAGTAACTGATGGAAGCAGATGCAGTGACCCTGAGACAAGCACTGGACTGAGCTCCTGGAGTTCAGCTGAAGAGAGGGAGCAGGGATCATATGAACAAGGGGGGGGGGTGTTCAAGACCATGATGGGGAAAACCACAGAGACAGCTGACCGGAGCTAGTGGGAGCTCTGGACTGACGGCTGGGGAACCTGCATGGAACCAAACTAGGCGCTCTAAGTGTGGGTGACAGTTATGTGGCTTGACATGTTGCAGGGAGGGGGGCCTGGCAGTGGGACCAGGAGTTATACTGGGTGCATGAACTGACTTTTTGGAGCCCATTCCCTGTGGTGGGATTCCTTGCTCAGCCTTGCTATGGGGGGAGGGCCTTGGTCCTGCCTCAGCTTGGTATGCCAGACTTTGTTGACTCCCAAAGGAAGGCCTTACCCACTCCGAGGAGTAGTTTGGAAGTGGGAAGTGGAGGGGGGTAGAAGGAGAGGGAGGGAGAACTGGGGTTGGTATGTAAAATGAAAAAATTATTAAATAAATAAATATAATAAATAAACTTCCCCCCTCCCACAAAAGAAGTTGCCTTCAAACTGAATGACATATTTTAAGTTGTACACAGGATTCTGGCTTTGAGGACCTTGCCTTTACAATTAAAAGTTAAAGTAGAAAGCCTTGGGACCAAGGAATTAGTTCTGCCTTTCTTTGGCTTTCTTGTTTCAAGGTTCCTAGGTCTGAGATTATTATATGAGAAATCACTTTTGTAGCTGTATTTGTGTTAAGTCAATTTTTTTAAAAAATGTATCCACTCATATGTCACATTCTGTATGCAGTTTCTCCTCCCTCCTCTCCTCCCAGTCTCCCATCCCCCCACCCCTGCCACCTCCCCTCTCTACCAGATCCATTCTTCCTCTTTTCCCTTCAGAAACATGGCATATCAAGTTACAATAAAACTAGGCACATCCCTATGAGGCAAATTTGATAAAACTCACATAACAAGTCTTCTTGAAAAAAAAAGAGTATAATTAAGAGAGTTACAACTAAAAATTAAATGTCTGTGATCATACAATAACTGTTTATTGTCTTCTAATTATTTTGTCAACCTATAGATCGGACTAGATTCTAAATTCTTCTTGTTTTCTCTTATGTCTTGATACAGCTTTCAATCATTAAGGTCAATAATTTCTCTTTCCTAAAGCTCTATGAACTGGACAACTTGATGTAAATTTCAAATATAGAAAGTCTTTAAAATGGTCTCATAGTACAGACAAAGGCAGATATGGCAGAAAGAGGGTGAAAAACAAGTCAGAATAAGACTGTATCGTAAGACTCTGATTCTTCAATCTTTCCTTGCTCGTGAGAACGATGGTGATATTAGGAATACGTAACCAATAGTCAGTTTGGCTAATTTGACAGAATCTGAGCCAAGAAGCCCTTTTGTCCATCCAGGGGGTAACTTTGGCAACAGCACCAAGGCAAGTTTTTACACAAAATTACACAGATGGACTTTTAAATGATGTCTCCTTAATTATGGGATGTTAAATGGTAAATTTTCTCTGGACCAGCTGTGGTTTGGATGAGGAAACTCTGTGGAAGAGGAGGTGAAGAAAGTGTAAGAGCCAGAGAGTAGGAGGAACATCAAAGAATCAAGGCCTTCTCGACAGAGCAGGGTTCTCACACTTGTGAACTCACAGAGACTGTCAGCGTGCACAGGGCCTGTACAGGTCCGCTCCAGATAGATGGAGTCCCAGAACTAAAAGGACAAGTGTACGCATGCCCACATCCGTAACCCAGAAGCTGTCTCCAATCGATAGCCACTTGCAAATGAAAACTTAGTTTTAGTTTTCTCCAAGAGAGTCTCACTGGGGGACAACCCACTCTGCAGGGTTGGCCCCATGCCCAGCAGTAGTTGGCCAACAGAAAATAAACTTGACAGCATCTTTGGAGAGTTTTTGTTTTGTAATATCCAGTCAGGACCTTTTTTTTTTTAATCTTGTAGGTCTTTTGCATATATATTATAGAGTTCAGATTTGTGTTTTTATGGGATTCCTGTGTGTGCAAATGTGTGTGTCTCTGCATCTATATGCATTTCTTGTGTTTTTTCCTTTGGCTCCTTTTCTTGTTGATTGTTTTGTCCTATT
Organism: Alexandromys fortis; assembly: GCF_014885135.2. Lineage (NCBI taxonomy): Eukaryota > Metazoa > Chordata > Mammalia > Rodentia > Cricetidae > Alexandromys > Alexandromys fortis. Next base: position 7,848,657 of record NW_026067971.1, on the reverse strand, counting down.
CCTATTTGCTTTATTTTATTATATTTTATTTTACTAAAAAATTGCCAGGCCGTGGTGGTGTGCACCTTTGATGCTAGGACTTGGGAGGCAGAGGCAGTTGAAGGCCAGCCTGGTCTAGAGAGCAAGGTTCAGGACAGCCAGGGCTACACAGAGAAACCCTGTCTCAAAAAACAAAAAAGAAAGAGAGAGAGAGAGAGAGAGAGAGAGAGAGAGAGAGAGAGAGAATTGATAAACCGTTCTCCATAAAACAACATGCACACTGAGGTTGCTGTATTATTGCTAACAATACTTTGTATTGCTTCTTTAAAAATTGCACCTGCTATTTGCCAAGTGTGGAGAGAAGTTCATCTCCTAACAAAGTGACAGTTGTCCCAGTGCCTTGAGATGATAGCCAGCACCTGACGAGATGAAGCTTAGTGATAAAATGCAGGGGATCAGTCCTGAGAGCTTCACCTTCTGGCTACCTGTACGACAGAAATTGTCTCGACACTAACTTCCTGCTGTCCTCTTTTCCTCCACAGCCAAGCAACCGGCTCACACACACAGCCAATCAGTACAGGGCCCTCTCAGCAGCACTGATACGATGTTAGTTACAAGTTAATTGGTCAACATTGATTTTGAAGAATATTCTTGATCAAAGGGAGAAATATAAAAATTAATGATTAAAGGATTAAACGATTCTTGTCAGATCCAAGAAATAAATAATCGAATTTAGGAGGTGATGAAGGGACATGGGGGCACTCATGGTTGTTTCTCTGAGGCAAACACTTTATTAAGTACTTTCCAAAGACCCCAGAGATATTTCTTCTGCCATGATTTCCATTTCTATAGCAAAGTTTATTCTTTATTTTTTTTGACAAAGTATTACTATGTAACCCTGGCTAGCCTGAAACCAGACTGGCTACTAATTCACAGAGAGAGAGAGATCTGCCTGCCTCTGCCCCCACAGTTGTAGGGTTAAAGGCATGCACCATCATACCAACCCAAAGTGTATCTCTAATAGTCCCTAAGACTGAAAAAATTCATTTGAGATATTCTGAACAAAACACCTGTCCAGCATGGGTACCTCTGCCAGTGAGCTGCTGCCAACTCTTGCCTTTGATCCCTAACACCAATGAACTTTGTATGGAGAAGTTTATGATTTTTTTCTCTTTTGTCCTTGAAATCTACCCCTTACCTTAACTTCCTTGACTATATTAATAGCTTTCTAAGACATATGATTTCCCATTGCAATGACTTGCTATTGTCAAATAAATATCATTTCTCTTTGGTGAATGTCTCTCCATTTGTATGTTGGTTTGGCATCATGTATGCAACCCTGGCCTCCTTCCTGCTAACAGGCTTCTCCAGAAGACAGGCAGGGTAGCTGATCATGCTGTTTTGTTGGATTCTGACATGTCGAGGGGAAGACAGAGAACCCAGCATCTACCTTCTGAGCTTTATGGGCTCTTGGATGTATGGTTTTGGAGACCTTATTCAGTTCTAAGTTGGTTACCGGAAATAATGTGATGACCCTGAGACCTAATGGAATATCTATTCCATTTTTAGCCTCTGTTCTTGGGGGAAGCTGTGGCAATCATATGCAGTTATAGGGTCCTGGGGCAAAAAGTCTCGGGCCATGGATTCAGGTTCTCTACTCAGAGGTAGGTTCCCCACTGGCTAGATATGTGAACAGAGCCTCAAGGAGACTTCTTCGTCCACAGAGACACATCCTAGGACGTGCTGCTAATTAGAAGTAGGCAGGAAGATGAGGCTTCAGAGATAGACATCACGTCAGAAACGTTAGCAGTCTGACACCCTCAATGCCAGGAACATGGACACTCGTAGCTCAGGGATCCAGTTCCCCATACTTGCTAACCCTTGCTCTAAGCAGAGTATACCTGTGTTCTGTTTTATGACCATGGTCTACCTGTGCTCATGGTATAGCTGTACCAATCAAGTATTTATATTTATATACACCTACGCTCGTGGTTTACCTGTGCTAGTGGTCCACCTGTGCTCGTGGTCCACCTGAGCTCATGGCCATCTTGAACTGGTCATATACCTTTGCTCATGGTCCTTGGGTACTCCAGACCTTCCTGTACTCATGCTATACCAGCTGTGCTCATGGTTGAGTCTATGTATAGTAGCAGTCTGGTTTAACCATTTCAACTATGTAATGAAGTAGACATCATTTCACCAGCAAAGATTGGATACAAGTGTGTCCAGGTGTAATGAGTACCTATGTGTTGTATCAGTCCTGTGTTGTGTATTCCACACTATAGAGCAACACTATAACCCACGAAGGTCCACCATGTAGTTCACCATTGAATTTGTTACAGAGATTGCATGCTGTCTGTCTCCGTGTTTTTGCTGAAAACCAATATGTGAACCCAGAATCTCATCCTTAGAAATGAAGAACGACCTGATGCAGCTAATGGAAATCTGGATTTTGCTGACTTTTGGTTATTATTTCTTTTCCTCCAGTCTGGGATCAGTACAAATCAGCACAAGCTGAAGTTTACAGAAGCATCACACTAGAAGGTATGGTGTCCCTGCCACCATCCTACCAAGGATGCATCTTTAGGCCACAAAAGTGACTAGAAACACTGGAGAGGGGCTGTAGGACATGGGTGGATGTGGGTATAGGATTTAGGACAGCCCTGCAACTTGAAGTGACCCACAGAGCAACACCATTCCTCTGAGGTGGATGGGGGCAGTAGGAAGGAAGGAACCTGTGCCGGACTCAGGGCTCTATGGAAACAATGCTTTGAATATTGTCTGAAGTGGGTGGGACAGAGGAAGGAGATGGGAGAGTGGGGATGAATGCAAGAGTGAAGGAGGAAAAGCAGACAGAGGCAGGGGAAGGAGAGACATGAGGAGGGAGGGGTAGATAATAAGCCCTAGAATATCAATATTCTATCCCAGCCCTACACACCAAATTTCTGCTTTGTTGGTAGTTCATGCTCTATTCGGCTCATGGATGACCCATTTCTTTAAAAGAAAGCAAAGTGAAGGCCAAGATAATCCCGCAGATTCAGGTCGCTGGTGGCTGCCTGTTTATAAAAGATAAGCATAAGAGGATTGCAGCACCTTCCTGCCCAGCCTTCCTACATGGCTGGGAGTGCGGGTAGTGCCTGTCCCTGGGGATTGGTCTTGGAGGGGACTGTCCCCCACTCTGGGATTCCAAACTAGGTATGGTTGACCTGTGCAGCAGGTGCTGGGGTTTCCTGGGTCCCTTGAGGAAGAAAGGGAGAAAACCAGGAGAGGAACAGGCAGGAGAGGGAATCTGCCCCCCCCCAACCCTTCCGTGAAGCTCCCTAATCCCCGGAATTTACTTTTTGGCCCTTCTCTGAGCCCTTCCTGCGGTTGTCATGCCAATATCTAGTGGGCACCTCACTCAGCATCCCAGCCCCACCTATAGGAGCTCTGTCCTGGTTATACCTGCCATAGACCAGCAGCCTCCATGACCCTCTCAATAAGACCGTTTCCATTCCAGCCCGGGAATCTCCTATCACTCCATTCCCACCCTCTCCTGGACCCCAGATTCTCTGCCTCCAGGACCAGTGTGGTCCCTCCCTGTGTGGGGGAAGCCGCTTCTGCCATGACTGGGTGTTGGTTTCTATACCAGCCCTAGTCTGACCCATTCAGAGACCCATGCAGACAACTGTAGTCCTCCAGGGAAGACTCTTCACCCTTGATGATCAATGAGGCTACCCTAGGTCCTCACCATGCTTACCATGCATAAAGGAGGCCTGACCTTGGACCCCCAGATACAGAGCCTTGGCAAGGCCAGAGACTGCGTCTGAGAAGCCTCCACAAGAACGTCTCTTAAGTAGTATTTCTGAGACAATTAGTAGCTGTGTGAATGTTCCACACCCAGAAGGGGAGGGGAAACCTTTTAAAGCTCTCTTTGAGTTCCTTTTTTTTTTTTTTTTTTTTTTCTTTAAACTGGGGATGTGAAAGACTAGGTTCTGGAAGGGAAAGACAGGAGACTAGGCGCTGTGACCAGATGGGGCAGGGAAGGGTGAGCTGTGAGAACCTTGGCCCTGGACCTGAAGTCCTCATGAAATCTCTGGATGCCGAGGCAGAGCATACGTCTCCGCCCTGGCTGGAGAACACCCACCTCTGCCACATCCTGCACGTTCACCATCTTCTTGGTCTGAGCCACATGGCCCACAATCCCAATGTCCAGTGGGAATACGATCTCAGAGTCAGGGGGCACCAGGCAGTCCTCCAGGAGGCTATCTGGCTGCACGCTGAAGAGCCGTGTGGCAAGTTCGGCTACGCCATTGCGCTGGCGGTACATAAAGAGGCTGCAGCGGTCAGCATGCAGGATGGTGCAGAGGCGTCGCAGGACCTTGAAGACAACACGCTCCATATTGACATTCTCTTGCATGTCCTGCACCAGTTCAAACAGTGCTGCACTCTCTTCCACCTGGCACAGCTCCCGCAGGCTGCTGCAGTCCACCAGCAAACCATCTTCACAGGCCGCTGCCACATTTTCAGGGCTCAGCTTCTTCCCAAAGTATTGGTGGGCAAAAGCGGGGTTCCCATCTAGGAAGCTACGTACCTGGTCCTCACTGAGGCTCATGGTGGCCCTGCTGCTGTGTCAAGGGCTTTCACCACTCCCAGGTCCGCATGGATCTGCAAACACTGATGTCAGCAAAGTCTTTCTTAGTGATGATTAGAGAGCCCAGGGGAGACGGCTGACTCACACGGCGGCCCGTCCTCACTCTTCTCAGAGGTTCAGCAGTCACAGTTCCCCTGCAAAAACTGGATATTTAAAATTGGGATTTGGGGTAAAGCTAAGGGCGGGGCTTCCTATCTGTTGCAGGAATTAGGCGCAGTAAAGGGAAGGCAACTCACTTCTGGGGAAACAGGTCCCAAACTAGGTAATTTCACAAACACAGAATATGATCCTCTTTGCTTGAGGAGCTGCAGAAGGGTTTGGGTTGGTCCAACTGGACGTCCTTGCTCCTCCTAAGCTCAGGTACCCTGCCGTGGGGGAAAGAGGGGGTGAGCAATGGCTTTCAAGCGTTGCAGTTGACTTCTGAGGCAGAGAGGGCAAGGAGGGGTCCATGCCTGGAAGAAAGATAGATACATAGATTTTAGGCAGCTGTCCCCAGAATCCTTTGTTAGAAATAGCTCTTCATTTCTTTCCTTGGTCTGAACCTGCTATGCAGGACAAAGCTTTGGAGTAATATCGCTCTGTAACCATGTGGCTGCCACAGGCAGGGGGCTCAAGCTGAACAGCTGCCATCTATAAATTCAGGACTTTCCTTTTCCATGTCACCGGTCAACAGGCCCCGGGGCGCACATGTCCTCTCCAGAAACTCTGCCTTGATTCTGGACTAGCTCCTCCCTGAACTCGGTTCATAAAGTTTATGCGATAGAGTTACACAGAGTGTTTTGTGAGCTAGATGGGTGAAAGTGTTTTCTACTTTCCTGAATTTAGAAACTTAGTTTTCAGGCATATTTGTCTGTGTTGCTAGATTCTTGCCCTGTATCCACTCACTGCTACATTGCAAGCACTGTTTTATGGACCGGAAAACCTGTGTATCAGGGGAGGGTGAGTGCATTCAATTGTTAGTAGATCTCCTGGTGTTGGTGTAGTCATGGTGATGATAAAAAGAATTACTCAGAAATTCAGTTCTGGTGTCCAGATGCTCTGCTGTTGGCCAGCCTCATGCGCTAAGCACTAAGGGTATTTCAGAGTCTGTGGGTGCCTTACACAAGTGTGCACACCTGAGCATGAGAACATGTGATGCTGATGGGCAGAGGGATGCCCAAGGATTCAGGACTCTGCCCATTGTATGAGCTGGCCTAGAGCATCTAACCTGACCTCAAAGATGAGAATGCAGGATGCATTAATTGCAAGAACTTCTGGGCCTTGTTCCAGGTGAGACCAGAAATAACACTCTGGGGACTACTCGGGAGTGCGTTCATTTTGTCTCTTCCATGTATCACTAAACTTTCCACCAGGAAAGGGGTTGCTTGTAATTTTGACTTTTCTTATCATCTGACAAGGTGTACACGTGTTTAATGATTTCTCAGCATAAAACTCTGGCTTTGTGCTGGCACCTGCAGTTTCCCAGGCAAGGGAGGTTGACTAACTGCACAGCTGTGTGTGTACACTGGGCTTAGCTGAGCGTAATGGGGCCCTGCACCCACAAATTCTTGCCTCTGCTGAGTCATGTACAGTTTCCTTTCAGGAATCTGCTTGTAGGTCTCTCTCTTTCCCTAAAAATAGTGCGTTCTGACTGGGGACTCAGGGGAAGGACGTTGGGACAGGGACAGGTGTGTGGGCAAATGCTGTAGTGCTGAGGTTTGGTCCTGGAATGGCTTGGAAGAGGCACGGCATGTTATCATGGCTGGATGAGGCAGAAATGTCCGCAAGGTCACCTTGTTCCACTTGGAGGCCCATCATCCTGTTGCAGCATCACGAGGAAGTCATACAGGTGTGCGAACCACAGGGGAAACCACAGGCAGAGCAGTGGTCACAGGACAAGTTTAGCTCAGAGTTCACTAACTCTGACCCTAATGCATCCAACGTGGAGCCTGTAGGCATACTGGCTTAGGGGTGTCCGGAACTCAGCAATCCCCAGAGGAGCCCTAAGTTCATGTTGATAAGAACTCTGATAGTCCCAACACCATCTCACATTCTTAAACATCTACTAGTGGTGCCTTGGGGCTCTGATTGGGGTGAACTCAATAAAGTCATAAACACAGACCTGTGGGGCACACCTGGAAACATCTGTAGCACACCTCTGTGATGCATAACTGTGAGGGAGCAGGTAGGAAGCTCCTGTGAGACAGATCTGCGAGAAGCGCCCCATGAGGTACACCTGTAAGCTGCACCTAGGAGAGACAAGCATGCTCAGAGACCATTGGACTCACCAGCTGACGTCTCTATAGCAACTGGGGGATGGTTAAGGAAAAGTGGGATTGTTCCATTTACCGGTCTCCTATTAATTTTGCCTCATCATAAAGTGGAATTTAAAAATGAGTCACACATCCTGGGAGTCATTTAGAACAGGAATGTGTCATCACCAGCTGTTACGGGAAGAGAATCTGGCTTCTTGTACCAAATTGTGGAAAGGATACAATTAGACAAGGAGCAGTATGTTCTGGAATTAAAATTAACCAGTCAGGAAAAAAATGGCAAGAGATAGAAGTGGGGAGAAATTAGAGCTCACTACCAGAGTCCCATCATGCAGAGGAACAGATATATGCATCTCAGAATGAAATGCTGGGAGCAGTGTAAGAAAGACCACAGGCAGGAAAATGTGGGACAGATCAAACACCTAGGCCTTCTGTGGGAACAAGATAGGCAGACCCTCAGCTAGGTTTCTCTCTGAGACAATAGTCTTGCTGTGTAGACCAGGGTGCAGAATAAACAAATACAATACATCTTTACATAGTTAAACAATTATTCTGCAAAGCAAACAAATGCAACACATTTTATACAGTTAAACAAACACTCTATGCCACAACAACCAACCTTTCATAGATATTCTTTGAGTGAGGAATGACCTCGTACATAGCAGGCACCAACCGTACACCCAAAGAAGATGGGTCACTATCAGAGATCCACAAAAGACAGCCCTTTACGTGATGGAGGGTCTGGGATGACCCTGCAGGAGGCATTTCACTAACAAGCAGGCTTGGGCATAAGATAATGTTAGGCCAAATGGAGAAAGCAGGACCTGTGCCTGCTGTTTTGGAAACAACGTTCTGAAGCTGAAAATTGCTGGTTAGCAGCCCAGGTACAGTATCCACCCATGGTCCTGCCTCTTGCAAAGAGAGGACCTGTGATCAGTTTCATACTTCTACTAGTGACACAGAAGGCCAGCCCTGGATGCTGATATCCAGCCCATAGCTGCAGGGCTCAGGACAGGGTGGTGGCACCAGGAAGGCCACTCTGATGAATCTCCCTTCTGAGCTTGGCTAGGATGTGCCTGTGGGTGAGGAGGCATCACACAGGACAAGAGGTATAATGCATGTTTACTGCCAGTTCTGGGTCCTTTGTCCGCCCAGGTACTGACAGAGCTTAGAAGCCAGCCTGGGGTCCTGGGCATCTGGCAGTGTGAGCCCACCTTAGCACGTGGAAGCTTGTTTGTGCACATCCATGTTTGCCTTTTTCCCCTCCATGTTTCCCCAGTGGAAACCCTTTATTCATTTATTCATTATTTAATCATTTGTTTTGTTTTATCTGAAGTTCTGGGCCATGAATTTGGAATTTCCAACTTAACATTCACAAACTGTCCCTGTGTCTCATGGGGCCAATGGGTCAACAGATGCGTATTCTAGAATTCCACAGATGTGTTCAAAACTGCCCACTAAGCCAATGGCTAAGGCAGAATAGAGATGCCTGGTGGTGGCCCATGAGGGTTCGTTCTATTCTGACCAGCAGAAGTCCTAGAGGTCTCAGGAGGACGAGGAACATCATCTCTAGGGACAGGTGGCCCTCCTGTGACTTCTTCTGCAGAGAACCCAGGTAGGGAGGCGGTGTGGATGCTGAGGTTGGTCCCTGAGGCTGACAGTGGGTTGGTAAGGATGATCCTCATCTAGGTAGGTGATGGACATGGTGATGACCCTGCTTGGCCATGGGTCATCCTCAAGATTGTCTGACTTCCTGGTTTCCTGGGTTTTGACCCAGTGTTTTGTAGAGAAACCTGTTTGGTCTCAGTCTTGCCAAGCACAACGGGATAGCACTCAGAGGAGCTGGGGGTCACCCAACATGCTAGGCCATGCCCTGTTCCTGAGGAAGGTTGCCCAATAATTGTAAGTCTCTTATTTTCTAATGGCTTCAAGTTTCGGAGGTCTTTGTAAACACCTTAGGGGCTTCTGAATTCTCCTATGACTAGGCAGCATGACTGAGATCTGTGTAGTCATCAGGGCTCCTTAGGCTTGGCACAGAGAGCTCATCCTGGGAGACAGAGGAAGGTTCTGCAGTGGAGACCTTAAAGGTACAGAAAGGACCCTGAGTTAGTACAGAAGGCCTGGGAAGGGCACTTGCAAGATTCCCATGGCATGGATAGGCAATTTTTGGCAGCAGTAAACAGGGAAGACAGGCAAGTCAAAACAAAGCCCTCAGTTTGGATAAGTACAGACCAAGAAACAGATGCCCCAGGAACTAAGAGACCTCAATACTGTAATCTGTGCAGATGATGGCAAATGCCATTGAGCACAGCATGGAGCCAGAGGCCAAGGGTGCACCTTCCCTAAAGGGTGGAGCCAAGGTCTGGGGACAGACTGGAGGCTTCAAGCTCACACACAATTCTTAGTACCCTGTGTGTTGGAATGAGGCCTTGTGGTACCATCATCCAGAAGGCACCTGGACCAGAGCAGCAGAAGGATTTGCTCCAGTTTGCAATTAAGAGGTTTTGCAGTTACAATCATTATTGTATGTTTAGAGACTCTGAATACAGTGGGATTGTGTTGTTGTTGTTCTTTTGTTTTGTTTGGGATTTTTAAGAAAACATGTAAACTTGAAGCCAACAATAAGTCCATTTGAAATATCAAAGACTGTCAATGAGCATCTGAGAGGACTCGACTCCAGCATCTTTGATGTAGTTTTCTTTTGTAGTGTGAGCCCACAAATGAGAACAAAGTGCAATTCATTCATTTGAAGTGGAGCCCCCTTGTGGGGCCTCCAGCAAGGTTCCGCTCTCTTCTCTAGCACACCCAATTGACCCTTGAGGACAAGGACTGCCTTTTGAAATTAAAACAAAAACTATTGTGGCAAAATACACACAACAACAATTTTAATCATATTTAAGTGTGAGATTTGGTGGTGTTAAGAATGTTACTGTCATTACCATCTGCCTGCAGCGCCATCTCATCTTCTAGACTGAAACTAAGTTCCCATCAAACACTCGTTCCCCATCCTCTCCCTAGCCTTTGACGTTGTTTCTATGACCTCAATAACTCGAGGGCCCTCATGTTAGGAGCACCACAAAATATTTGTCCTTCCGTGTCTGGTTCACTCAGCGTAATATCCAGTAGGTGTCAGAATCTCATCCTGTTTCAAGACTGAATAATATTCCATGACGTGGATGGGCCGCATTTTGCTCCTCCTCCTATCCTTCCACGGATATTTGGGCTGCTGTGAATACTGCTATACAAATTTGGGTGTACAGATGTGCCCTTGAAGACCTGTAAGAACTGTTTATTGATCCAAATTTAATTGCTTTTCTGCAGATGTAAGAGAAGTACTTTTCCTCATCTATTTTAAAAGATTTATATCACTTTAAGTTAGGAGAACTGTCAGGCTTTAAGATTAGTGCTGGAACATGACATCCTTGGGGCTGGAGAAATGGCACAGCAGTTAAAAGATTAGTGCTGGAATCTCAAAACAAAAGAAACCAAACAAACAAAAAGAATAGTGCTGGAATCCCAGGAGTGTGTGAGTAGGGATATTGAAATGGGGAGCTCAAAGATAATGAAACAAAGAAAGAAGGCAGGGGATTATTACTATACAATGTGCATGCTTAATGTCTTTGGTCCAGCAGGCACATCGCGGAGACAGCACAGAACAGAGAGCAAAGAAGTCTGCACAAAGCTGTGTGTGTGTGTGTGTGTGTGTGTGTGTGTGTGTAAGAGAGGGAGGGAGAGAGAGAGAGAGAGAGAGAGAAAGTCATCTGATGAGAGGAATGAGAGCTATTGACGTGTACAGGAGCCAGATGTCTCTCAAGACACTGACTTGGGAGAGGGCATCTGCGTAATCTGTTGTATCATGAGGGTGATGGTTTGAATGAGCTCATGTATTTGAATGTTTGGTCACCAGTTGATGGAGTTGTTTGGGAAGGATTAGAAGGTATGTTGTAGCACAATTTCTAATTATTTCTAATAATAAACACCCAGAATCAGATATTAGGGGGTGAAAGCTGAAGGATCAGAGAAGCAGACTAGCCAGTCACTAGTTCTTACCTCTACGAAATCCTCAGACTGAATGGGGTATACTATGTCTACAAAATCCTCAAACTGAATTCTTTTTCCACAAAATCTCAGATGCATGCTCCGACTGAATCCTCAGACTCATCTGAGCTCCTGTCTCTCCTGCCTCATATTCCTCCTTCTGACCAGCTCCTGTCTCCACCTCCCTAATGCTGGGATAAAAGACGTGGGATCCCAAGTGCTGGGATCACCTCTGTGAGAGTTCTTTTAGACAGATTCAATCTTGTGTAGCCCAGGGAGGCCCTAAACTCACAGAGATCCATCTGCCTCTGCCTCCTGAGTGCTGGGATTAAAGGCATGCGCCACCACCGCCCGGCAAATGCCTTCTTTTATAAGTTGCCTTTATAAATTTTTATGAGTTAGTCATATTGTCTGTTACAGCAATAGAAAAAATAACTTAGTCAATGATCCTAAAGGAAGGGGCTATAGACTCAATAAAGGCCTCAGGCGGCCAATAGTTTAGCCAGGCATGAGCCACAAAGGACAGAGGTCGAAACTGGGCACATTTGGGGAAGGCACTGCTGACTGGTTGAGTCAGTCAGATGAAAACAGGGCTAATTTGCCGCTGGTCAGAGCTGCTCCTGGTGGAAGCTGCAATGGTCTTTCTGGGTCCTCCAGCTTTTTCAGTTGCATTGCTGTGAAGCACAGAGACCTTTGCAGATAGCCACGATCATCTTCTACCTGATCGTGGTAGAAGTTCCCGCTCTGTTGCCTGAGCAGGAACAAGAGTCCTGCTGACTGTCCTCATTCTATTTCTATCGTTGTGATAAAATATATTGACAAATAACAACTTAGGAAAAATGGGTTATTTTAGCTTACAATTCCAAGTTACAGTCTGTCATCATTTAGGGGAAATCAAGGCAGAATTTGGAGAAGCTGGTCACACCACATCCACAGTTAAGAGTAGAGAGTTAAACACATCTACAGCCTGTTCGCTAGTTTTCTTTTCTTTCTTTCTTTTTTTTTTTTTTTTTTTTTTTTTTTTTTTTGTTTTGTTTTTCGAGACAGGGTTTCTCTGTGGCTTTGGAGCCTGTCCTGGAACTAGCTCTGTAGACCAGGCTGGTCTTGAACTCACAGAGATCCACCTGCCTCTGCCTCCCGAGTGCTGGGACTAAAGGCGTGCGCCACCACCGCCCAGCCCTAGTTTTCTTAACTCTTATATCGTTCAGGGCCCAGCCTAGGAAATGGTGCTGCCCACAGTGGGCTGGGCCTTATGTAACAATCAAGACAATCTTCCAAAGACATGCTCTCAGGCAGGCCAATCTAGACAATTCCTCAATTGAGAATCCCTTCTCAGGTGCGCCTAGGTTATATCAAGCTAAGAATTGAAACCAAATGGTTCACTGTGAACATACTCACCTCCTCATGGTATGGCCAGGTTGGTGGCATCTTTCTTTGGTTAGAAGTGGCCATTTATTCCTGTGCCTGTGCCCCTGGGTGATCTCTAACCACACAAGATGAGCCAGTGGATGGCTCAGTTTGTTATCACGTGGGCTTTGGGTGTTGGGGATACGGGTTTTTGTGGTCCCACTACCACCCCTTACCACCACCAGGAAACCTGGTCAGTACCAGGAAGTTGTCTCCAATGCTCAAAGCAGGAGCCATCTGGGTCATGTGTGCCCTGTTGGCTAGATTCTGGTTTATCATCCACCCCAAGATAAGCTATCAGCTTATATCCTTTCAGGGTGAAGATGAGTCTGGCATCTCTCGGTTGGTGGGAAAATATCGCTCAGGGCCAGGCTATCACTGTGAGGAACTGGAAGTGGATGCCTGTCTACAGCTTGTTCAGCAAGAAGGCAGAATGTGGTTCCAAGATCAGTGCAGCCCCAGCAAAGCACAACCTATTTCCAAAGTGTTGCAGCCAGAGTGCCTGGCGCAGGTGTTGACCTGAGGCATAGTGTACTGTCTTTAAGGTGTAAGCTGCCTGCCCATCACAGAGTCCCATGTGGGGGCTAGGGAGCCTCCCTGGCTTTGAGGGCAGAACATTTGGGCAGTAACTGAGCAGAACCTATTTAAGAAACAATATTTAAGAAACTCGCTCACTCACTGAAGAAGCATTAGGACACCCAGAGTAATACTAAGCACTGATACAGAAATGTAGTCGTCACAATACGAGGACCATACAGAGCTCTCTGAAAGCAGGAGTTCAAGGTCTGATCGAGGAGACCTTGGATAGAACGCTTCTGTCTAAGCGATGTTTGAAGCAGGGCTAATAACGCAGTGAGAAGTCTGCCTGGCGATTGTCCACAAGATACTGACCTGTGGCCTTGCTGAAAGGATTCATGAAAGAGCCTGAAAGCTTCTTCTGATTGTCATGGCATGGGGCCATTATCCTCATTCCTTGTTCACACAGAAATCACATCTACAAAAGAACTCTTTCCACAGCCGTGGATTCAGGATGAAAAAGATTTATCGCAACTATCCTCTGACTACAAAATGTAGAGAAAAACCAAAGGGAGACAGAATCAAGGTTGTTATAAACCAAACTCACCTGAGGTTAACCTTTGCACAGGGTAAACTAATAACTCCAGTGTTAGCTTCCAATATCTACTCTAGTTCTTATGATAATATTGTCTTTGTTCTTGGGCCCCCTTCACACCTGATTTTGTATCTATCTATCTATCTATCTATCTATCTATCTATCTATCTATCTATCTATCTATCTGTTGGGACTAATCGAGTCCTGGCCTTCAGCTGTGCTTCCTTGTCTAGAACCTTCTAATTGAAGTTACTAAAAGCTAGCTGTTCCTAGCGTAGAGGATCAGAGGATGGGATTTTCACCTGTTGGCCATTGACTGCAGTGTATTTAAGTCTCCATGGTGCTATTAAAGAGGGGTTTTTTGGTACCAGTGTTTGAAGGTCTGTGTGTCGGTCTGTCTCTGTGTGTGTATTCTCAACCTCCAGCCCCTTGCCCGAAGCTCACGAACTGGGTTCTAGCGCATAGAGCGCAGACGGGGGCCGCAGTGCGCGGCATCTATCTATCTATGTATTCATCTAGCCACTCCTCCATCAATCTATCATCAATTCATTTATATATGGTTAAGCACATATATATGTGATCAAGACATATTGCTTCTTTATCCTCTTAGAGATATTTATTAGATATTATCAGATATTTGTCGCTTCTGATATTTAACATTTCACAATGTGCTTTTAACACCGTTTTTACAGTTGTATTAAAGTATAATTGACAAAAATCAAACTAGCACACATTTAGCTCGATCTCCTGAGCTCAACCCTGTCTCATGAGCCCAGGAAGGTCTCTCGACTCTGCCTGGACTCCTCAGCTGGCATCGTTTCTGGCAGCTCTTACGCTGATGTATTGGAGCACTTACTTGATACTCAGTTACTGTCCTACCTTGTTTAATGCTTAGCATTTGAAAACCATGCCTGCAGCCTTCTGTGCAGCATCTGAGTTATTTCAAGGGGAAGGAGACCCTGATGCCTTTGTTCTTATTGTTTTGGCAGGAGTCCTTATTTTCACTGCACCAGAGGGAGCATCCCTCAGCATCTCTGTGAGGATTTATTTGGAAATCTGGGGGTACTTGCCCAGCCACTGGGCTCTTGTTTGCCCTACATGAAAGTTTTGTCTGTAGGAAGGTTGTATCTGCTTACGTGTGCTAAGGAAGAAAGGCTCCACCAGGACTGCCCAGCCCTGGCTTTGGTAGTCCAGAAATATGAGGAGACAGTATGGCAGTTAGTCGCAGAATCATGATTACAAATGAGGAAATGAAGACAGGAAATACAAGAACCCTGCTTTAGTTCCACAGGTAGAAGCAAGGAATTGGAGTGGTGGAGGCTGGGATATGTGGGAGACAGAGCCAGGTCACTTCTAAAGGAAACCAAAGCAGAGAAGGGTGTCTGTTCTCCACAGAACAGCATCAGTGTAGGGTCCTGCCGAGGCAATCCAGCTGTGTCTTCGTGGTGGGGATGAAGAGTGGCAACTCTCTCTTGAGCGATGGGCCCCACCGATTCCGGATCCCACTGCTAAAACACGGACAGCTGGCAGCACTGTCCACCCATGGCATGGCTCACCTGGGCTCTGTGCTATCATAAACAGAAGTCAGAGGAGACACAGAGGGATTCCAATCAAGTGCTTCAGATAGACTCCAAAGGAGACCATGACAGACACGTGAACAGTGACTGTCTTTGAGGTCCACCCAAGACCTCATGCTCATGTTTCTCAAGACAATCTGCCCTTCCATGTTGGCTCATAAGTGTGTGTGTGATTCGTTTTAGTGATTTATTGCTGGGACTGGGGCCTAGGACAGCATCCAGCCCTCCATGGCCCTGGACTGGCAATAGCACTGGCTGGACATATTATTTTGTTCCCCAAATTCCACCTGTGTCTGGTGAAGCAGTGACCCCCCCCCTTAAGGTTATTATCCTGGTTGCACTCATATATAGAATTTGACTGTGGCTTTGGAGCCAGTGCTAGGATAAGCTCATGTGCTCAATGGCTCCCTCTCTCCCTCTCCATGTAGAACTCTCAGCTACTACTCCAGTGCTATGTCTACCTGCATGGCACCCTGCTCCCTGCCATGATGATAATGAACCATCCTCTGAAATTCTAAGCCCCCACTTAAATGCTCTCCTTTATAAGAGTTTCTGTGTCATTGTGTCTCTTCGAAGCCATAGAACAGTAATTAAAACAGGTCACGAGGGAGTTTTTGTGGTGGCAACTCCTGGAAACCTTGGAACCAAAGCCAGAGTAACTTTTCATGCCAGACTTTATGACCAGAAGGTTTTTCAAAGGTGACACATCTGGTCACATAATTTCCTGGTGGAGTTTATCCAAATGTTCTCTCACACTTTGAGAATGAAGTCTAGTACCGTATGCCCAGACTCAAGTATAGAAAGTCTCCTGAGAACATTCCAAGCTACAGACCAGTGGTTCTCAACCTTCCTAGTAATGAAACCCTTTAACACAATTCCTCATGTTGTGATGACTCCCAACCATAACATTATTCTTATTGCTACTTCATAACTGCAATTTTGTTAATGTTATGAGTTGTAATGTAAATATCAGATATGCAGAATATTTGATATGCGACCCCCAAAGGGGTTGTAACCCACGGATTGAAAAGCGAGGCTGTAGACCACTACGGCTAGCAATCTATGGTTTACATTCTTCAAATTTTAATTGTGTAAAATTTTAAAATTAGCTACACAAATATTCACAGACCAGGTACTATATGCTAGATGCTGTTATTGACACTGAGAACAAGAAGTGAAAAAACCATCCCTGTTTTCAGATTCCTGGACTCAGTGGTCAAATAACCAAGTCTACTTGGTGAATTCCAGGCCATTAAGAGACCTTGTCTCATTTTTCAGTGAGGAGACAGATCTGAGAAAAGCCAGGGAGCTTAGGGCAGTCTGAATGAGGACGGCTTTCCTGCAGGTACCCTAAACATAGGTACTGGGTAGAGCGAGTCAGAGAGTAAGGGAGATAAAGGTGCAAACACAGAATTGCTTTTGCTCACTCTGAATGAGTTTTTCTCAGCTGAGTACAGGGGCTGGGGTGGGTCTTGTTTGCCTTTAAAGATGAGATACAATGTTTCATGTGCTAGAATGAGGCCTTAATAGAGTAGATGAAGACAGGAGGTCGGAACCTATCCTGGAGAGCCAGGAGGAACTTTGAACTGAACCATGAGTTTGGAGTTCTCAGTAGCTAGGTGTTTCTTACAACTATGAGGCTAGGGGGTAAAGCCCAGAGCAGGAAGTGTGACCGAGAAGGCCCTGTCAAGGGCTGAGCCTTGTAGGCATCTCCTTGACCCCGCTTGATGCAACTTCCCATGTACCCATGTTTGCTGTGTTGGACTTTAGCCTACAGGAAGGCATTTCCTTAGCCATCTGAATGGTGGTTTTTTTTCCTCTCCCAGAGCTGACTCAAGCAGGAGCCATGCATTTCCTGGTGTCTATTCCTGAACACTCAGAGCATCTTGGTGGTCAGCTAAATCTTCAGAAAATTAGCAGCTGTCGGACTGAAGGTCACAAGATTCCTTCCTGTATCTGTTTCCGCTTGTTCCACACGAAAAAGAATGTGAGAAATTACTGTTTATTGGCATTTGGTGGATCAAAATATGAGAAACGGTTTTATAACCTTACTAAAATGTGTGCCACTGCTTGAGCTAACATAAAAATTCTACTAGTAATGTCGTGGGCCAGTGAGGTGGCTCAGCAGGTAAAGGCACTTGCCACCAAGCCTGTAGACCTGAGTGTGGTTCCCTGAACCCACAAGGAGGAAGAAGAAAACCAAATGCAGCCAGTTGCCCTCTGACCCCCACAAGTTTCCACTACATTCCCACTCCCACATGCAAATGTGCATACACAGTGAACAAATAAATGCAATTTAAAAAATTGAAAAAACTAAAAAAAAAGCATTTTCTTATATAAGTTTGGAAATAACATTTTAAATGAAAGCATTTATCTGCTTTTTATTTTATGACTTCAATGTGACTTGCTATTTCTTGCAAAATCCACTGTTTTTGTAACTCTATCACTGACAACAGTATTGCAAAATTAGGACATGAATAAACCCTGATTGCATCTGACTCAGCAGAATGCTTGCTCCCATCCCTGACAAGAGGGTGCTGCTCTGATCTGAATGCTGGGTGCTGTTCCTACAGAAGCTGATGAATTCCAGGGAGGACAAGGGGGAATTGTGTTGGAATGCCTTTCGTTAGAGATACACAATGTGCATGCTATTACTGAACAGGTGATTGCTCCCAAACACTGGAGGAAACACATTCTGAACTTAAATGATGGCTGTAGCCGCAATCCATTTTAGGTCCAGTCTGCATCATTCATATTTCCCTTTACTTTGTAGGTAAGTAAAATAAGCATCCCCGGTCAGATTTGCATCATTTGTTCATTTCTGTGATATAAATTCTCCTGAAAAGGTAAATTATAAGATGTCACCTGGAGCTACTGAGCAAGGGTTTGAGAGATACAGAGCAGAATATACACTTTTGCTTAGCTTGATGCAATTTCAGAAAACAGGTAATAGAAAAATGCGGTAAACGGCTGGAGAGATGGCTCAGCAGTTAGGGCACTCCTGAGTTCAATTCCCAGCAACCACATGGCAGCTAACAACCATCTATAATGGGGTCTGATGCTTTCTTTTGGCTTACAAGCATACATGCAGATAGAGCACGCATGCATAAAATACATACATAAATGATTATTTAAAAAAGAGTGAACGGAAATGTGTGGTACAATAGAAAGTGATTGCTTTAAGTATACGTTACCAATATTTTAATACAACTTATTTAGTTGTAGGCTTATATAACTTATTATAACTTATTTTCACCTGGGCATGGATAGCTTCATCAAGACTTCAACCTCTGAAGATCCCTTCAGGATGATGTTTCTTGGTGTGACTCTTCTGATTCAGACTTCCTACCTGTTTCAGGCAAGCAAGAAGGTGAGTTCCAACCCACTACAATGCAAGCGTTTATGAGAGGCACACTTCCCAGTATGCACTTTTGAGAGAGAGAGAGAGAGAGAGAGAGAGAGAGAGAGAGAGAGAGAGAGAGAGGGAGGGAAGGAAGGAAGGAAGGAAGGAAGGAAGGAAGGAAGGAAGGAAGGAAGAAAGGAAGGAAGGAAGGAAGAAAGGAAGGGCGGGCAGCTGCATGTGGTAGAACTGGTAGGTTTGGGTGAGTAGCTCCTCTGGAGCCATGAACGTTATGAGACCTCAAGGCCCTTCTGTGGCACAAATCCAGACCTGCACTGGGAAAATCACGGTTGTCTCATTGAACTCACAGGTTGAATGACTGATGAGGCTCTCAAGGGATCGGACTGAATGAAGTATAATTTGTACTTGGGTTATTACAGGAGGATCCAAAGGACCAAAATATACATGTACAGACTACTTAATTTTAAAAAGTTAACAAAACTTTTTTGTTTTTGTTTTTAGTTTTTGTTTTCAAGACACGGTTTCTCTGTGTAACAGCTCTGGCTGTCCTGGAATTCGCTCTGTAGACCAGGCTGGCCTCAGATTCACAGAGATCCACCTGCTTCTGCTTCCCAAGTTCTGGGATTAAAGGTGTGCACCACCATGCCCGGCCTAACAAAAGTTGTTTTTTTTTTTTTAATGCTTTACTGAAGAAGAGAAGTGAAATGGTTGATGGTATTCATAACTGGGCAATGCAAACTAAAGCCACAGAGATATTCCATCTATGGATACCAGACTGGCCAAAATACCAGGGACGCTGACATCATCCTAAATTGCCAAGAATGCAGATTGGTAGAATGGCATGGGGGAATGAAAAGTTTTTGGTAAACAATCTTTTGGTTTCTTTAAGATAAATGTGTGCTGGAGCCCAGCCATCCACTCCTATTTCACACTAAGGAGGTGGAAATGTTCTCATAAGGACTTCAACCTGCATGATGTCACTTTTGCATAGTATCTCAGTCACCCCTGTAGGAAAAGCTGGAATGTCCGTCATGTTGTGAATAGATCAACACTTTTTAGTAGAATTGTATTTAATGATAAGAACAAACAATCTGGGCTGGAGAGATGGCTCAGAGGTTAAGAGCACTGGCTGCTCTTCCAGAGGTCCTGAGTTCAATTCCCAGCAACCACACGGTGGCTCATAATCATCCATGATGAAATCTGGTGCTCTCTTCTGGTCTAGTCTACAGACATGCATATGGACAGAACGGTGTATACATATAAATAAATAAATCTTTAAAAAATAAACAATTCACGGTTCATGCAAGAGTATGAATAAATCTGAAAGGCACTGAAACCAGAAAATATTGTCCACTGCATGATTCCATGCATACGAAATGCTGTAATGAAAACTATTGTGCACTGTTGAATGGTGGTGGTGCACACCTTTAATCCCAGCAACTGGGAGGCAGAGGCAGGCAGATCTTTGTGAGTTTGAGATCAGTCTGGTCTATGAAGCAAGTTCTAGGACAGCCAGGGCTTCACAAAGAAACCCTGTCTCAAAAATAAACAAAGAGCTATAATGCATGGACCTGGAATGGGGGAAGCAGTACTGAGTCATGAAGTGGTTGTTTGTATAAATGTATGCAATCGTTCAAACTCATGGAACTGCACAGTTAAAATCAGTGGTTCTTATTGTTCATAATTGAACCTCAGCGCCTAAAGGGGAAAAAAGTAAAGATGGTATTACTCACAACCCAGCGACTTCACTCTCAGGTTACTCAACTGCATGTCTCAATGATTCAGAACACACAAATATTTCCAAACTAGCAGCAACATGATGCTTATTGCCGTGAAACGGAGAAGTTACCGGGCTTTGTAACCAGCAATGAGTGAGCTATAGCTGAGCACAACATTATGAACACACTTGACAAACATATAGAGAACAAAAGGAGCCAGACACAGATTCACTGTACAAAACTAAATAAACAAACAAAAACAAAACCAGGCCAAGCCAACTACAATGAATAGGAATGTGCCTCTCCTAATAAATATCTAAACAAATGCAGGAAAACAGGACTGGGGGGCTAACAGGCTCTGGGCTGCATCCTCAGGCTCTTCAGTCTTGTATCTTGGATGAAGCTAGGATAAACTTATTTAAATGTCATGAAGATGTCACATGACTATTTAATATTTCCTGTGATTATATTCTGTAAAACACAAGCTTTTAAAATAATAAACATGTCTACATCCACTTCTGAGAACTCATGACCATGGTTTCACTGAGTTCTTTGGAAGGCTCATGGGGTGTTTTTCATAGAGATGCCTGTACTGTCTATCTGAAGAAACAGGTTAACCATGGCTATTCCCGGGAAAATGGGGTGAGGGTAACAATAAAAATTTCAGTTATTTGGTTAGTAGGATGTGTGAACACTTGTCCTCAGAACTCATGAGCTAGAAATACAACCCCCAAAGTCATATGTTCACGGGGTGTGGCGGGACATTTGGGATGTAATTAGTTGAGCGGTTTTGTCATGGAAGGGACTCTTTGATTGCTCTGTCTTGCCATGTGATGCCCCACACCATGGCACAGTACAGCACAAGGACTTCACAGCTGCAAGCACCTCTGGAACTGTGAACCAAATAAATCTTTGTTCTTTGTAGACAGTATGGTATTCCATTAGAGTTAAAGAAGGTAGCCTAAGACATAGGCTGTAAAATAAAGAACAAAAATACTTTAAAAAGTGGTGGAGTAGAGATAAATAAGAGCTCAAATAATTGAATCAATCATCAATTATTTGAAGCAATTGAATCAATGCTAGCAAACATGTAAATACTAAAATAAGACTCAAAGGTGATAGGAAAATAGTCCTTAAGACATAATTGCTGTTCTATTTCTGCTATGTA
Source organism: Alexandromys fortis (assembly GCF_014885135.2). Classification (NCBI taxonomy): domain Eukaryota; kingdom Metazoa; phylum Chordata; class Mammalia; order Rodentia; family Cricetidae; genus Alexandromys; species Alexandromys fortis. The sequence continues at coordinate 7,827,413 of NW_026067971.1, read as the reverse complement.
TTTCCTGGGATTAGCGCTTTTCAGTGTGGGATGGTGATACCTGCCCCAGGAGGCTGCCAGACCCGACCCACCCAGGCTCTGGGAATTTGGTCAGTAGCTGATGATTCCTCTCCAGTCTGGTGTGGTGCGGGCTCTCTCTCTCTCTCTCTCTCTCTCTCTCTCTCTCTCTCTCTCTCTCTCNCCTCTCTCTCTCTCTCTCTCTCTCTCTCTCTCTCTCTCTCTCTCTCTCTCTGGAGTTGCTCTCCTCCCTGCCTCTGAGTCCACCAGGTCACTCGATTAGACTACAGCTACCCTGGGTCTCCTCTTTGGCATAAATGGGAAATTAAGCGGAAGCAGAGATTGAAGAGGGCTCATAGTAGATCATGGTGAGCTCTTCCTCGGTGAAAGGATCCTGGCATAAAGCACCTCAGTCTGCTCTAAAGTCCTACAGGGTAAGTTTCAATGTCACTCTTAGTCGAGATGTCATGGGACCGCAGACTGTCCCTCATGCTGGGCAGAAACTGCTGGGTGATTGTACCTACCAGTATGCTGAAGTAGGGAGAGAGTTCCTCTGGTTTTTCCAGATTCCAGCAGAGCGCCTCAATACACACCGGAATGCTCTCCTGCAATCTTGTGGTGCCCTTGCCCTCAGTATAGAGTTGAGCTGGCTGAGCTTATTCTTCTCAGCAGAGTTCCCCTCTCCCTGCAGCTGCCCTGTTAGGTTCTCTGCGTGACTTCCCTTATTCCAAATGCTGAAGAGACAACTGTATTCCAGTTCCTGGACCTAATGCTTCCGGCCGAACCAGATCAACGTTTACTCCACCACAGACACGCAAACATCCAAGCAGATGGAACTGAACTGCCCTTACCCTGATGTTTCCAGTCCCATCTGATAGGGAACACATATTTGTACTACAGGGAAATCCTGTGCTATGGGATCCTCTATAGGGGCTGGAGTCCGGAAGGCAGCGGGAGAACGATAGCCTGTGCACTGAGCCGGGGGGGGGGGGGGGGTTCAGTCCCAATTCCAGCAGTAACCAATACACTCATAGAAAGCCCATCTGGGGAAAACAGAGGTCAAAACTGGATCAGACAGGTTTCCGATAAAACCGAGGCAATTAAGAAATATGACGATAAATTTTGAGAAATGAGGAGCAATGTCAGGTGAGGATCGTCATAGAATGTGAATATGCCCCAGGAGTGGGAACATCGTGTACAAGAGCCCTGTGGTTAGTTTGGGAAATGTGAAGATTGACAGAGGGGTGGCAGCGCCCATCTAGAGGAGGAGCAACCCAGAAGAGAACTGTTGCCAATGAGTCCTCTGATGGCAGAAGAAATCCCCATAGCCCCGCTCAATTATTCCACCTTAAGGTCAGAGTTCACCCTGCATAGAGGAGGTGTCCTCAATCCCTTCCTCTCCAAGCCCAGCCATTTGCAAGGCTCTCGCATGGGGAGCAGAGGGAGCTCTGCAACACGCAGCAGCTCCAAATCTCGTTTCCCTGGAAACTGGAAGAACCATTGGAAGTTTGCACTGAGCTCTGCTCCCAAGCGTGGGCGCCACGATCCTTACGCACGCAGGCTCGCGGAGCCTCCTGGGCCACGCGCCAAGCTCACCGAGGCAGGGTTGCGTCTTTGCTTTCTGGCGAGTCATCATTTACCAGGCACAGGATCGGTAGGATGCTGTTTCAAATTCTGCTCCGCCTGCTAAAAATACAGAGAGGCTGGTTCGCTCTTTCTGAAGCTCTGGGCCGAACTGAAACCCACGCAAACGTCCGGGAGTCTTTGGAAGGCCTCCATACACCCACCAGCAAGTGGCTTCTAGGAGGGTGGGCGAGAACCCCGGTGCTGCCTCGGATGCAGGGGCTCAGCTTCCCCAGGCAATACAATTCTTGGTTTTGGGGGGAGGTCTCTAACAATAAGTAGGAAAGCCCCTGGGCCTTTGACCTACCAGAACCTTCCATAAGGTCGATGCGCAGGCGCGTTCTCTCCACCGCGTCCCCGTCCCCACCCCTGGACCCCGCTTCTCTCCACCCCAGCCTCAGGCACAGCCTCTGCAACCCGCGGTTCGGAAGCTGCGCAGGCGGCCTGACTCACCCACACCCGGGATTGCGGGTCAGGGCGGGGCTGCCGGAGGCCTCGATTGGTCTAAGTACGGAATTGAGCGACCACAGCACTCTCCCTAGCGCACTCGAACGCAGGTCAAATTCGTTCACCTGCGTGTGAGGAAATTTTCTGCCAGATCTGGAAACGGGACTGGACCCAAAGCTGAACTCACCTGAGGTTCTCCCCCAAGACTTCATCTGGGCCTTGCTCCGTGGCTGGATCCTCGGAGAGAAATCTCCAGCTAGTTCTCCCGCACACCCTACTCACAACCCCTAAGCACCTACAATACTCTTCACGCATCTCAAGGTAACACACCTTCTGCACATACACCACTTAACACACATACCACACTTCCCATACGGCAAATCTGGACACCGCACACACTACACTGCACTCTCGGAATACATACCGCTCCCCACACCACACAACACATACGCGCACACCACTCTTCCATACCCCATACTTTAAGGCCTATGCATATTCCTCATACATGCACACACACAACACACAGCTCTACATGCCAACACTTCCCTTCGTCCTCCATCCTCGAATACCCTGCGCACCCTCCTCTATTCCCTCTGGACATTTCTCCCTTCCCCTTTTCCTCGCCCAGGCTCTCCCTTATACCCACCCCTAATTGCTGAAATCCCCTGCTAACTTCTTGGAGCTTCCGGGTCCAGTCAGGTGGGCGTGGAGACTAGCCGCCAAGCGGATGGGGGAAAGCAAACGCAGGGCTTCCAGAGGTGGGAGGTCCTGGGGGTGGGGCCCAGGGGGTCCCTGGAGAAGAAGGCCCAGGTGGAGTGGAGTTCCTAAGGCGGCGGGCGCTGGACAGTGACATTGACAGGGGGAGGACAAGGAAGGCGGAGACTTGGCGAGGGGCCCTTCCCAAGGGGAAGACCTCAGGGGAGTCCTAGGGGCCCGAGGGTCGGGAGGGGGCCGCGGAGGGTGGTGTCAGGGCGAGGCGCGCGGAGCCTCGGGTGGGGGGGGCCGCGCGTCCGGGGATCGGCGCCGCGGTCTGGGGAGGGGGCGCGCGCCTTGCGGTTTTCCGCGCCGGCTCGGTTCCCGGTGCGGGGTCGCGGCGGCGGCGGCGGGAGGCGGAGGATGCGGGCTCCAGTGGCGGCCGCGCGAGCTCGGGAGGACGCGGGAGGATGAAGAGGAGGCCGGCGGTCCGGCCGCGCGGCGCCGGGAGGAGGCGCAGGCGGCGGGGGCGGCGGCGGGCGGCGGCGGGCGCGCCGGGTGCGGGCCGGCTCCGGCGCGGAGGATGAAGTGGAGCGTCCGCGGGGCCTGCGCCGCGCTTTCCTCCAGCTTGCTGCTCGCCTGCGCGCTCAGCGCCGCCGCCGTCGGCCTCAAGTGCTTCTCTCTGGGCTCTGAGCTGCGCGGGGAGCCTTTCCGGCTAGGGGCGGCCGCCGGTGCCTTTTACTCCGGGCTGCTGTTGGCCGCCGGCCTCTCGCTGCTCGGCGCCGCCCTGCTGTGCTGCGGGCCCCGGGAGGCGCCCCTCGCCGGGTCAGGGGCCGGGTCGGGCCCCGGACTCGGGGTCCCCGCATCTCCATCAGGCGCTCCGGAGCCCTCTCCTGGAGAGACGCGGGCGGCTGCCGGGCCCTCGGGGAGGGTGAACAGCCAGAACCTGCTGCTCCTAGGCGTCCTGGTCTTCATGCTCGGGGTTCTCAGCGCCTTTGCGGGAGCAGTGATCGACGGCGACACAGTGTCCCTGGTGGAACGCAAGTACTCCCACTATTGCCTGCCCCCGCGCGCGCCGGCCCCAGTCCCCGGTTCGGCCCCTGGCCCTGCAGCCCCGGGCTCCAGCACGCCGCGCGCCCGCAGCACCCTGGACAGCGCCACATCGGCCAAATGCCGTCAGCTGAAGGACTACCAGCGCGGCCTGGTGCTCTCCACTGTATTCAACTCGCTCGAGTGCCTGTTGGGCCTGCTCAGCCTTCTGCTGGTCAAGAACTACAAGTCTTCGCAGGCCCGGCGCGGTCGGCGCGGCCGGCGGAGGGCGAGCCGGTCTTTGGCACGGCCGCGGGGCGGACCCGGGCTCCGCGCTCAGTCGCTGGCCTCTCGGACCCGGCGCGGCCGGCGGGGCAAAAGGGGGCGGCGGCTGCAGCCACGACCCAGCGAGGCCTCCATCCTGTCCCCGGAGGAGTCAGACTTCAACACCCCAGGAGACTGCGCGAGCTTCGCGGCGCACCACGCTGTGTCCTACATCAACGTGGGCGTCTTCCATGCCTTTGACGAGGCGGGCGTGGAGGTGTGCTGTGGCGGGCACCCGTCGGTGGAGCTGCCGGGGTACGCGCCCTCGGACCCCGATCTCAACGCCTCCTACCCCTATTGCTGTCGGCCTCCCTGTGAGATGGTGCGCCCTTGGGAGCCTAGTCGGGCCTGCTGAGTCCAGGCCCAAGCGGCCTGGGACACCCGAAAGGGCAGCAATCGGGCATTGCTTGGCGTCGTGCCTGCGCGTGGTTTGACACTTTTCTGGTCCGGCCCTGTGAGATCTGCGAGACCCTAGGACACTCCGGTATTCTCCTTTCTGTGTGAGGAGGTGTCTCCCTTCTATGTCATTCGTATCTGGACTCCATTTAAAGTTTACAATAAATGTTTGGGGTGGGCTTGCCAATCACACTTCTTTTAGACAAGTCCGTACCCCCAGGACTGCGCTGGGAGGTCCTGGGTCGAATGGGCAAGAACAGAACGCTTATCCAAGGTGAATTTCGTGCGGAGGACCTCAGCTGAGAGTACAAAGCAGTTGGAACTGTAGGAATAGAAGTGAAGACCAACCAACAGCAACACTTTGTACCCGGATGTGCCTGCTTCTGTCGACACTTTCTTACTGTAAAGCTCTCCATAAACAGTGAAAATGTTTGGTAAATTTATTGCAATTTGACATTGGTGAGTTCCTTTATTAAATTGATTGCTATGTTATTGGAGAATGTCCCTCAGCTTGGAATTAGAGGAGTCTACACTCGAATCAGCATGGGTGCAAGTGGCTGAATTGGGACAAAGGCTAAGCTAGAACAGCTGTGTTCTGCTGGCTGGTTGACTGGGTGCAACCTGTCTCCGAGCTAACTGCTGCGCGGGGAGACACTGATGCCAGACCCCTGCATTTCTGTTTTTGGAAACTGGCTGTGTGGTTTCTACTGCAAAGCAGTAGGTTTTATTTTTGGTTAATACATATGAACAGTTTAGTCCTATTTTGAAAAAATCAAAGTCTTAGTTTTTCTGCAAAGATAAATTTCCTGTTAACTCAATAATCTGGTAATTTTGATTATATAGGATTTCGTTTAAAGTACACCACTTTAATAGCCTTAATGAATGTGGAGGACATACCTTTAAGTGAGTTTAATATGCGTGTAACCATTTACACACAAATGAAATGAGTTCTCTATGACCGGAGTGTCTCCATCCTTCTGGTGGGCTGGCTGGAAGCCAAGCAGGCTCTAAGTTGTGGGAAAAGGTGATTCGACCTTCGTGTGCCTGGACTAGTGCGACCAGGCAGGTAGTGACTCACAGGCCAGCTGGGAGCAGAGCCCTGGCCCAAAAGGTGTGCCTCCTTCATGTGGAGGAGGGGAGCAGCCCCTACGCACGTGCAAATACCCATACCAATCACCAGAGGCCAGGAGAGTCATGGAATCCTGGGTATGTCTTCAGGGTGAAAATGGCTACTTCTAACTGTGAAGAAACCTCCTGTTTAAGAAGGGGACATGGTCTCCAGGTGCAGGCTGTGTAATGGCACCTTTTCTCAACTCCCAAATGCCCTGCCCAGAGCTCCCCTGTATCTTTGGTGACTGTAGGCATCCTACCCCAGTTGGAACCTAGTTATCTACCCTCAAAAACAAAGGGACCAGAGGAGGAAGGTACCCGATCCCATTTCCATGAAGAACAGCGAGGTCCATCACCAGCCATGGACCAATCTATGTGATGAAAATTGGTCTTCCCTGTGCTTACCCATCTCCTTTAAAGCTTGAGGCTCTGGTCAAAGAATCAGTCCTGATGGAAGCCATCCAAGAAAAAGCAAGCACTCATGGCTAGCTTTCTTAGTTCTTACCTATATCAGAAGTGAAAAAAAAAAGTCTAAGCCCAATTCACTGGTCCTGCCGTTGGTCTATTCACTCCAGCCGTTCTGTACCACATTAGTAGCCAACTGGCTATCAGCTTAAGCAGAAATGTTACAATTGGCAGCATAAACTGATTTAATATGCTTTCTTCTATCTATTCAAATCCAGCCATGCGATATTGCCAGGTGTTTCCGACTGAGAGGAGAGACCTCACAGGTGGGTATAGGCCACTGTCCTGGGTCCACTCGGCAGCCTTGTGGATGAGCCCAAGCAGCTGCCCAGATGCCCCAGGCCAGTCAGTCCTCACTGGTCCTTTGTTGCTTTCCCTGCGGTTTTAGCCTTGCACACTTCACATAGCTCAAACCGTTAGACGCCCCTTGAGTCTTTCAGATTGTCTAGCAAGGTCAATGGCCTCTTTTTATTTCAGATTTTCTTGGAATGGAAGTTTCTCAGGGAGGAATGGGCTGGGCAAGACCAGAGGCCAGGGAAGGCAGAGAATTATGACATTTGTGCATTTGCCTGGCCAGGGCAGCAGAGCAAAAGAGGGACATGGAAGATGGGGACTTTTCCCTAGACCTGGACAAATTAGCCTCTTCCACAAGACCAGTGAGTCAGACGAATGCTTCAAGTTGGTGTTCCTAACTCCCAAGTCCACAAATATTGTTAGTTCTGCTCTTACAGAGGTGAGTATGAGATGTGGGGCAGCAAAGTTTCACTTTTAAAGCTTACTGGAGAAAAAGAATCCCACTATTGTTAGTTTCCCATAAAGATCCCTGCTCAGGGGCCCTGGCATAGAGACAGGACTGAGGCTGTCAACGCCCCACTGTGCCCTCCAACTCACAGCAACTTTCATCCATGTCCACTCTTCCTTCCCGAAGCTTTCAGCAGTTGTTCAAGCTGATTCTTTGTGTTACTTGGAAAGTAAGTCACTTCTTGGCCTTTCTTCCAAAATTAGGCTCAAGCACATCTTAGTGTTCTAAATGCTAAATACTATTTGTAAGGCATTGTTTGTTCAGCAGGAGGGGCTCACCGCTCTTAGGCCTGGGAACTTAATTTTAAGGAGCTAGGACATGGCATAGATTTAGGCAGAGAAACTGCCAAGCAAGGCATATTTTATTATAGAATCAATGGACACTAACAGCTGTGTTTTCATGCATTGCCTTAGAAGGATGCTTTGTTCAGGGTGACGTGAAATAACACAACACACGGTCTCTTGTGATGTTTGAGGGCCAGGCCAGATAATGAAGTCTGGGCACATGAGACACCAGTGGAACCCACTCTTAGCTTTGTCGTCTAGCCGTGGGCCCTGATGTACACTGCCATGTTCCTGCTGCAGTGTTATGTCAGGATGAATATACAGGAGCCCCGAGGCCATATCTAACAGGCAGACAGAGAAGATGAGTTCCCATGTCAAGGCATTCCAGTGGTGAGATGTTCTAGGATCTGGGCAAGGGGTAGGCTGTCAGGCTAAATCCCTGGGCTCCATGCACGTTACTCAGAGGCTGCTACATGCAGCTCTAGTGTTAACCACTTGGCACATCCTTGTGAAGATCCTACATTGTCCCCCAAAGTCATCATCACCCCCAAAATACTTCTTCTCATTAAGATCTCAGAGAGAAGTAGTACATGACAGAGACCTTAAGAAAAATGAGCTGCCATACACTTAAGCACCAGTAACTTATACGCCCGTTTTACCTGCTCTGAGCACTGCTGTGACCTCATGCCAACAGGTGTAATTTCCAGTGCCCAGTGTCCCAGCTTAGTTTACGGCTTAATCAACAGGAAAAAAATCCCAAAATGGAGAAAGAAATTAATTTAGGGCAGTAGCAAGCAGTTATCCTTATGTTCTCAAAATTGAAATCTGAGCAGCTCCTGGAATAAGAGGAGAAGCCTGGTGATTCTGTTGCTAAACTTCCTTCCTAGGGGCATATGTAAACCACTGCCTCCTCCTCCTGAGGTTTCAAACACAAACTGAGGCATGATTCCACCAGCATTCACTCGGGGGAACCAATGAGTTTGTTGGATTTACTTATGAAGCATAGGCGAGGGGTATGGGTGCTCCCTACCAAAAGTCTTCACTCAGGAGGGATGACGGTTTTCCCACGGTCATAGATGGAGCTCCTTCCTGCCTATCTTCCCTGGCCTATATACTCAAGCCCCTCCCTGAGGCCCTGTGCAATTAAGAGAGAATTGCATATGGCAGATAGAATGGGATGGCTAGAGTCAACAGACCCAGCTGGGGTGATCTTTTGCAAGCAGCCAAGCTTCCAAAGATGGGAGTTGTTTGGCTAGGAGGATAGTCATGGACAGTTTTGATATGTTGTGGGTATGTTCAACCCCGTATTCTTAGTCTCTGGGTTCTATATTTTATACTTGTGGGTTTCTCTCAGAGAGTCCCTGATCTTGTGATATTTCACTTTATCAACCATTGATCCTTAATGGACCGTCACTGTCAGATCAATAAAATCTCCTTTAAAACACAGGATACTCCACAAAATACATGCTTTTTTTTGGCCACTTTTCTGTTCGTGGCCAACTATGGTGAGGGAAGCAGCAGACAGGGAGGCAGAGGCACAGGTGCTTCTAGCCCTCCACTGGTCCCTCTCACAGAAATGAGCAGGGCAGACAGGCCTCCTGATTTTTAGGCCTTTGCTTCTCTTCCTGACATCCAGGTCCATTGCCAATTCTGCCCATACAGAGCAGAGGAGGCCAGGCCTACCCCACAAGTTCAGGGCCAGTCAAACAGCAGGCGAGGGGCTCAGCTGTTTCTACATAGGAGGGAGTGATTACTGTGATGACTATAGGCTGGGGTACTTAGCTCCTCCAGAGGCATGCAGACTGAATTTGAGCAAAATGTTCATATTTCCCAGATGTAGAACATGAAAAGGTACTCTGAGTTGAGCGAGGGTTGGGAGAGAAGAGGCTGGACATAGATGGCTTGACACCGGCTCTGGGAACTGGACTTAGGAAAGGAAGCCAAGCAAGCCGGGATCACGGTGATCCTGCTGTAACAAGCAGACAGTTGATAGGGACCTCATCTCTGCTTCCTGAGAGGCAAGTGTGCTGGGGTCCTTAGGTTCCTCTGTCTTCCTGTCTATAAAGCAGTGTTAACAGTATCAGGGTCTTAAAAGAGCAAGTGATACAAATGTCATGGAACACCCAGAGCAATGGAGTCTTCCTGTGCTGTTTATCCTTCCTGCTATTATACAGCGTCCTTCTCAAGGCCCTTCCTTCCTCCTCTCTACATCCTTGCGCTCACCTAGGTAGTCTCTCCTCCTCCCTAACATAGGCCCCTCTTAGAGAAAGATAAAAATGGCCCTCATGAAATGTCATCGGGGCTCAGCCATATCTGAACACAGGTCCGTCCTCCACATGGGCTTCCCTTACACACGGTACAGGTCTTTCATTTGCCTGGAACCTCACTGTAGATCCTCACATGAATTAAGTCACTGGATTCCCCATTGAAAACCTCATCAGCTCTTCCCCATCCCCAGGCTCCCAAATAAGGACACTGAGACTTACTATTAATTATGAATGTTTAACCTTAGCTTATGTCTTGCTAGCTCTTTTAACTTAATTTAACCTGTTTCTATTCATCTACATTTTGCCTCGGGGCTTTTTTTTTTTAACCTTTCATTCTGTATGTCCACTTTCCTGTTTACTCTGTGTCTAACTGGCTGGCCCTGGCGTCTCCCTGGTGTGTCTTTTCCTTCTCCTCCAAGCCTAAATTGCTCCTTCTACTTACTCTGCCTGCCCAGAAGTAATACCTATACCTTCTCCCTTGCTATTGGCCATTCAGCTTTTTATTAGACCAGTCAGGTGCCATAAGCAGGCAAGGTAAAACAGCAACAAATCTTTACATAGTTAAACAAATACAATGTATCTTTACATAGTTAGACAGATACAATGCATCTTTGCATAGTTAGACAAATATTCCTCAACAATAGGATGAACAGTAGGAGGTGGGTGTTGGCTGGAGGAATGGGTGGGGCCAGCGGACAAACACTGAGAAGGAATGGATTTTGTGATACTCTCAAGTGTTTAGTGAACTTGGGGACTTCTGTTGCTGGCAGCATCCACTTGTATTCGTTAGTGGAGGGCACCCATGAGGGTACTTAGTGTGTGTAGATTCAGTGTTGGCATGGGAGTGCAGAGATGACCAAAGTCAGCACAGGAAATAGATGTCTGCTTTCATCTCTGTGGCTCTGGGCCAAGGGTCTGCATGGAAAACATCCTTTCCCTCCAGTAGGAGAACTAGCCAGTCTCTGCCATCTCAGTCAGGCGCAGACAGGAAGGAAAGAGTCCCAGCCTTGGGCAGTGAGGCCAAGCACACAGTAGGCCATGTGTGCTCACATATCTGAGAAGACATGTCAGATGAAGAAAAACAGGAAACAGTAAAAGTAACTGCAGAAGGGGGAAAGGATTTCTGAAAATCTCTTACATTTGTCTTATTTGCAAGTGTTTTTTGTAAGACAGCCACAAATATCCGAGTACTTTTACAGCTCAGGCTGGTGTGTATCACCCCTCTTTCTAGAAGGACTGTCTTACATGACCTTCATGGGACTCCCAGTCTGGATGAGAGACTTGTTCTCAGTGGCCTGGGGCCCTAGCGAATCTATGGAAGAGGTGACACATACATTTCTTATGTCTCTCCACTTGCTCTGCCAGGACCTTCAGAACCTCACCTCCCAGACTGTTCCATTTAGGACCTTGGGAGGTTATCTCTCCTGCTTACCCAACGTCCCTTCCCAACAGAGATCTCTGAATTCCCACATCCTCAATTTCCCCTACTGCACTCCACCCCGCCCCTCCAAGGGAACAGGAACTGCCCTGGAGGAGGGTCTGCGGGGGCCCACCCATGACAGCCCCTCCTGCTTTTTAAAGTGTAATTCAGGTTATTTTTTCCTTAAATGCGTGACTTTGCCTCTCCCACACTGAAGCTCAGCTGCTACTGTGCAGCCTCCTACTCACACTGCTGCAGGATGTCACAAACTCAGTGTTCCCTCCTGGAACCACCTCAGGGTTCTCTGGAGGCCAAAGCATGTCTAGGCCCAAATGGTCAGGGCCTTTGTTACTCTGCGATCAAGCTGAGGATCTAACTGATGCCTTGCGTCAGGTAATCAGGGCTAATTGATCGTGAGTGCGTACATGGGGGTGTGTGAACAGCTCTTTATCTCGAACACAGTCACTTTCAGGTGGGAAGAGGAGCCTTAGAAGACTTCTAAATTCAGATCGGAGCTGCCTGCTCCTTTCAGAAGGCGTGGGGAGCCAGTGGTCTTCCTGGGGCTTGGGACAAGGTAGAACTCAAGCTTGTCTCCGTACGGCATGCGTGGGAGTTTCGCAGCCCAGATTGCAGGTCAACAGTGGGATAGCCTTGACTGTTCTTGAATACAGATGCTCAGTTGTCTGCTCTTGTTCAAGATCTCGCGAGGTTCTAAATGTGCCCTTCTCTCAAATTACAGGGCTCCTCTCTTCCAATGAGGAGCTCACCTGGCCTTCAAACCCCTTCCAGGGAGCCTGCCACCCCTGTAGTACACTTCTGATTGAGCTCATTCTCTCTTCACTAGCAATTGTCAGCCAGCTCTAGCACTGCTAGGTGTCTTGGGTGCCTGTTGGTTGCTATCTCTGCAATTACCGCACCCTAATCCAAGTCTGTGTGTCTTGGGTGCCTGCTGGATACTATCTATCTCTGCAATTGCCATTTCCTAATCCAAGTCTTGTGTGCCTGCTGGATACTATCTATCCCTGCAACTGCCGTTCCCTAATCCAAGTCTGTGTTCCACTCTTTGGGAGAAATGTAGGATAAAGAGATTTCAAAGAACCTGGTTGTGTTCTGCATCTTAAACACACCTCAGCCTAGACAAACCACATTTCAACCTCTCAGGGCCTGTATAGCAGAGTCAACTCTTCAGCCTCTTAGCTTAGAACAATCTCTTTTTACATGCTTCTTATACTGAGAATTAGGATGAACTGGAGCATATAATGCGTGTTTTTAGGTAGTGCATATGTATGTGTCTCCTTACACAATATATTGTAGTCTTTTGTACACTTAAAATTTTTATATAAGCATACTACATTTTGTTGACAGAGTTTTCTCTCCCACCTGGTCCCACAGCTGTTCAGTCCCAAAGAAACACACAGAGATCTACATTAATTATTAACTGGTTGGCCTATGAGATCAGGCTTTCTTATTAACTAACTCTTACATCTTAACCCATTATTTATTATTATTAACCCATAACTTTTGTCTGTGTTAGCCACATGACTTGGTACCTTTTATCAGTGAAGCGTTCTCATCTTGCTTCCTCTGTGTCTAGGTGACTATTGCAGACTGAGCCTTTCCTCTTCCCAGAATTCTCCTATTCTGGTTGCCCTGCCTCTATTTCCTGCCTGGCTACTGTCCAATCAGCATTTTATTAAACCAATACAAGTGATAAATCTTACAGGGTACAAGACCATTGTCCCACAGCACTTCCCTCCCTTTTTTTTTTCCAAAACAAGAACTCTGAATTTAATCTCCTTTGTTTAGTTTTTTTCCCAGACCATTATCCATAACAATTTGTAACCAGCACTCTAAATAAAGATAAACAATATGGCTAGGATTAAAGCCATGGCTTTGACAGCTGGATCCACCTTGTTCCTTAGCTTTCTGAGAGTCTAACCTCAATGCAGAGGTACTGGTGGGAGCCCAACTCTATGGAATTTCAAGTTCCCTTCCACCACCAGGAAGCATGATGTCTCCTATTCATAAACAGCATTTAAGTGTTTGGTGGCGTGACCTCTTAAAAGAGCTGCAAGGTTTTTACAGCTAAAGCTGAGTCAGGAAGCCTCTCTTAAATGAGCCATGCTTGCCTCTAGCAAACAGAGCCCACCTGAGAAAATGCTGCTACCAAGAAGCCGTGCTTAACTCGATTCTTTTGTTTCCAGAATTACTTCCCAAACTCACTCAGGTTTTATGTGGATGTAGTTGTCCCTGATGGTGTCATTTGTTGAGCAAGATTCCTTTTTTGTTTCCCAGCTGCCCAGACTCCCGAAATAATTACACAGAAATCTGTATTAATTGCAATACTGTTTGGTCAATAGCTTAAGTGTATTTCTAGCAAGCTCTTATATCTTAAATTAACCCATTTCTATTAATCTGTGTATCACCACATGGCTGTGGCTTACCAGCAAGGTTCCAGTGCATTTGTGTCCTGCAGGTGGCTACATGGCTTCTCACTAACTCCGCCTACTCTCTCTCTATATATATCTCTTCCAGACTGGCTATATTCTGTTAAGCCATTGGACAAAAGCAGCTTCTTTATTAACCAATAAAAGCAACACATATACAGAAGTACTTTCCACACCATTTTCCCTTCTCTGTTTAAATAAAAAGGAAGGTTTTAACTTTAACATAGTAAAATTACATATAACAAATCAGGTATCAAGTAAGAATCAATTTATACCTACTTTATCTTTTATCATAACTAAGGAAAACTATAACTATCCATTCTTCAACTCCATCAAAGACTCCAGAAGGATATAGTATTACCTAAATAAACAGGAAGTGCATTGTAAGCCACTTTCAAAACTCTAGAAATGACAGAGACATCTTGCTGCCTGGACAGTCACTCATACTTCTTTTGTAGCATTGGGGCTGTAATCTTCAGCCTATGGGTCCATAGTATCCGGCAGGAAATTTGAAGATCTCTTATGCATTGTATTGGCAAAGTTCATCGGTTGCTTTTTCTGTGTCCTGCAGAATGTCTGGCAGACTCTTTCATGAAGCAGGAACCCTGAAGGATGGTCTCACCTTTAGGCAAGTTCAGCAGTCATTTTTCTGTGGGTCCTCCAAGTCCAGTCAAGCAGTTCAGGCAAGAGCAGTTTCTTGCCCAAATGGCTACAAACTCCATGAGGAGCCTCTTCAATGCCCATCATCTTCTTGAAGTGTTTGTGGATATGTTTTTTTTTGTGTGTGTGTGCACCTGTTTGTGTGCAACACATTACTTTGTGATGATACATTAAATCTGGCTCACTTTTCCTGACATTTTATTTCATTGTATAGGTAAGCAACAGTCCATTTATTGTTCCTCTATTGAAGTATTCATATTTCTCCTTTACTATTATAGTCAGTGGTGTAGGAAAAGCTCATTTACTTGCTGCTGTGGTTTGGGTGGAGCTTGAGTGCAGCCTCTGAAGGTTCATGTGTTAGAGGCCTTGTCCCCAAAATAGCAGCACTAAGTGGTGGTGAAACTTTTAAGAGGCAGGTTTATTGCAGGATAAAGAGGCCATTGAGATGTTGCCCTTTGAAAGGATTAATGCTGGTCTTGCAGAGTGAATTAGTTCCCACAGAGTGAGCTATCGTTAAAGAGCAAAAGTGGTTCCTCTCTGCTGCCTCCTGTCTCATTATGTGACAATTCTTGCACTCCTGCATTGTGAGGCCATCTGCTAGGAGGACCTCATAAAAGAGGAGCAGAAGCTGGCGCCATGCCCTTGAACTCCCATGATTTTTCTTTGTAAAGTGCCTACAATTTAAAGGTCTTTTAAATTGTATGTGTATTTGTGTGTGCCTGCATATACTACTTGCATGCCCCCAGAAGAGAGTGTCAGATTTCCTGGAATTGAGTTGTTGTGAGCCAACGAATATGGATGTTGAGAATTGAACCTAAGTTCTTTACAAGAGCTGTTAAGTGCTCTTAATTACTGAGTCATCTCTTGAGTCCTGGTATTTGATTATAGCAGGAAAAAAAAAGACTAATACAGCTGGTCTACAGCTGGTCTGTTGGAAACCCTGGTAAAATAGACTAGGGCTTGGCATTTGTACCGGAAGTGGGATTATATTTGGGACTGAGCCCTCGACCTGTGGGATCTGATGGTCTCCAAGTAGACAGTGTCAGAGTTGAGCTGAATCAGAGCACACTCTGCTGAGGTTGCACACTCTGTGATTGCTTTCTGGGGTGTGCAAAATTCTCCATACATCTGGAGTTCACAGAAGCTTTGTGTGTTGTGAGGGAAACCAAGCTTGATTTTCTTCTGCATCCCAGAATGGGGAACACTACCTAACATGCTCTTTGAGGCTAGTACTACCTGGAGAACAGAGAATGATAAAGACGTCATAAGAAAGATTTCACACCTGTATAACTCATAAACATGAACACAAAACTCTTTTTTACATGTGTACGTGAGTCATATGTGTGCATATACATGCACGTTTTCTTGTGTGGGTACACGTATGCACATGCACATACACATGTGGAAACCTGAAGCTGATGTTGGGACTTTTTTTCACTCACTCTTCTACCCTGTTCTTTGAGGTAGGGTCTTACTAGACAGTTTGCTTCAGAGAGTTCCTGTCTCCTAACAAGGATGGAATTGCCTGCAGACTGCCATGCCCACCTGGCATTTACATGGGTTCTGGAAACTGAACTCTGGTCCTCTTGCTTTTTGGCAAGAGCTCTTGCCACTGAACCATCTTCCCAGCCCCAATGCAAAAATTCTTAATAAAATATTGGCTGACATATGAAAGCAATGCATTAATTCTTGGGTGACTAACTCCCAATACATAGAAATTTATTAAATTGCTCAAAAGGCATTCAAAATAACCGTAAGGAACTCAGTCAGAAGATGAAGTGGAGCTGTAGATAATCAATCTGGTTTAGATTGTTTGGAGTGTCCGTCAGAGTTTTTCTGTTAGAAGCTTGGTCCTTCGTGTGGTGGGGCTGAGGTGTCGTGACGTTTAAGAAGGGAGGCTGGTGCACAATCATTAGGGAGTGTCCTACCCTTGGAAGGGATGTTGGTCTGCCACAGAGAGCTGTTATTTTACCATGGAACCGCTTCTTCTCATGTCCACTCACCGTGATGACATCTGACACGTTATGATGCAGTCATGAAGTCCTTATCAGAGGTTAGAAGATGATAGTACCATGCTCTCGGGTCTGCAAACCTGTGAGCAAATAAACCATTTTCCTGTATAAAATAGCCAGTCTTAGGTATTCTGACATAGCAACAGGGAGCACCAAGATGCCTGTTCATGGTCTTGCTTACAATCAAGCTTTCTTTGGGGTCACGTCTGGCTTGAGGGTCAGGGTGTGTAGGTTTCGGCTCCACCAGGCACTGCAGAATTGCTGTGCGCAGTGACACTTCTACATAAAGACATGGAGAAGGGTTTTTCCTACTTCTCTCAGCAGCTGGTGTTCCTGGTCTCAGCAATTTTGTCATTTTTTGGATGCTGTGAAGTGGTATTTTGTCCTCACTTTCATTCTATAACTGTTGAAGTGTCTTTACTAAGCATCCAGTGTATTTTATGCTCTTTTCCTAGCTTTCAAAAAATTGCTTCTTTCCACTTGACAAACAAGACTTCTGTATTAGTTACAGGGTTTGCTGTATTAGTTACATCTTTTTTTGTTGCTGCAACTAAAAAAAAATCACAACCCAAAACAGCTTAAGGCAGAGTTTATTTTTGACTTACAGTACCAGGGGGCTAAAGTCCATATTGGCAAAGAATCATGGTGAGAAAGATAGCTGATCACATAGAAAATGAACACAGGAAGGAGAGAGGGAGAAGAGGAGGGGGAGGGGAAGGCGGGGGAGACCCTCAAAGCCGGCCTTCAGTGATATGTTTCCTCCAGAAAGGCTCCACCTTCTAAAGGTTCCATACTCTTCCAAGTATTTAAATATGTGAGCCCATGGGGCATTTATCATCCAAACCACCACAGGTTCACTGCACATTCTGGATACCACTTGTCAGTTTATTTCCTGTAACTGTAATGGAATACTTGGGGTGGGGCACTTTATAGATCAATTAACCCATGGTTCTGGAGCCTGGAAAAATCCCAGATCAAGGTGCTGGAGAGGCCTTCATGCTGTTTCATTCCCTGATAGAAGGAAGAGAGGGAATCCAACAAGAGGCCAGTTTGCTGGTATCAGAAACTCATTCCTGCAAGAACTAACCTACCCCACAACAACCACTTATCCCATAACCCACTCTGTAATATCCCATGCCCCGTCGTAATTAACTCACCTTAGTAAGTAAAAACCACACCTTACAATTACCTCTCCCTTGCAATAACTAGCCCATCTGAAAGAACTAATCCATGCTGTGATCATCGATCCCAACCACTCATTCCTGAAATGAAGGCTGAGGGATAGGATTAGGTCTCATGACTGCATCCCCTCTTAGCAGCCCACTCCTCCGACATGGCTGCACTGGGACACCCAGCATCAGCCCAGGGTTTGCAGATATTTTGTCTCCGTTTCAGGTGTCTTTATTTGGCAAAAAAACGAATCACAACTGTTAATAACCTTTTCTTTAAAAACTGTGCTTTCTGTTTTGTTCCTAAGAAGTCCTCTTGATCTTGAAGTTTCCTTTCTTGTGAAACTCAGTTTTTGCTGTTGTTTTGTTCTCTTTTTTTTTTTTTTTTTTTTTTTTTTGTATTTAGGGCTTTAATCCACTTAGGAGTTTATTTTTGTTTACAATGTGAGCACACCTCTCATCTTACCCTTCACTGTTACATACTTATGCATGTGTTGTTGGTTATTTTTACTCTTTGGGCTCTTGTGGGAGCCTGCGAACCAGCTCCCAAATAAATACATGGAGGCTTGTTATTATTTATAATGACCACCCTTGGCTTGGCTTGTTTCTTGACACCTCTCCTCAACATAAATTATCGCATTTAGCTTTTGCCTTTGGGCTTTTTCCTTTTCTTATTTGACTTACTTTCACTCTTACTTCATGGTTGGCTGGGTGGCTGGCCCTTTCTTTTCTTGCTACTTAACCTCTCTTGCTCCCCCAATTTTCTCCTTTTATTTATTGTCTCTGCCTACCAGTCCCACCTATCCTTTCTCCTGCCTTGCTATTGGCCGTTCAGCTCTTTATTAGACCAATCAGGTGTTTTAGACAGGCACAGTAACAGAGCTTCACAGAGAGTTAAACAAGTGCAACATAAAATAATGTAACACACCTTTGCATCATTAAAACAAATGTTTCACAGCATAAACAAACATAACATACCTTAAAATATCCCACAACATGTATCTTCATCTATAGATAAAATTGTGACATTTGTGACCTTATTACCTTTATTATAAAATACGATTTCTAAGCTGTTCATAGCACCATTTTCCATGTGCATGCCATACTTTCTGCTAATGGAATCCAATATTATTCTACTTTCAAATGTTCTTATTGCTCCTGGCACGTCTCTATGTAGATGAGACTGTCTTATACTTCATGGTGCTCTGCCTGGAGAGCCTGAACAGCCCGGAACTGAAAGGGTTTTAAGTACTGTGGGTAGACTGCCTTTTGGACAATTCAAATTCTGCATCTTTCCATGGGTCCATCTGCAGTTACTAAGGTCACTTTTTACATTTTATATTTCTTTGGTGCTGGTTTGAAGAATTTTGATGACCTGATGTGCTGATTTTGTAAGCAGCCTTATTTAAATTTCCTTTTATTAATCTATTTCCCTATGAGTAGTGACAGTTGTTTCACGCCTTCCAAACCCTCAGTGTGTTTCTGATCTCACTGCTGTTGCTAGGATCTACACACACACCAGAGCAGAGAGGGTAACGGGGTGCAGGCCCAAGGCCTCTGAGGTTAGTGATCACAATAGTTTCGCTCGGATTCTCAGTAGGCACTTTAAAACAAATTAAGTTTCTTCTGCCTTTAGCTTGCTGAATTTTATGATGATTGTTGTTAATTGAACTTGATGTTGTTATTGAGCTGAGCATGGTGGCACATTCCTTTGATCCCAGCACTAGGGAGACAGGGGCAAGCAGATCTCTGAATCTGAGGCCGGCTTTGTCTACAAAGTGAGCTCCACTAGAGCCTGGGAATCCTATCAACCCCTTTGTGTGTGTGTGCGTGTGTGTGCATGTGCGCCTGTGTGTGTGTACGTGTGTTCCTGTGGCCCAGGTGCATACAGACACGTGTTCAGGAAGTAGAAGTCAGAGATCAATCCTGGATGGCATCCACAGCAGGCTGTCTACCTCCTTTGAGACAGGGTCTCACACTGGCCTGAAGCTCATCAGTTAGGCTACACTGACTTGCTAGGAAGCCCCAGAGATCCTATCTGCTCCTCCCCAGTGGGATTACAAACGTGCACCACTATGCCATGTTTTTACACGGATTGTAAGAATCAAACTCAGGCCCTCACGTTTGCAGGGCAAGTGCTTTACTGACGTTGCCATCCCTCCATTCCTTTATTTGGGTGTTATTTTGTATTTATAATAACAGGATAATGAAAAGGCAAAATTTCTTCTCTAGTGATGGCATTCATGAGAAAATTGCCTAAGGCCTGATTATTTTTTAAAAAAAATATTTTAAGCTGGGCAGTGGTGGAGGCAGAGGCAGAGTTTAAGGTCAGCCTGGTCTACACAGTGAGTTCCAGAAACCCTCTCTCAAAAGACTAAAATAATTAATAATATTTTAAGTCTTTGAAATCTACTTCTATTTTTTATGTATACGGGTGTTTTGCTTGCATGCATGTGTGCACATACATGCTGTGTCCACAAAGGCCAGAAGAGAGCATCAGATCCTCTGGGACTGGAGTTATATAGACAGTTATAAACTTCCATGTGGGTATTGAACTCAGGAAGAGTTCAATAAACCTAACTCTGGCAGAGCAGTCAGTGCTCGTAACCACTGAGCCATCTCTCCAGTCCTGAAAATATCAATGGATTTTGACTATATTCACCCTAGCTCCTCCCAGATGCACACTTACCTCCCTTCCCACCAATTCCTCTCCCCCTGATCTGCTCTTTTAAAACCTGTACTCTTGGGTGTGGGCGTGGGTCCTGCTCTAGAGTGTGGTTGGCTTACGGGGTGACACCATTAAAGTGAGTTGACTCTCCATCTCCTAGCAGTTATCAAATGCCAAGAGGCCCTCAACTCTCAGCTACTGGTGGGACTCGGGGCCCACTTTCTCCATATTTGGATTTCATCTGGCTTGAGTAAACACAGGTCTCCCACCCTACCCCCTATGTCATGAAGATTGCTGCCCTTCGGGGAGAGGGGTGTGATCCAGAGGTTCCACCTAGGGCTGAGCACCCTGCAGCCGTAGTCTCCGCTGCTGACCAGCTGTGGGTTTGTGTTCATTGCTGTCTACCACAAGCAGCTTCTCTGAGGACTACTAAGAGATACACTCATCTACGAGTCTATCAGTGTCACCAGGAGTTGTTTTAACACTATGTCTATTTAGCAGAATAGTAAGTTCTCCCTTAAGGACCATGACCGGTCTAGCCAGTTCTCGGCCTCATTGATGGTACCGGGTATGGGTTTCATTTTGTGGAACACGCCTTAGATCCGTTTAGAAAGCGGCTTGTTATTCCTATAACATCCATGCCAGGGCTGCACCTGGGAGCCTATCTAGCCCCAGAAGTCACTATTGTAGCTTTCAGGGGTCACAGCTGGGGAGACTGATAAAATGCACAGCATCTACCAGCACGCTGACCGCCAGTCAGCAGGGACGAAGCCTGCAGGCCAGTGCTTGTGACTGAGTATGGTGTCATCCACACTGGGATCTTACCGTCAAGTCTAAGGGGTGACCAAGAGCAACGGCAACAGCCTGTTACATTGGGAGAGGTCGGTGGGACCCCATTTGTTAAGGCCTGTACTTTTAAGTTATTTTAGTTCATCAGAGAAGAATGATTATTTTGGGATAAGGAAATGAACCATCAGGAGAGGGGAAGGGACGGATATGAGGGGAGCACAATGCTATCCCTCTATAGAAATGTCCTAGTGGAAACCATTATCTTCTATGCTAAGAAAGTAATTAAGAATAAACTGTATTATGAAAGTAAAGTTTAAAGGTTAAATACTGAATTCTCTCTAAATTTTGTATTTTATCTATTTGGATTCACGAGTTAGAAAAAGGCCTAGTTTATAGCAAATTTCATGACAAATGGGTCTAATTCTGCATCCCCCCATTCCACCACTACCCCTTATCACAAATAGTTAATAACACCTAATTTCCTGCAGCTGTAGTAGTAATGAGGAGCTTCTGACCGGGATTTCTAGGAGTTTGAGGTTAGCCTAGTCTACATAGCAACTCCCAGGTGAGCCAAGGCCACATAGAGAGACCTTGCCTCAAAAAAGAGAAGAAAATTTTTTATCAGGGCTGGAGAGACGGCTCAGAGGACCTGAATTCAATTCCCAGGACCCGTACCAGGTGGTTCAAAACCTTCTGTAAGTCCAGCTCCAAGGGATTCAGCCCCATCTGGCCTCTCCAGGCACCTGCTCTCTCATGCACAGACCCAAAGCAGACACACAGCTACATATAATTTTAAAAACAATAAAATGTCTTAAAAGCAAAGAAAATCTCTACCTCAAAGGCTCAAGTGCTGGTATTACAGACATGCATCACCAGCTTTAGAATTATTTTATGTATCACTGTTCACTGTTCACAAGATTGAAAACGGGTGGGCAACTTCACTGAAAGAATCAGAAAAAAAAAAACTCTTTGTATTTTTTCACCTCTTCCTCCTACCTAAAAATGAACTTCTCTGCTACAATTTACAAAAGCGTTGGGTTAGTAAAGTGATGAAAAAAGCAGAAATGTCAGGAGAAGGAGGTTGGGTTGGAAAGAGAGGACTGTACTGGGCCCACAAGGAGATATCCATGCCCTATCCTTGCTAAAATACCAGGGTATAGGAAAACTTAAAGAAGTTAGTTGAATACATGGATCTTTTAGGAAGGCTGATCTTGAAGGAACTAACAATTAAGAAGTGGTTTAGACACTGAGCATGTCAAAAGAGCTGTGCTTGACAGAGACAAATTGGACAAAGCCTCCTCCAATTTCCCAATTATCCCATTGTTCTTGGAGGCCTTGGCCAAAAAGGCCTGGCTTCAGGGCTTGCTGCTAACTTAGTGTGGGCAAGGTCTAGAGTTTGACCCCCTAATACTGCCAAAAGAAAAAAGACAAAAGTTAATGTCATGGGTTATGCAGCCTCTTTATTGAAGTATCTATGACATTTTAATGTCTAAACAACAACAAAAATCATTATCATTTGTTTCCTCTAGAAAATAGTGAAACTATAATAAATTTTTTTATAAAAACAAATATACTGTGGATTTTCTTTTCCCCTTTATACTTTCAAGCTATATTATATATACCTTAGTATATACACACAGACTTACCCCAATGTACCCTTTTAAGACACTGCATTTAGTCTTTAATAATTTCATACATCTATATAATGTACTTTGATCATTTTTATCCCTCGCCCCCCTTTATCATACTCCCCCTACTTTCTCCGGAACTCTTTTTCCCAACACATCCTCTGTTCATGTCTTTTTTCCCCAGCTAATAACACAGTTATTAATTAGTGTTGCTTATATATATGTATGTGGTGATTTACCAGATCATGGGCAACTTAACAGCTATCTCTCTGAAGAAAACAACTCCTCCAGCACCCATTAGCTGACAACAGCTCCTCACTTGGTACCTCAAGTGCCCCTCCCCTATCCACGTTAGAATGTCAAGGAGCTCAGTCTTGTGCAGGTCTTGGGTAGGTAACCACAACTGCTATGGTTCATGATCTCCAGAAGAAAGAGTCTCACATTCTCAGCCCTTGCATTCTTTGTTTGTTCTTCAACAACGTCACTTGATTGGGGTGTGTGTGTGTTACAGATGGTCCATTTAGGACTGAACATTCAATAATCAATTATCCTCCACATTTTGAGTAGTTATAAGTCTCTGCATTAATCATTGCCCACTGCAAAAATTGAAGCTTCTCTGACCAAGGTTGTGAGCAGCCCTAATCTCTGCATACAAACACAAATATTTAAAAGATAGAGGGATAGCATGTCCACTGTGTAAAACAGTAGTGCGTGTTGTCTTAGAGCTTACGACCCCTCTGGCATGATGCAGAAGAGGCTCCAAATCCAACCGTAAAGTGTTGGTTACCACCACAGCATTCATTCAAACCCAATGGTAAAGTGTTGGTTACCACCACAGCATTCATTCAAACCCAATGGTAAAGTGTTGGTTACCACCACAGCATTCACGCCACTCCTTACTGGAGGCATCTGGCCTGGAAGGCCAGTTTTGTGTCCCTAACCAGATCATCAGTTCAGTGTGCATACACAGACAACCTCCCTTCCCCCATTTCAGTCCTACTAACCTGGAAGAGCTAACATCTGAAACCAGGCACAGTAATCCTAACACTTGGGAGGCTGAGGCAGGGTCAAAAATTTGAGACCAACTTAGGCTACAGAGATCCTGTCTCAAATAACAACAATAAAAGCCTATATACCACTTGCCAATTTTTGTTTTGGTATCAAAGCACAGTATTTAAGCTGACAGAGAAGAGGTAGTATACTCCACACATTTCCAACCACAGGTTTGAGTGAGCTGCTTTTCCTATTTTTCAAACATAAATTACAATAGATCAAATGTAGATTCCAACTATCTTCAATTGAGTGGGTCATTTAAGACATCTGCAAAAATGCAAAAATATAAAAACAATTCTATTTTTCTCATTAAATATTTTTTGGAAAATATAGTTATTTTGTTATATTAATATACAGCAGCTTTTATGGGGGGGTTGAGACAAGGATGCTGTGTAGCCCAAGCAGTCTGAAAATCATAATATTCTTGATTTTTCCTTCCTGAGTACTGGTATTATCCAACTATGTTCCACCTTGTCCACCAGCAGATTATTTTTAAATGAACAATATTTTTAAATGTTTTAGTCTTCATTTCAAATGCTATCAACATTGATAAATATAATCCACATAAGCTGAAACATTTTGGGGGCCTCTGATTTAAGAG
Source organism: Alexandromys fortis (assembly GCF_014885135.2). Taxonomy (NCBI): domain Eukaryota; kingdom Metazoa; phylum Chordata; class Mammalia; order Rodentia; family Cricetidae; genus Alexandromys; species Alexandromys fortis. Next base: position 7,803,529 of record NW_026067971.1, on the reverse strand, counting down.
CTCTTAGGAGTGTCGGCCCCTGCAGCAGGCACACCTCTTCCCATAGGCTCTCTGAGATTAACACACATACTGATAAAGTCAGAACCTTTGCTCCCATCAGTTAACATACATAGTCACAACTCACCCAAAGGAAATTAAAATCTCAGAGTCATTGATTTTAAATAGGGAAAATTTGATACTTAAGTATTTAAAGTGATCTTTTATTAATCTGCTATTTAATTTCAATCCAAGAAAAATTAAGTTATCCACTAATGTCGGCTTCACATATTTTTCCCCCTCAGAATAATCTTGAATGGAGGCAGTTTCAACATTCAAATCCATGATATAAACAGTGACTAAAAACACATCGGCTCCAAGAGTCTGTCTCCGCCTAAGCCCTTGTGTGGCGAGTCTGGTTTGTGGCAGTGAATACCGCACAGAGGGCAGCCGTGATGAGCAGGTGCATCCCTTCATAGAGAAGCTTTGGGGAAAACACACTCCATATGAACAAGTGATAACGCAGAGATGTCACCAGGACGATGTACGCGGCAACTGGAACAGAGCCAATCAGTGCATAGCAGAAGCAAGCGCGGCTCAGTGCTGAACCACTGTTGGCAAGACAAACACACGTCAGAGCATGTCACAGGGCACTTCATGTTTCTACTGTTGACAAGGCAAACACACGTCAGAGTCACAGGGCACTCCATGTTTCTACTTAGAAAATAACAATGCACGATCTTGCTTCTGGACTAGAGCACCCGTAAATTCTCTTCTGTGAACCTGTCGGGTCACTGGACACAATGACCACTGTGCTCCAGGTGCTATCAGGAAAAGTGAGACTAGGCTGGTGAGACGGCGGGGGGGGGGGGGGGGGGGGGGGGGGGGGGGGGGGGGGGGGGGGGGGGGGGGGGGGGGGGGGGCAAACGGCACTTGCTGCTAAGTCTGACAATCTGAGTGCAATCCTAGGACCCGATGGTAGAAGAAGAAAACTAACTGACTTACAAGTTGTCTTCTGACCTATATGTGTCACATACACACACGTACACATGCATACGTGTGCGAGGGCACACAAACACACACACACACCAAATAAGTGAATGTAATAAAAATGAAGACCAGGAATCCTTCTTTTAAAAAGGAGAGGTAAAAGCCTAATAAATACATAAAATATAGCAAGCAAGCGTTTCTGTAAAGAACAAAACAGCAAATTTAATGAGAAGGGCAACATACGCTCCTCGGGCTCTTAGAAACACTTCTAAACCACAGGAGCCCCCTTCCTGTGGAGGTGTACTATCCTCCACTATCACACTGTACTACTAAAAACCACTGCCTCTTATGTCTCTTTGTATTCTATGGGGATCACTTGAGCGTGTGTACACTGCAAGTTGCCTTGTGACCAGTGGGGGCCATGCTACAGAAAAACTAGGCAGCGATGTGAAGTGAACATGTCAGGAAGGCCACAGGCAGATAAGCTGTAGCTCAGAACAGGGTGTGAGGTGAGGCAGCAAAGCTGGACCTGGTGGTCGAGTCTGGGAAGCACACAAGGCCTTCCACAATGCCGCTATGGGTGGGATGTGGAAGCTGGGACCATGGGATTTACAAATCTGGAGCTATCACAGATTCATGAGAATAAAATATCGTTATGTAATGCTTGTATTGATGGTATGAAAGCAAAAGGAGTGGTTCCTACTGGGGAATGATGTTCCTGAATGTAGTCCATGAGTGGCAAGTCATGCCCTGCTGGGGTGTGTATTTAGAGGCAGAGCGACAGGTTTGTGCACATGGCTGTCTGTGCATTTGTGCACCTGGGTGTGTTCTGTCCTGTTGATCAGGATGCCATTTTAGGACAGCCTCCTAAACACCTGTTTCCAAGCTCATTACCCAGTGTTGGGCACCAACAGCTACGCAGCGGCCAAAAGACAAACCTGGTTCTGAGCACCGGACCCCTTGCCTTCTCAAACGGTGTTGCCAGTGGATGGCTTGAGCTAACCTCTCTTCAACACCACCTCAGCTTTCACTGGGTTCTCATCTCGGTCGTGGCACATTTTCTCCTGTTTAGTTCCCCAACCGTTACACCAGACTTGACCCCCTCCATATAGGTATCCCCAGCACTTCCTGTTTTACACCTCAGGCTTGAATTGCTAGCTCCTACTTGTCACAACCCAAGTGACTGCAAATGCCTCATGAACAGTGTACCAAAAAGTAAGAACTCGGCATAAGCCTTGGATAAAGGGCTCTGGCTGCCCTGTCCAGGGAGCGTAAACAGGGTGTCTGTGCTGAGGCAATGCTCTACCAATGTAGTTTTCCTTACCCGACATGTAAGCACATGGTAGGTACACTGGGTGTCCACGCGGCGTTGCTGTGTGGAGCAGTTTTTAGAATTGTCCATGTAGAATATTATGCATATTGCTCCCATAACATCAGCACAGGATTTCGGCATTACTGCAAGCAGGCAGTTTACAGCAACCACCACTACCAGATTCTGACCCGTAGCCTCGTGTGTGGGTTATATAATTTAAGACAAACTTTCTATAGGCTGCATCCAAGTGCAGGCATAGAACATCTACAGGGAATTTACAGCTTTCTCCCCTGAAAAGCAGAGTATCAGTTTGCTTTGTTTTTCTTCACAACCCAAATGTGGTTTGCATAGGAGGATGTTTCTCTTTTGGCTGAGACCACCACAGTTTCTTGTCCAGCTTTTGAGAGCTTTGTGTAGTGACATTTGAGCTAATAACCAGGGCTTGAGCACCTCTACCTGAGGGAAACGCAGCACCAGTGAACCAGTTTGAACCTGCTGAGTTCAGTGCCATCTGGGTCCCTCCATGGAGGTGCCAATAGGAGGTCAAAGCTAGTCTAGGAAGTAAGCAGACAGAACGGACTGAGGACAAACCCACCAAAGAAGCCAAGGATGAAGCCAGAGGAGAAGCAGAACCACAGACAACACTGACAGGAACAGGGGTGTGCACCCTACAGACCACTGAGTAAGCCTGGAGACACCCCGAGAGGAGTCACCCCCGACAGCCACCACAAGAGCCTGGAGACAACCCGAGAGGAGTCACCCCTGACAGCCACCACAAGAACTATTCTTCCAATCACAACCGGGAAGAGGGAATGGACACATGAAAGCCTCAACTTCACCTGTAAGCCTGGGATACGGGGCATGAAAAGACTGGGACCTCCAATCACAGTAAAACAGAAGAGGTTCTGGCTGGTAGAACCACGCCCATTCAGTGTGTGAGAGGCTGGTCCATGTCACAGAAAGAGGCTAGTTTTCTCTGATTCAGGCACATTGAGAATACATATGCACATCTGGATCCAAGAACATATGGTTACTAGCAGTGGCTGTGAACCTCTAGACAACTCTGAGCCTCTGATGAAGCCTTTTTTTCAGAAAGGAACAACACACAAACCAACAACTGAAGCAAAAATGAAATAGGAGGACACCGTAGAGAAAATAGGCAGGGGCAGGCTGGAGCATGCTGGATGAGCCCGAAGAGCTATATATACCCCAACCTGAGCAAGCTGGATCCTGGGAAGGGCCTCCACGCTGCTGGAGGGCACAAGAGCCCAGACTGGCTCAGGCAGATGGTGACTGACTCAGAACCTGTACAGCCAGCAACTATGCCTAGCATATTCCTTCTGGATCACCAGAAGGGTTTTTTGGAGAACAAGAGTCCATGTCTTTTGTCTCCTTGCCCTCAGAATGGAAGTGGCTCAGAGCTGAGTGTGGAATCTCCGTCCCTTTCCCATTTCCTGGCTGTGGTTACAAGAGTGTCTCTCGCCATGGGACATCTCCTCCTGCTGACCTCAGTGAGCTCCAGACTGCACTTTTCTTGCCTTTGCCAGTGGTATCTGGCTTTGCTCCTCATCTGGTCTTGCTACATGGCTTTCTTTATGGTATTTTTCTTCTTGTGTGGTTTGAACAGAAAAACTGAGACCCCATCAATAGAGTCCTTCAGATCTGACTGAGGCTTTTGATCCATGAACTACATTTCTTATGTAAGGAAAAGAAAATCAATAAAAATGATCCTCTAACTTTTTGAGCTCAAGTGCCTTGTAAATAAAACACTGTTATTTTGTTTTGTTTTGTTTTGTTTTTTCGAGACAGGGTTTCTCTGTGGCTTTGGAGCCTGTCCTGGAACTAGCTCTGTAGACCAGGCTGGTCTCGAACTCACAGAGATCCACCTGCCTCTGCCTCCCGAGTGCTGGGATTAAAGGAGTGCGCCACCACCGCCCAGCCCAATGTTATTATTCTTAAAACCCGACAATCTGCAATCACATTTGTTCTGAGAGACAGAGTAAGTGCCTTACTTGTTTGTTTCTGAGCTCAGGAAGTGCACAAGGTGGCTGGCCCAAAGCACAGGCCCCACGTAGGTCCCAAACACGGTGAGGAATGTGGCTGGAATTTCCATGTAGGTGTCTAAGCCCACAAAGCCTGCTGAAATGTCAATGGTGGCAATGTTGTTTGAGTTACCCTGGAACACAGAAGAACAAGGTTGCTCTTTCCACATGTGAGCATGGATACATGACCAGGGGAGCAAGGGCACTGATCACAGACAGTCATCACTGGGCTGGCTCTCCAGACCCGAGAAGGGGTAGAAAATAACCTATACAGATGAATCTTGTGAAGAATTTTGCATGCTTCAATTTGACTGATCACAGAAATCTCACACCTTCCTCCAGGCATATCAACTGCTCTCAGGACAAGTGTATGGACCTTTCCTTCAGGACCTCTGCTTGAGGATGGTGCATGTGGTCCTCAGAGGCCCACAGGACACATCCTGGATACTGCCATACTGGTAAACTGCTCACTGAATACCCAATCCTGCTGAAGTGCAACATAAGACATGGGGATCCATGCCAGAGTATACAGCTGATGTCTCCCTATATCCTACCGACTATATCTGTGTGCCCAAGCTATTCACTGGTCTTCAGTCTATTAGAGGCGAGTTCTGCTGGTTCGTGGGGGAGACCAGAGTAGAGTCAGGAGGGCCAGATCACCACAGCAAACAGCCCAGAGCTGGTCTTGGGCTGGTCATAGTACTTAAGGAATTATAGATTCCTGTAACTGAATCCAAACACTCTTGGCCTTTGGTGACAAGAGGACAAAGGACAAGTCATACAACCTAGACTGATTCACGGGTAAGGCTGGAGACATGTGAAGCCAAGAGCAGAATGGAACACAGGGAGGAGATGGACCTATCAGGACACGACAGATAAAGAGAAGCGGTCAGTGTACACAGAGGAGGTAAAGCAGAGCTGTGAAGGAATCTAAGGTGATAAACACCTCCCTGGGGTTGCCTTCTAAGGCCCACTATCTGCCCAAATACCTTTCTACACAACAAAACAGGCTTGAGTTTCTGATGATGGAGTTTTAAATACAAGGAAGAAGTCCTGTGATCCCCGAGGCCTTAGAGGACTAACTGTGGAGACACTCAGTGGTTCCCAGTGTGGACAGCCTTGAGACCAGGGACAAAGGTACAGGAAGAACCTTTGCACATTTCCCAAACAGAACACACAAAAGACTTAATGTATTTTCTTTACCATTTGTAATAAATCAATTCCTACCTAATCCTCCCTGCAAAGCAACAACCCATTGTCTTATAGATATCTAGATGCATCTACATAGGGCATGTCTTTTTTGGGTTTTTTTTGAGACAGGTCTCACTCTGTACTTCTAGCTGGCCTCCAACTCACAGATCTCCCTGGCTCTGCCTCCCCAATGCTAGAATTAAAGGCATGCACCAGTACACCCGGTCAAGCATGCCCTTTTTTAAATGACAAACTGTACTCTATCTAATAAAATCCACATAAGATGTAAATATATTTTCCATACATTTTCAGTTCTTTCACTGAACAGATACAACTTTCCATCTTACGTTTTCAGAAAGAAAAACTAAAGATACATGGCATACATGTTATTATCTATCCACGATAATAACAAAAACCTACCTGAAAATAGAAGAATGCTTGACCAAACCAATAATGCATTACAGTGATCTTGGCTGCATCATGTCTCAGGTGTTTCCAGATGAACTCAGTCATTATAGTCTGAATCAAGAGGCTAAATGCTAACACTGGAAGATTATGTGGTCTCAAGAGCAAAGCCGCCAGAAGAACTAGTCCACTATGTATCTCCCACAAACCTAAAGTCCTGGTTTTGAAGTCTGCTGCAATGACTTGTGCTTTCAGTAAACCTTTGGTACCCGTGAACAGAATGCCAAGGACAAATACATAAACAAAACGAGCTTCAATAATGCCCCTAAAAAAAAAAAAGCAAAACATGTTAGATTCATTTGTACTATCTAATAAAATTCAAGTACATATTTTTCCATTTAAAACAAGTATCTAATTAGAGAATGCCTGAATGTGCCAGTACAGCTAGACAAGCTGTGCCTACTTTAAACAAACAAAAGGCATGTCTACTTCTACCCGTGTGCTTTTAAGGAACAGCCAGTTAGGCCAACAGGCATAAGCTGGAATGTATTGTCCTGATGAAGTTTGGGGGAAAACTTGCTTATATGGTCCAAGGATCACCCAACTGCAAGACCAGAGCTATACCCTTGTAACATGCCAAGAAAATCACTAATCCACTTTGCACAGCTAATTGAAAAACCATTGTGACAGTCCAAGACCTGAGTATCGGAAATTTCCTAAGTTCAAAATGCTAACTGCAATTCAGCATGTTCTATTGCAAATAAATGGATTTAAAAGGAACTTGCAGGTTGACGTGTATAAGATGGGCAATGTCAGCATGCAGTGGTCTCTGTGGCTCACAAGTTCTGCTGTTTGAACAATTAATGCTCTGACAACTTCATTGTGTGTGAAACAGAAAGTGGTTCCTACACATCACAAAGTTACCCTAGGAATTATATATGTGTAAAAAAATAGACATGAAGGATTTGACACACAGTAATGCTTAGTAATATTAAGTAGTAGCAGTAATATTAAATACGGTTATGAACTAAGTATCTTAACACTTAATTTAAGTATATAAAGGATACATGTTATAAGACTATGTCTAATAATTTCATCTTCTTTAATATATATTCCTAATACATGGTATTTTCAAAATATTTTATAAATGGTGTATTTATATACTTTAAGATTAATGGTGGAATACTTTTAATTCCAGCAGTCAGGAGGTAAAGACAGAGACAGACAGTCTGTGAGTTTGAGGCCAGCCTGATCTACATAGTGCGTTCCAGGCCAGGCTACATATTGAGATCCTGTTTAAAACAAACAAAACAACAAAACAAAACAGGTTTGATTTCCCAGCACCCACATGGAGGTTCACAACTGTAACTCCAGTTTTGGGGATTCAACGCCTTCTTCACATACATGATGCACAGACAATGAATTTTAAATAAAATAGCAACAGCAGTATACCTGTTTCAAAAATGGATTTCCTGTATCACGCTGTCATACAACACTTTGTGTACTATAAAAATCCCCATTTATTATGATCATTTTAATGCAGTGTTGACACTGTGTGTTACATGTGGGGCAGTGTGGTTATATAAAGGGGTGTATGGTCCCGATATAAAGGCTAACAGCAGGTCCCTTTATAGGACAGAATGCAGCAAACACATGGCCCTCAGAGTGTTTCACAGAAGAAGCCCTCTCCCAGCAGATAATCCCAGGCCACTAGACAGGAAAGAGTAACAGAAAGAGCATCCAAATGAGTCCCCAGACCTCACCAGTCAGTGCTTCTCATTCCTAGCACTTTGACTTTCAATCCTAGACATGCTTGGGCTTCAGACAGGGAAGAAAGGAAAGAGTCAAGAGAAAGGGTCGTGACTACTTGGTGAATATTGACTCACAGTAAATGCAGAACAGATAGGTCAGGGTCCAAGATGAATTCAGAATTTGAGCAGTTTAGGAACCAGGTGGATCTGAGACCAGTGCATTTTTAAAAACCAAGATAGACAGGGTGAGGGACGGATGCAATTTACAGACAGAAAGAGCATGCTGAGAGGAGAGACACTGTACCACAGTCTTGAGATGAATGACGCAGAATTCAAGGACAGACATGCGAAAACAAGAAATGCACGCACACACTGCACTTGGAGATTAAACAAAGCCCCAAATGTAAGACGCAACCATTGCCCACAGTTTCAGACTCCTAAGCCAAGAACAGACTTTGTCTCTACAAAATGTCCCCAGTCTCAACCACCATCTTCTTCATGTTCCCCGCGGCTTTCTGCCTCACTGAAGGCCACTGCCCTGCTGGCCCCTGCTCAGACACCAAGATGTTTCCTGGTACGCCCCTAAGCTTCTGGCTACAGCCCTCGGCTCTCAGCACTTGTTAACCCTAGATTCTGTGAGGTACTCAAGTGAGTAAAAAGGAAGGCCATAACCTATATATGACCTTGGCTCCTAAATATGACAATATTTACTCAACTTAAGTCATATACAAAAAAACGTTTGGTAAGTTGGACTCATGTAAGAGTTCGCCTATTGCTTTACCACACCCTTCTGTGCTCTATGAAAACTTATTACCTCATGGTTACAAGATCCCACCACAGGGTTTCAACATATCTGTGAGGGTTGTCCCACTACTGCTGGACAACGACAAATTATTTATTCCTTCAACTGCAAATGATGCTTCAAAGAACATGAGGGTATCTTGTTTCCGATGGCCCCTCTGCTGTATTCTCGAGGCACTTTTGAGAACAGATATAACCACACCAAGAAGGCTAGCCACGCTCTGCAGCCCTGTCCAGTCAGCTGTAGTTCTATCATGGACACCAGACTCATGGTTAGCCCTCTTGATCTGCACAACAGGAGTTCCTTGGCCTTACAAGAGTAACATAGGAAAGCCAGCTTCCTTTCCCAGATGCTGGGAGTATCCACACTATTACTGTCTTTGCTATGTAAGTCAAAGCTAGCTTCCTTTCCCAGATGCTGGGAGTATCCACACTATTACTGTCCTTGCTATGTAAGTCACAACTCAACTTAGCAAGACTAAATCCTAGTAAATGAAGGTTGCTGTTAACTCATTTATCACTTCATTCATCAGTCCTAGGCCTTAATTTATTTATTAATTAAAAATAAGTACAATGAGCTTACTTCTAAATTATTTTTCTCCCAAGAGTGCTAACAAAGTGGTTCACTACGGTATTCTTGGCCAGGATACAATAGCTGCAAATGAAACCACTATTAATAAAAACTACACTCCAGGGTCTGGAGAGATGGCTTACAGGTTAAGAGCACCCACAAGGCAGCTCACAACGATCTGTAACTCCATTCTAGGGGATGTGGCTTCCTCACATGGACATAACTACATGCAAAACACCAATGCACATAAAATAACAAATTACTTAAAAAAATAGACCCCACTATTGTAAAGGTTAGCATGGCATTTTTTTTAGTACAGAAAACACTGAAATATATAAAAGCAAACTTTGGTCTCTAGTTCACTTACTTTGAAATGCTTTTGTTGTCTGGCTGCCATGGAAAGAGCACAATCCCAGTGGCTGCCCTGTAGCAGAAGACACCCAGCAGCCCCAGTGCTAAGGCTGCCTTGGAGACAAGGGAGCATCCCTTTTGAACCAACATGAAGATCACAGCCAGAGAAAGGGCAGCCAGGCCTGAGAGTTGAGCTTTGTGATCAGAGCTGAAATAAGACAGAAGATGTCCAGATTACACCAACAGAATTGTGGGTATTGAAGGGTTTTTAAAGAATTACAATCAGATGACTTTTCTAGAAAGCCAGAAAACAAAACGAGTTCTTAAATGTCACAAAGACGACCATGCTGAGATCTCACTCACTTCTTACTCTCAAGATGGTCAGATGCTGGCATTAGGTACAAACAGCTCTGTCCTCCAGTCCTTGACTTGCTTCGTGCTCATCCTGGCTCTACCGCTCTCCCATGACCTCAAGTCTCTCGGCCCTAGCTTCTGACAGGTGCTGTCCCGCTGAGCGGAGGTGCACTGGTGCTACGTGTAAAAGAATTCGGGCAAGGCTGGCTCCCTTATGTTATTTACAGCTATGCTCATAAAGCTTCGATAGCTAATAGTTGTTAAATACATATTCTGGAAAGATATACATAGAAATGAGAAAAGATTTTAGAAAATGTGAATGAAACTGGGCATGGTGATATACATCTGTAATCTTGACAAATGAGATCACAAGTTTGAGGTCAGGCTTGGGGATACAGGGCAAGACTTTGTTTCAAAACACACAGGGGGGGGGAGGCAGAAAGGGGAAGGGGAAGGGAGAGAGAGAACAACAATAACAACAAAAAAAAAAAGAAAGAAAAAAGAAAAAGAAAAACAAACTAGAAAATGGCGTAAGACAGTTGTAACTGTCAGGACACCCAGGAGGTCTCACCCCAGAGGTGGTCTCACCCAGGAGGAGGTCTCACCCAGGAGGAGGTCTCACCCTGGAGGAGGTCCCACCCTGGAGGAGGTCTCACCCTGGAGGAGGTCTCACCCTGGAGGAGGTCTCACCCTGGAGGAGGTCCCACCCAGGAGGAGGTCTCACCCTGGAGGAGGTCCCACCCAGGAGGAGGTCTCACCATGGAGGAGGTCTCACCCTGGAGGTCCCACCCTGGAGGAGGTCTCACCCCGGAGGTCTCTGCTATGCCCTACACTGAACACCCTAGATATCCCACTAGAGTGCTGTACATCACCACAGAAAATGGTATTAAAACAGCTTTGGAGTGGACAGCTAATAGGGTTTATAAAATGCCTCTCTGTAACTTGAATGGCCCAGGAATTCAAGAAAGAAAAAAACAAAAAACAAAACAAAACAAAACAAAAAAAAACAGGGTACAGGAAGCAGTACAATTGAGAAGGCATGTAGGTCACACATGAACCAAATGCTTCAATTTTCCAGAAAAACAAAACAGAGTCCATTATGTTCTTCTAAGACCTGGCCCTGTGCCCTCTTTCCTTCCTGAACTGCAAAGTGAGGACCACACTGTGCTGTTTCTCCAGGGCTGTTGTGCAGGCAAATGGCTGAGTCTACAAAGACGCCAGCTGTAACTGTGAGATTATGAAAGTCTGATAACTTAGCTAATTCTGAGTCACTGTTCTTTGATGCCCACATCCAGGTTGACTCTGAACTTGTCAGGTCTTGGGAGCACCATTTGCCTGTTTCTCCTCCATGCAGATACAAAGTCCCGCACAGTATCCACCTGAGACTTCCCAAGCACTAGCAGGAGCACCTCTGACACTCTGCACTACAATGTTATGCAGTCCTGAAACTGTTTGTTCCTTTGAACATTCTCATTTGCTGTTCTTTTACTTCAGCTTGAATCTTTGTTGCCAGACAATTAAAAATCAAGACAGTCTGGTCTTGACTTTGTCAGACTCAGATCCTTCCTTTTACTTCAAGTCTCTTCTTAAGACCCTCCGTCTACCCCATCTATATCTCTTCCTGGTTCTGCAGCCTCAGCAGAAGACTCGGGGGATATTGAGAGACCTGCTATGCTATACACTTTTCCTTCTATGGGTGGAGAGAGAGAGAGAGAGAGAGAGAGAGAGAGAGAGAGAGAGAGAGAGAGAGAGAGGCATGACTGATGAGAAGGGAGAGCAGAAGGCAAAGATGCTTCAGAGACCACAGCCTTGTGCCTACTGACCTTGTCCTCTTGTCCATGGCAGCAGTGTAGAATGAACCACCATGGACTTGACCCCAGAATTACATCTTTAGCACAATGATCGTTTCAAAACTCACAGGGTCTCAACCATTAACAAGTACTCTGATTCCACATTAATAAATCAAATCTATTAAGCGAGCCTCTTTTTAACTTCATGAGGCATATTTTCTATTTCTTTATATCTCAAGTATTATCTTGGTCTTTATCTTTAAAAGGACACAATGCAGAACAGGAAGGCCATTCAGCTGCAGATAGCTTCAGTCCACCGGTCGTGCTCACCTGGTAAGCCAGTGGCTGAAGTCAGGCCGGTGAGCTCCCTGCACCCCTGTCTGGTTCAAGGACCTCAGCAGCCGGCAGCAAATCAGCACCAGCCAGGGACTTGCCAGCACTGCCCACCATTTGCTGCTTCCTTTTGTTTCAGAAAGGGAGACCCCTTTACCCTTTCTGTCAGGCTCAGGGGTACTATAGCTTGTGCTGTCCTTCCGGGTACAAGCAAGTATGTCCACGCACTCTTGTTCAACATGGAAGCGATGCTGAGGTTCACAGTCATCTCCCAGAAAGTAACTCCTACAGGTTTCCTGACTCAGAGCCAGGCACAGAGTGTTAACAAGGAAGTACCAGGTCTGATGTTCTTCCTCCACAAAGCTGCTGGCTCCCAAGCTCAGGACGTGGCCCACTGTGCCCAGAAGAAGGAGGAGGTCCACCTCTGACCATCCTGAGCTGGGATGAGATGCACTCTGTTAGAAGGAAATACAGTTTCTGAAGGATAACCTGGAAATTATATCCATCACCCTGCAGAGTCCCTGGCCCACAGTGAAAAGGCCTCGTGACAGACACTTGCTGTCTTCCCATCCAACCCAGATCGCCTACTGTGGAAGGAAGCCCCTGCATGGGAAGCACCGGGCCCTCTCCTGCAGCGCAGCCCAGAGGAGGCCCACGAGGACACGGACATACCATGTCAGTCCTGGACTCTAAGTCCCAAGCTCAGTGTCAGAGACTGAAAGCAGGCCCTCAACACTGTGACTGTGTCCAGAGAACTGCCCAGAAGATCCTGGCCCAGCTGTCATGTTCCCTGCATGCCATCAATCTCCCAGGATCACATAGTTTCCACCATAATGGTTACTTCGGCTGAAATGGCAACAGAATACTATCTCTTCAATTATGTTATGATTTAGATATGAAGTACTCCCCTCACCAAGGGGGGGGGGCTCACAAAGGTGATTAGAACGAGAAGGAGCTAACTCCATTCTCCCTTCTTTCCTCTCTCTGCTTCTTAGCTGCCACGAGTAAACAGCTCGTTCCAGCCAAGCCTTTCCCATGTGATGTTTCCATCCCAACACAGGCCCACAGTAATGGAGCCAGCCAGATACGGGCTGACACTGTTGAAATGAGCTGTAAATCTTTCCTCCCTTAAATTGTTGACCTCAGATATCTTGTCATCGTGATGAAAGACTGACCAACACAAATTAGTAACTTAACAACAGTCGAGGGCTGATGAGGGTCAGCAGGTATAAGCACTTGCCGCCTGGCCTAATGACCTGAGTCCTATCCTCAGGACCCGTATGTGGGAGGAGAGAACTGACTCTCACAAGCTGTCCTCTGACCTCCACGTGTGCACCGTGGCATGTGTGCACACGCACACACATACATACATCCTAGTTCAATATGAAGTTCTTGTTACTTATTGTTCTGATAGCTCATAACTATGTATAGTAAGGCACCCAGAGAAACACCACGAATCCAAACAGGCCCTAAAGATGCAAACATACATGGAGACTGTGCCTAGACCCAGATACACAGCAGGAGACCCTTGAAAGCCCTGTGCTGGGAAAAGGACAGAGTATACTGGATGAGAGCTGGAGTTACTGCATAGCTTCTCAATTCCAGACTCTACCATGCCCAGATGCCTGGGTACCGTGGACGCTACCACACCCAGGTGCTTGGGTACCGTGGACTCTACCACGCCCACGTGCCTGGGTAGCATGGACTCTACCATGCCCACGTGCCTGGGTAGCATGGACTCTACCATGCCCATGTGCCTGGGTACCGTGGACTCTACCACGCCCACGTACCTGGGTACTCTGGACTCTACCATGCCCACGTACCTGGGTACTCTGGACTCTACCATGCCCACGTATCTCTTTCACACTGCTCTGTTACTGTCAAAAGGCGTCATACCAAAACCCAAGAATTTCACAGGAAACTATAAGCCTTGAAAAGAAAGTTCTGTGAGGCAGAACAGACCAATAGGGGACCAAGCTTCCTCAGAAGCCTCCTGCGTGTCCCACTGTTCACCGTCCATAAACCTTTCTTAAGACTACAGTACGCATGTTCCCTTTCTTCCACATCCAGAAACCCTATTATAACTCTGCTCCAGTCCAGCTCTTTCCAGCTGAGAATAAAAACCTGTGACCTGACTACCCAACAGAGTATCATGGGCCAACACACTCAGAAGCCTGGGAAGGGCTGCTTAGCTCTTTCTCCTACAGCTCACTTGGTGTGTGGTCTTTCCAAGGCATCTCCAGCACTGGAAGACTAGTATACACAAGATTTTCAGCCAATTTCTTATTAATGAAAGATTAGCTGGAAAACACAACAAAAGCCCGCCCACAAGGACCACAGCCATACCTTCTTCAGCAGAGTGCCGTCGGCGACCATCCTGATAAGAGCAGACAGAATCGCACAAAGCAGTGCAGCCACCAGCACCATCACACCCCCTGCCGCCAGCCACGGGAGGCTGCAGAGGTAGCATGAGCTCTCAGACGAAGTGCATACCAGGACATGAATGGCCGAGAGAACCAGAAATAACAAATAAAAGAGCAGGGAAGACACGGGAGACAACAGGGGGACATCCAGCTCATCCTTCCTGCACAGCACATGTGGGGTGCTAAGGAGGAACAGAGTGAGAACCTGAAACAGAAGATCGAGGGTTAAATGAGCCCATCCTGTTCCACTTATAACAACAACAACAAAAAGACCCAAGGAAAAATTAGTTTTAGTTTTTTACTAAAACTACATAGCTTGATTTATAGTTTCATCTCTGGAAGAACAAAGAACATTCCTATTTTCCATGGTATATCAATGCTCTTTTTAGACACAGGGTCTTGTTGTAGCCCAGGCTGGCATGACTTCCTTTCTGTCTTAGTAACCTGAATTCTAGGATTAGAGACATAACACTATCATGCTTAGAAGTAATGATATATACATTTAAAACCATTGTGTTTTAGCTGAGTTGTGAAATCAATTTAACACACAAACCATGACAATACAAGCGTCTGTACCTCCAAAACCACGACAGTCCCGACTGCCATGGAGTAGATGTCATAGTGAGCCACCTGTGTGCTCAGAGACAGGCTCAGGGTCTTCAGGGCACCCAGGTACTGCCTGAGGACTTTGGTCCCCAGGCCAAGCAGGACGTCTGAATGGTTTTCTTCCAAGTGTAGCTTGACCCAATTTCCATGCAACCTTTCTGCCATTTTAAACTGCTCAAATCCAGAATCTATCAGACAAAAGGATTATACACACTTATATCCCACTACAAACTGCACACCAGAAAACATCTGGAAAATGTAAGGCCCATGGGATCACGACGACCTTACAGAAGTTAGAACTACAACTACCTTACCTTTCTCATATGATGGCACATTTTCTTGCAATAGTTTGCTAAGTTGTAATGTGTTTAAGTGTAAGAATCTCAGTTGTTCTCGCATGGGTTTTCCTTCTATGACTGGAAATAAGAGGCTCCCTACACTGTCTTTAGGAATTGGCAAACCAAGTCCAATTGCTAGGGTGGCAGCCAAGTCAGTCTGTTGGACGTGCTTTGGGTGTTGGATATCCCCTGGAAAAAAGAAAACATTTTAAACAATAGGTTTATAAAAGGCAGAAAATGGTAGTTATTCTTGAATTTAAGCAACTACAGTTAATATAAATCAAAGCCACCATGTCTTCAAACCACTCAACTACACAATCACACAGAAATTTATCAAGTGCTAACTTCCCTTAAGTAGCTTATAATATATTGGATGAAGTCTAATTTTAAAAATACAGTTATGATGATTGTAGCATTGGGCATAGAAGTGACAAGTTGCCAAGCAGAGACCAAGGAATGGCCACTTGGGTGATGTCAAGTCAACACGAGTTAGGGTCAGCAGTGGTTCCCGAACTGTAACAGGATCTTTTCCTAGGAACGCAGGATGGGGATAGGTTCAGCAGGGCAGACAGGCCACTGACTAGGACAATGAGGACAGGTAAGAAGTAAGACTCTGTCTATCCACATAACCTTCTCAAGCTTGCAGTAGTGGTCTGCACAACCAGCTCCTTAGGAGAAGAACGGCTGTGGTGTTCAGACATCAGGCTCAGGGCCCTGTAGACCAAACAACCTTGGATGAAAAGTACCCTAGCAGAGATTTCTCAGCAGCAAAGAATGTGACCCCCAGCCCCACCCTACCTCCACCCCAGAAACATCAGAGCAGGTTTACAGGGCTGGCTGAGTCACCAGGAAAGTCTTCCTGGACGGCCCTGCTAAGAGCTTAGACACACAAGTGGGAAAGTGTGGAGATTTTACTTTAATTGCAGTAATTTTTTGTTGTACAGACTTTTCACTTGGTCAAATTTATTTTCTAGACAAACTTTCTACTTTAATATTATTGCTTATTATCTTCCAGTACTTTCTGCTACTATTTTCTTACATTGTTTTGAGCTGAAAAAAACAAGTATGAAACAAAAGCAAAAACAACACAAATTCACTTCATTTAATCAGACACTGTTCTAAGGCCAGTGCACGTCTATTGTGGGGTGGCGTAAGCGTATCCATGTGATGCTCTAACTTTACCAAACACTAATAACTAGAACTCTAGGCTCAGGCAGAGAAAACAGAGGCCAGCTCTATAGAGGTGATTTCATAGTTCTGAATGTGAACTGAAAGTATCAATTCAAACTCAAGATTACCTTATCTTAAAAGATTTCCACCGGTGTGTGTGGGGGGGGGCTGGAGTGATGGCTCAGTGGTTAAGAGCACTGGCTGCTCTTCCAGAGGTCCTGAGTTCAATTCCCAGCACCCACATGGCAGCTCACAACTGTCTGAAGATCCAGTTGCAGGGGATCTGACACCTTCACACCAATGCACATAAAATAAAGTTAAATAAATCATAAAAAAGAGTATATATATATAAAAAAAAAAAGATTTCCACCGGGCAGTGGTGGCACATACTTTTAATCCCAGCACTTGGGAGGTAGAGTCAGGCAGATCTCTGAGTTTGAGGCCAGCATGGTCTACAGAGTGTGTTCCAGGACAGAAAGGGCTACACAAAGAAACCCTGTCTCAAAAAAACAAAACACAACAACAAAGGTTTCCTTGTTCTGTCCAGAAACCTCTTAAGACCCAGTATAAATTCACACTTCTAGCTCTGACACAGTATAGTCTACCAATTCTACTTGAAGGATCAGGGCACCCTGGGGAAGCTAACTGAGCCCTGAGAAAGACACAGGCATGGCAGTTAGGAATACTGTTCAGAGGGTAAGAGAGGGATCAGAGACCACTGAGGTCTTGCCCCTTTAGGCAAGGACTTGGGAATTAATATGAAGATGCTCCCACTGACCAAAGATATGGGAAAATAAAGAATAGTACTTATAATGAATAGAAACAAATCAATATGCTTAAACCCAATATTATTAAAAACTGAACAAGTTTAATTGGCCATACTTCAAGAATAATAATGAGTCATTAATTGATTTGAAACTGGTATGTGGGAAAAAAACAATACATTTTGTCTCTCTTATACAAAAAATATCACTGGGAAATCCAAAGTATACGAGAACACTTTCTTTTCCTTTCCTTTCTTTCTCTTTCTTTCTTTCTTTCTTTCTTTCTTTCTTTCTTCCTTCCTTCCTTCCTTCCTTCCTTCCTTTCTTCCTTTCTTTCTTTCTTTCTTCTTCTAATCAGGTTGTATTTGTATATTTAAGGAAACCACATTTTCCCTTTGTTTCTTTCTTTTTTTTTAATGAGCATTGGTGTTTTGTTTCTTTCTTTCCTTCTTTCTTTTTTTCTTTTTTTTTTTTTTGTGTGTAAAACAATGAAAAGAAACCATGATTTATTTCAAGGGGGAACAAATGAGGGGTACATGGAACGGATTGGAGGGAAGAAAGGGAAGGGAGGAATTAGGCAATTTTAATTTAAAAATTTGATTTTAAAAACCTTATGGTATAGACTGAGCATGCCCAGAGGCATTTCTGCCCATCACTTTAATCTTTTCCACAGTTTCATGACTTTAAACTAAGCATAGTCCAAAACGTGTCTACTGTTTTTTCTTTTTAAATTGTGACATTAAACTAAGCATGCTCAGGAACGTACTTTTTAATTAAGGATGTTTAGAAGGAGGCTAACCTCTCTAAATGAATACGAATAGGTTCCTTAACTAAAATTCCTGCTCTGTCCAAGAAAACATTGTTTTGGAAATGACTCTCATGGTCTTGCCAGCTGCAGGCACATCTTTCTCCACTCTTTCAGTCCTGGCTGCACTTGCTTTGGCTTTAAACTCACCAAGATGCAGACCCAATACATCAGGCTACAGGACCAGAACCAGAGAGTAGCTACAGATGCAAACCCAATGCATCAGGCTACAGGACCAGAACCAGAGAGTAGCTACAGATGCAAACCCAATGCATTAGGTTACAGGACCAGAACCAGAGTAGCTGCAGGTGTCAGCTTTGCTTTAGTCTTGTGGAGGCAGAAGGGCATGCAGCTGGGGGGTGGGGAGAGAGACAAGCCAGGCCAGGGAAATCAGGATTATGTTGACCTAGGAATGGGGCCTCAGCTAGTCCACTCTGCTCTCTGACCCTATCCCTGCTGTCACCACACAGTTTGAAATAGTGAGCACTTATAAAAATATTTAAATAGTAGCGGCTGGCATTTTTCTCATTTTTAAATTAGACCCAGGCAGTGGTGGCTCACACCTTTAATCCCAGCACTTAGGAGGTAGAGGCAGGTGAATCTCTTGAGTTCGAAGTCAGTCTGGTCTACAGAGTGAGTTCCAGGACAGCCAGGGCTACACAGAGAAAGTCTGCCTCAAGAAAGAATTGTATTTATTTATAGACTCACTTATTTTGTGTATATGTATGTACATGTGTGGGCACAAGAATGCCAGGTCAGAGGACAACCGTGAGAGTGATTTCTCTGCTTCCACCAGCTGAGTCCAGAGACGGAGCTCAAAGAGTCATTCCTGACCAGAGGTTCCCTTGCCAATTGAGACATCTCACTAGCCCAAGACAAATTTTGAGGAGTTCCATACCTAGCTAGTAATATTTCTAAAATTGAATTCTTACAAAAAGTACTTATATTTTGAGAATCAGAGCAAAGAATTTAAATTATAAATCCTGACTTCCCGTCTCCCCTTTAATTTTTATTTCACATTGTTTAGGATAACTTATACCAGACTACAGTTTTAAATGTTAATCGTTCCTAATTCTCACCAGGTTTCCTTTCAAATGCAGAGCTGATTAAGATCAGAGGTGTGCTTACTTCCTCTGTGGAAGAGGCCCCATGGCTCCCTGTCTCAGACATCCCATGATCACCACAGAGAACCAGCAAACTGGGTAAGAGAGTCTCTCTCTCCTGTAAGGTAAAGGAGAACCTGTCAACTGTACTTGTCTGGCAATAACTTTATGGTCTTGCAAAGGAAACAACTGTATAACTTCACTTTAGTTCATCAACAGAGCCTTCTCCTTAGTGCGTTAAATCTCTTCCAATAAGCTTTGAGTCAGATCAAACGGTCAGAGGCAATCAGGCTACAGGTGAAGAGAGAACAGTGCAGAGCTCAGAGTATACAAAGGTTGTGGTTATGACCTCGGACGGCAGGGAGCCTGCCATTTCTAAGCTGTGGGCACATGGCTCCTCTTGCCTCAGTTTCCCACCATTTATTTTACAGAAGCATCCAGAGGGGGTGCTAAGCAGGTCACGGGCTTCTCGCCCAGAGCTCTGGCCATTTGACCTTACCTGTTCCAGTGATACTGAGTGCTTCTTCTTTACCTGACACACACCACACACTATGAATCTGTCCTTTCTTCCTGCCAAGTCTCTTCACATAGAACACGCTTCCACGAAGAGTGTCCTGAACACACTATTTGAAATTATAGCCTCTCCTGAGTACAGGGGCACTGGCTCCTGCTGCCTGTGTCTTCCTGAGACAGCAACTACTTTTAGGCACATTTATATTATTTACTGTATTTCTGGAACTCTATAAACAGCTGCAGTCAAGGAACAACGATGTGGACGGTACCCACGGCAGAAGCATGACTGGTTGGCTGACAATGGGCAATGCTCTCTCAGTCATTTCTATTCATTCTAGAAAATATTAGCAACATGAAATCCCACCACCGTGCAAGCCTCACCTTTGACAGCAGTGAAGTGTGGATCTTCATCAGGATACTGTCCATTTCGCTGAGCTTGTGACCAATCAGAGGGCTGTTGGGCCCAGAAATGTGGCCAATGTGATCCAGCCCTAGATAGTGAAGGATCAACACATCCCAGTCTCCTCTCTTCAATACTTTATCCAGATGTCTTGTGACATTATTATCCACCTTCAGGGGGGAGGGGAGGAAGTACGTCTAAATAGTGCATCCAATTTCCTGGATCACCAGGAGTCAATCTCATGAAAATAGAAGAAAACAGAAACCAAATAAAACCAAAGCCTTGAAGTCATTAAAAAGGGTAAATGGATATGAGTATTAGACTAAGCTTATGCCTATTCTTTATAATGCCTCTAGTTTGTGAACAAGACACACACACAGAGAATTTAAAGGAGAAAGGCTATTCTGGCATTCAGCCCTCCCCCAGGGGACCACTGCTTGTCTCCCGCTTGCCCAGACAGGGTTCTCACTCATTCAGTGATGCAGCTCCTCGGCTGTGCACCCTTCCTGATCTTCTGGGCCTACAACATCTATCCAACTGTTTTGCATTTGGGGGCCTACACACCTCGGTTCACAAGGTTTATGCCTCCACTTACAACTGATTATGTAAATGAATGATTTTTATAATCTTGCCACACCACTCCATAAATTAATAAATACTACACAGGAAATAGCATCGCCTGAGTGGAAAATGGTAGTACCAGGCTTCAGGCATATGCTGCTCTTTTTAAGAAACCGACCTCGAAAATGGGTATGGTCGTGCATGGCTGTAATCCCAGCTCTCTGGAGGTGGAGGCACAAATACAAGTTCCAGCCACACCCGGGCTACGTGAGACCTTGTAATTGGGGAGGGGCGGGGGCAGGAAGCTGACCTCTATATAATCTGACACAAAGAATGATGTTGTCCCATCATACTCCACAAAATGCTTTGGGAATAATTTAAGCCATGTTTCATCTCCGTAAAATATCATTCTTTTCCCAGCAGCTTTGGCCTGTCTTATCACATTATCTTCTAGGAGCACAGGAGAATTGAGGTTCCTGATGACATCAACAAAGCCAGGGATACTCCCTGTCATCAATGCCTGCAGGAAGAAACATTCGAGACTTAAACAACAGATCCAAAAGTGCAGCCTCGGCGGCAGACGGGTACACACCTACAGTAGATCCTACACTGGCCACTGAGTGAAAGCTAGGACAGCAATGGGGCCAGTGCAGTGAGGAGACAGGACACAGACAATGAAGATATGATTATTTAATGAACATGGTTCAGGCAATCCTTTCATGGGTAAGACAGGAGAGGAGGAGACAATAACAGTCAGACATAGTGCCAATCACAGAAGCTCTGGGTTAATGACAGTTAATGTTAATGCATATGCATACACATTGAAAACATAAACCTGTATATTCAGACCCTTTGTCAGGGTTCCAAGTAAGATTTAACATGCTCTATGTGACAAGCAAGCTCATTAACTCTAACAAACAAGCCCTAACAATCCAGCAAATCTAATATCTGTCTCTTAAATTGTTTTTTTTTTTTTTTTAACTGCCGACATAGCGTTCTCAAAGTGAAGTGGGCCAGGACTGTTAGTGGAACATCAGACCCCACCCACAGTGTAGCACCTTGCAATAGACGGTGGCCTTGAAATATCCTGTCTTTCTGTTGTAGAGGAGTCAATACTCCACCCACTTTTACCACAGACCCTACCAGGCCACAGCAATAACAATAAATCTCCATGATTTGCAGTTATACTACCACTTAAGACAACAGCCATAGATTTGTGATAAAAAGGAACAGGAATCTTCGTAATGACTACAGAATTCTAATAAAATTTCTTCAGTGGCAAATAAACGCAAACTTCAGTTTTAGGCTCTAGGTCTTGAACTCAGTGCTATGCACATGCTAGGCAAGTGCTCTACTGCTGAGTTTTATCACCAGCCAAGTAAGTAAATATAATCAACCAGACTCCAGAGTGGCAGAATGAGGAGCTTGGCAAATCCCTCCACCACCCCCCCCCTCCCCCC
>NW_026067971.1:7564471-7781497 GCF_014885135.2 Alexandromys fortis | reverse complement strand
CCAAGAGCTCAAAAGCAATTACTTTGAAACTTAAATAGTCACCAAAATTATGCGGTAAGTTGTGCAGGCATTAGCCAAGGAAACACTGTTCCTGTGGTATTCCTATCACCTGATCTGATAATGGCTCCATTGCAGCTGGCTGTGACAAACAAGACACCTACTTAAAATCTGAAAGGGGGCTCAGGGAAAGACGACAACTACAGATAAGTTTTAAAGTATCCACATATTTTTGGAATCTGGAGACTTAGAAATAGCCAAAGTTACTAGTTGCTCTGGCTGAGAAGGAGTTCTTGCTCAAACAGTGAAAGTCAGGTGAGTCAGGTGTCCCTGCACACGAGCCTCAGGTAAGTGTCTTGATATGGGATAAGGGCAAACACAACCTTCGCAGTAACTGGCTGGCCCTAAACCACACTGGACCAGTGAAGCCCAATGGAAGAGTGGCTTAAAAACAAGAACTTCAAATAATCTAGGGTCTTGTTAGGTTGCTCGGTGGTTAAGAGCACTTGACACCTGCAGGCAGCCCAGCATCAGTGCCCAGCATTCATAGGACAGCGCATAATCACCTGTAACTGCAGCCCTGGGGACACAACACTCTCGTCTGCCCTCTGGGGGCACCACGCACATATGTAGTACACATGCATGCATGCAGACAAAATGCTCAAACAAATAAAATGAAATAATTTTTTAAAGACGCAGTACAGGCCCAGATGTTCGAGCTCCTTTGCCCTTTCTGCCAGCACTCTTCCTACTCGTCCTGATAGTATCTTTTTAGTGTAATTTCCTCAGACGGGTTAATCTGACTCCATAACCTCAACTGCATTTCTATCCCTCCAAACTCAGTATTGCATGCGGTTCTCTTCCATCAGGCACTCATCACAAGATAAATTATGCTTATTTGAAAGCTCACTTGTTTAATGGCTATGTATGAACATAGAGACTAACAGCCTTTGAAAGTAGAGGTACTGTTCCCCCTAAATGTATACCCATTACACTATCAATACCTAGTACTTGCTCAGTAAGTAGTCTTTAAGCCAATCTACAAAAACAGCTTCTTTTTTTTTTTTAAATTTAGCCAGGATTCTTGGGCAAACCACTATGCACTTCAAAACTACCCTCACCAAAGTGGACACTTAATTATATAGAAGTAACAATTGTTGGGGCCAGTTCATACTTGTTTGATCGTTTTGTATAATTTCAACAAGCAATTTAATTTAATTGAGTT
This sequence comes from Alexandromys fortis, assembly GCF_014885135.2. Taxonomy (NCBI): domain Eukaryota; kingdom Metazoa; phylum Chordata; class Mammalia; order Rodentia; family Cricetidae; genus Alexandromys; species Alexandromys fortis. The sequence continues at coordinate 7,780,275 of NW_026067971.1, read as the reverse complement.
TGTTTTTTTATGTATACAACTTATGAAACAGTCTGAATATCCCTAAAGGTTCCCTCAAGCCTGAAGACTCTGGAACACAGCAGGCCACCAAAGAGGAGGGGATCTCTTGGTTTACAGTGGCCTGGAAAATCTGGTTCCAAATCTTTCCTTCTTTTCATGAAGTATGAACTCTGGCTACTTCCCAAGCAGTAAAAAGATGGTTCCATCTTATTACGGGGTTCCTTCAGCATCTCACTCCCCCAGTAAAACTGACAGCATCAAAATATTTTCCATTTTATTAAAACAGGGTCTCCAAGTAGATCAGATCTCTCTAAACGTTCAAAATAGTCAAATCAAGATTCATAAAACATTATGCTAAATTTACCTTGATTCGAGGCATGGTAACTGTGGGTGGCTTTGCCTCGGCCACAAAACTATGAGATGCTCCTTTTTCCACCAGGTAAGTTGTGTAGGGCATGTACTTCACGCCTTTGGACCCAAACACAAAATCATCTCTTAAGGCATCTATCAGCACAATAACAACTTTACTGAAGAGAGGAGATGGCAGCTTGGTCCAGTTGGAACTGGCTCCTAAAAGTGTTTAGAAAAGGGGAAATAAAAAATAAATAAATAGGGAAATAAACTTTAGATTTTATTTAGTACTCAACTGCCTTTAATGTCTTTTTGCTTGTTCTTCTAACACATATCATATCTAGTTAGACCCGAAAGAAAGCCCATTTTTGGTAGCCATTGTTAATTTTCTGAGGCCAGACAAAGCAACCCTGAAAGACAAGGCTCTTTCAAGGGTTATCACTAGCCCACAGACGTCAGACTACCGAGCAGGATGTGTTCTGGGCTAGGCTATGTTAACAACAACCAGCAGGTACCCAGTAATACGTGGTGAATTGATCTTAGCACAGGGAGGAGTCTAGGGCAGGGAGGCCTCTCCATAAAAGACCTACAGTTGGGATCTGTGCCCACGCCTAAAACATAGCCTACCAGGTAGTAAACCGGTGGGTTTAGAAATGGCTTACACGTCCAGTGCCTGGATTGGGTGGACCTGTTTCAAGCATCAGTCCTCGTCTGGTGTGTATTTCTGTGTAGGTGAGGACAGGCAGGGTTCTAATGCACTCTTAACCACGGAATAGGGAGGTGTGCAGGAGAGCGTCAGGAAATTGGAGGTCTGAAGAAATATTACCTCTTAAAACCTATCGCTCAGAACTGGAAACCTAAATTGGGAGTGATTGAGAGGATTATCAGGAAAAGAGACAGGGATCAGTGCATAGCTGCAAACGAGAAGCCGAGCCGGAGTCACTCGGGGCTTAAACTGTTATCACAGAGGCCGGCTGCGATTACCTCCAAGGTGTATGACACAGAAACAACCTACACAGTGCAAACTGTTCCGGGGAGGGGCAGAATGAAAGCGAGGAACACCGGGAAGGGGATCCATACCTGCTACAGGCTCGGGCGCCGGGGTTTCTACACCGTGCTCTGGTCTGACAGAAGAACGAACCGGAGCAGGGAAGAATCCTCGAATAAATATCGCGACCCCGACCACCTCGATCGCGACGCAGCAGGCAGCGAAGGCCCCGGAGCCCAGCCGCATCCTGCACAGTCGCTGGGCCGAGGTGGCCTGAAATTCCCCGGGACTGCAGGGACTACGGGACCGGCAAGCAGCAGCCACTCCCGGGCTGTCAGAGTCGCCTCCCGGCGCGCCTCCCCGAGCCGGCGCACCGGAAATACGTCAACGCGCCAGCAGTCGCTTTCTGTTGACTTCCTTCTGACCGGCCCTCGGAGCGATCTTACCGGGAAAGTCGTTGCCGGCTCGCCCGATTATCTGTAGCCCAAAAAGCTCAAAGATTCTCAGGAGCCCGGTTTCCAGTGCCACACCCACTCGGGATTGCAAGCTTCACGCCTTCCACCCTTGACCCAAGCGCATCTGGCACCGCCGTCGTCCATGCAGGTTTTTACCTGTTGGTTTTCACGTGCATCATGCGCACCTCCCCTCCACCCGGTGTTACTGCCCCGGTTTCCTGCCGGTTTCAAGGACTATTTCTGGGGCAAGCCTGCAGGGTAAGCGACCCTGATTAAAAAGAATCCAAAGTCTCTCAACAGTGAACTCTTGTAAAATCAAAATAAAGTTATATACTTTCTTACTCCAAGAATAATCAAGAAAAGGTCCCAATAAAATCAAAGCAAAACCCAAGTGCAAAAGTATAAATATCTCAATATCTGATATCTTGAATTCACAGTCTGCTGAGCTCTAAAGGCTCGATTTCTTCAGCTCTGCCGTTCCTAGCACACAGCATGTCCTGTAGACTCAGGCTGGCTCTCCTCCAGACCTGCTTCTGTTTGAGGTGGTTGTTTCAAGACACTGATTAGTGTCCCTCCCACAGCATCTGATGCTGCGCCCTCAACAATGGTCTTTCCCCGGGGACCTCATCCCTGCCACACAACTTCGTCATGCCTTCAAGACTGACACCATTTGATAGAGTTGCACACATTGTCAAGTTTGACTGCCAACATGAGAGGCAGTCTTGGCCATTCTGGATCACAGCTGACCCTGAGGAAATAGTTTCAGAAGATTTTAACCTCAATGATGCTGGTCCCTTCTCCCCCCCCCCCCCCCATTTTTTTTTTTTGTTGTTGTTGTTGGTCATTGTTGTTTTTGTTTTCTTGTTTTTCGAGACAGTTTCTCTGTGTAACCCTGGCTGTCCTGGAAGTAGCTCTGTAGTCCACACTGGCCTTGAATTCACAGAGATCTGCTTGCCTTTGGCTCCCAAGTGCTGGGACTAAGGAGTTCGCGACCACTGCCTGACTGCCCGTCCCTTAGCTAACCAGCATTGATTGTATCATTAAAGCGCAGTAAAGCAAAGGCTCCACGTCAGTCATGCTCGTCTCTTGTCAATCATAATCATTCCATTACAGGTGACCAGACATCACAATTTATTTTTTTCTGTTTTTCTTTCAAATAGCCACGAGTACTGTTCTTTCTTTCTATGTTAATTACAGGTCATTAACTATTTTGAAATTGTCCTTCACAAAAATTAGGAAGGTTTTAGTCATTGTTTCTAAACATGTATTTTGTGTTCTATTCTTTGTTTTCTTTTGCAAGTCCATATATTAAATTGTATATTAAATTGTTTCCAAATTGCCCCACCAGTTTCTCAGCCTGTTTCTCTTTGGGGGAAAAAAGTGGAACTTGTAGAACAATAGATGTTTTCTAAATTTTACAAGTCACTAACGCACATCAGTAAAGCAGATGTTTTCTTCTGGTTTCTATTTGATGGATCATCCTCTTTCATTTTTCTACCTTTAAGTACTTGAAGACAGTTTAGGTTGCTTAACTTCTTGTCTGTTCCTCACAGTATTTGGTTTAAGAACCACCCCTTCCCCCAACACAAACCTAGGAAACACATTGTCCAGTTCCTTACATCCAGAAAGATTTCATCTTGGACATTGCAAATCATACGCCACAGGAAAGGTACTTAGAAGATTGTGTTTTAAGTCAGTTTATTCAATTTCCAGACTACTCTTTGTAGAGTTCAGCAGCGGAGTCTCCATTTGTTTCACTTTGCAGGATCTGTTTTCGTTGGCTGCTCAGGATCTTCCATGGATGTGCAGTTTGGTTGTTATCCAATTGTTTGGTTTGGTTTGATAACAGATTTGGGCACTTAAATTCTTTGACTTCTATTCCTGACTACTCCCACTCTTTATTTCTCTGTTTTCCTAGCCTTGTGATGCTCTGGTGTCTAATGTTCCATGGGGTGAAACGGTAGCTTTTGTTTTCATGATTTTTTTCTGTAAGGATGAATGTCTTAGCCACTGTTCTGTTGCTGTAAAGAGACGCTATGACCATGGCAACTCTTACCAAAAAAAAAAAAAAAAAAGCATTTAATTGAGACTTGATTATAGTTTCAGAGGTCTAGTCCTTTGTCGTCATGTGGGGCATGGTGGCATGCAGGCAGGCATGGTGCTGGAGAAGGACAGGGTGCTGAGAGTTTTTCATCTGGATCATCAGGCAACAGGAAGAGACACTTGACCTGGCTTGGGTTTTTGGAACCTCAAATCCTAGCCTTAGTGATGCACCCCTCTAATAAGGCTACACTCCTAATCCTCTCACGTAGTTCCTCTCCCCAATGATCAAACATTTAAATATATGTGCCTATGGGGGATATTCTTTTTAAATTGTTTTTATTGAGCTATATATTTTTCTCTGTTCCTCTCCCCTCCCCTTCTACCCTCTTCCATGATCCCCATGCTCCCAATTTACTCAGGAGATTCTTTTTCAACTTCCCTTATGGATTAGATCCATGTATATATCTCTTAGGGTCCTCTCTGTTGTCTAGGTTCTCTGGGATTGTGATTTGTAGGCTGGTTTTTCTTTGCTTTATGTCTAAAAGCCACTTGTGAGTACATAGGATATTTGTCTTTCTGGGTCTGTGTTACCTCACTCAATATGATGTTTTCTAGATCCATCTATTTGCCTGCAAATTTCAAGATGTCATTATTTCCACTGTGTACTACTCCATTGTGTAAATATACCACATTTTCCTTATCCATTCTTTGGTTGAGGGGCATTTTGGTTGTTTCCAGGTTCTGGCTTTGACAAATAATGCTGCTATGAACATAGTTGAACTCATGTCCTTGTGGCACGATTGAGCATCCTGTGGATATATAAGCAAAAGTGGTATTACTGGGTCTTGAGGAAGGTTGTTTCCTAATTTTCTGAGAAATTGCCACACTGACATTCAAAGGAGTTGTACCAGCTTGCATTCCCATCAGCAATGCAGAAGTGTTCCCTTTATCCCACAGCCTCTCCAGCATAAGTTGTCATCAGTGTTTTTGATCTTGGCCATTCTTACAGGTGTAAGATGGAATCTCAGAGTTGTTTTGATTTGCATTTCTCTGATGGCTAAAATATTGAGCATTTCCTTAAGTGTCTTTCAGCCATTTTAGATTCCTCTGTTGAGAGTTCTCTGTTTAAGTCTGTACTCCATTTTTTTTATTGGATTATTTGTTCCTTTGATGACCAATTTCTTGAGTTGTTTATATATTTAGGAGATCAGACCTCTATCTGATGTGGGGTTGGTGAAGATCTTTTCCATTCTGAAGGCTGCCGTTTTGTCTTGTTGACCGTGTCCTTTGCTTTACGGAAGCTTTTCAGTTTCAGGAAGTCCCATTTATTAATTGTTTCTCTCAGTGTCTGTGCTACTGGGGTTATATTTAGGAAGTGGTCTCCTGTGCCAATGCATTCAAGTGTACTTCCCACTTTCTCTTCTATGAGGTTCAGTGTGACTGTCTTTATGTTGAGGTCTTTGATCCATTTGAACTTGAGTTTTGTGCATGCTGATAGATAAGGATCTATTTTCATTTTTCTACATATTGATATCCAGTTATGCCAGCACCACTTGTTAAATATGCTTCCTTTTTTCCATTTTATATTTTTGCTTCTTTGTCAAAAATCAGGTGTTCGTAGGTGTGTGGATTAATATCTGGATCTTTGATTCAGTTCCATTGGTCCTCCCGTCTGGTTTTTATGTCAATATCAGGCTGTTTTCAGTACTGTAGCTCTGTAGTAGAGTTTGAAGTCAGGATTGTGATGCCTCCAGAAGTTCTTTTATAGTAGAGGATTGTTACTATGAACATTTTTTTTTAATAAAGAACATTCCAGTGCATGGAAGAAACATCTGCAAAGACAGTTTTATTGATAGTTAGTCTACCAAGATGTATGCTCTTCATGTATGCTTATATTCTGTTCCTTTGAATGTAGGATGACACCATAATTGCTCTGACCAATAGAATGTGATAGAAGACTTTCTGGGCCTTATTACCTCAAAACTTCATATGACTGGCAATTTCCATTTCCTTTCATGGAGAATGTTCTTGAGATGCTTTCTTGGAATCTCTCCATGGGCTTTGAAGTCAGGCAAGTAGTGGCATATATCTTTAATCTAGCACTCTTGGAGGAAGATTTCTGTGAGTCTAAGGCCAGCTTCATCTACGGAGCAAGTTCCAAGACAGCCAAGGCTACACAGAGAAATCCTGTCTCGAAAAACCAAAACCAAACAAATATATCCTTCCATGCTATAGGAAGTCCATCCACATTGAAAATCAAGGTGCTACAACTGACTACCCCAGCTAAGAACTCACCTGAAAATGTCCGCTAAGACATGCAAATGAATCATCCTGAACATATTTCACCTTCCAAACAATATTTTATGGATATTTAATTGGGCTGGAGAGAGCTCAGTTAAGAACACTTGTTGCTCTTGCAGAGGACCTGGGTTAAAATTACCAGCAACCAAATAGTGGTTCACAACCATCTCTAACTTTATTCCAGAGGAACTAATGTCCTCTTCTGACCCCCAGTCACCAAGCACACACATGGTGCACATAAATCCATGGAGATAAAACACGTACATACAAAATAAAATAAATCTTAAAAAAGATTTTTCACTCAACTGGTCTCACAAAATGCTCAGAATTGTGAGATGCACCATTGTTTTGTGGGCTGAAGATGAGTGTTTGCCTAGTATATACAAAATCCTGGACTCAATCCCCAGTACTACATAAACCAGGCAACACTTCAGGAAGTGGAGGCAGAAGGACCAGAAACTCCAGGTTGTCCTCCACTACTTAACAAACAGAGAAGATAATTAGAAGGTTACTGGAAGAAACAGATGGCGAGGGACATGGCTGAACTGTTATAGTTGCCAAGCAAGAAAGAGGACCAGAGGTTCCGATGACCAGAATCCACATAAATGTTAGGTGGGTGTGTTGTGGAATAGTTTTTTAACTGTTAAGATGTTACTTTTGTAAAGATGTGTTGCTGTTTTACCTTGCCTGCCTAAGACACCTGATTGTCTAATTGTTGGGACCGTTTGGAGTCCTGGCCTCCAGCTGCTCTTCCCTGCTAGAGATCTTTACTTTCCTTCTGATTTGAGTTACTAAAAGTTGTGTCAAAGTTATTTACCAGCTCTGCTTCACGAGCATGTGTTGCCTTGGCCTTGAGGATCAGAGGATAAGGTTTTCACCTGTTGGCCCACTTGACCGTTGGGTGTATAAGCCTCCATGGTGCTATAGAATAAAGGGCTTCTTACCAGTGACTAGAGGTCCATGTGTCTTTGTATGTTTTAACCTCCAGCCCCCTGCCCGAAGCTCGCGAACTGTATGGTAGCACATAGAGCGCAGACAAGCATTGTGCACGGCATCTAATAAAAAGCTGAACAGCCAATAGCCAGGCAGAGGAGGGATAGGCAGGGCTGGTGGGCAGAGAAAAGGGAGCCAGCTAGGCAGCAAGACTTGGAGGAAGCAGGAAAGCTGGGAGGACAGAATAGAGATGAGGTAAACAAACCTCAGGGCAGCACTCAGATTAATAGAAATGGGTTAATTTAAGTAAAAAAAAAAAAAAAAAAAAAAAAAGCTAGTTAGAAACAAGCCTAACCTAAGGCAAGTTCATAATTGGTAAGTCTCTGTGTCATGATTTGGGGGTTATCCGTCCAAGAAAGCCTGCTACATGGGTGTGGTAGCTCACTAATGAAACAGGGAATCCCTGGAGTGAGCTAACTTAGAAGACTATCTTTATAGGTGACCTCTGGTTTGACCAAGAACGAACAAACTAAAATAACAATCAAGGAAGATTCCTGGCACCAACATTGGGCTTCCACAGGCAAGTGTACACACAAATGCACCCACGCCTACCTGAACACACAATACATTAGTGCATGCATGCATGCATACATATATGCACAGGGAAAAAGAAAAATTAGCCTGCAGAGCAAGATACTGCCTTTTTTTAAAAATTACACTTTAGCAACCTTACAATCTGCTGGAAAAACATAGATTCAGATGGGAAAATATTTGCTAAATATATTTCTCAAAAACTAGGGATTTTGTTTCTCTAAGACTAAATCATTCTAATGACTATAGCAACAAATAATTATGACTTTTAAATGTTAAAAACAGGGCTGGAGAGATGGCTCAGTGGCTAAGAGCTTTACTTGTTATTCCAAAGGTCCTGAGTTCAATTCCCAGCATCCACATAGTGGCTCACACCATCTGTAATGAGATTTAGTGCCCTCTTCTGGCCTGCAGTGATACATACAGGCAGAACACCATATACATAATAAAAATAAATTATTAAAAAAATGTTAAAAACAAGGTACTGCTTAATGAGTGTAAGCAGTGCCCGTATCTGGACATTTACAAAAAGAAGAAAAACTATGTTTTCTGAAATAGCAGTAAACTAATGGGAAAGGGGACACTGCATACCAAATAACCCATGTCTTTCATACTAGTCATTCTCAAAAGTGCTGAAAATCATAACAGAAATTGCCATATAATCATTAATTACAAAAACAATTTATAAAACACATCAGAATTTTATTGCTTGAAGAATACAGCATATGAAATCACAAGAACATCAAAATGGAAAGTCACTAGGCCTCAAACATATAATACATTATCAGATGCAGTAAAATATTAATTAACCTGAAGACTGCATCAGAAAAGAAGTATGGAAAAATATCTAAGTTGTTTGAGAAACATACACTTAACAAAGTAAAAGAATGTTACAGTACAAATTAGAATAGCCAGCCATGACTAACTTATTGTTGTAGACTAAACTACCTACCTTTGGTACTTAACCTTTTTGAAAAAACGATTCCTTCTAGTTTTTTCCAAACACGTCATGGGCATATCCATGAAACACCTTAAAATAACTCATAAAGCATTCAGCAAAATTACTATCCTTTTACTACCTTTTCTGTTATACTGGGGAAGAATATCTATCTGATAAATGCATAACAATATTTCCCTTTTTCTAAAACTGCAAAATATGAATATTAAGAAATCTAATCCTTATAAACTCTACTTAGCTCTCCAATTAAAATTAAAATCCTGGCAGCTAGAATCTCTTCTGGGGCTTGGTGAATACAGAAATTTAAATGACTTGGCAACAGACATAGGAACTTAATGACTTCCTTAGATGGCATTTGTTTTGTTTCCAAACAAGCAATCCACCATTTCTCCAGATACACCGGGTCCCTCTCACAAACACTGTCACACTTCAGTCACCGAAACCAAATTCAAGCTGCTTCCTTTAACAAGCAAGTTAACACTTCATATAGGGCTGGTCAGTTATGACACTTTAATCAAACGCAAAACTTTAAAGCCATCACTCAATTATGAGGGGGACGACGTCATATCAAGAATTAGCACTGGACTCTTACGGTCACCTAGTCAAGAAAATGCAAATGTTACGCTAAAACCAAACAATATGTAAACTACATGTTAAATAATATTTTTAAAGCCCTCTCTCATCGCAAACATGTTCATTAGTTTTCATTTATTTCCCCTAGCAAGTCTGAATATCCATGAGCCTCAGTTAAGCCAACGGAACCCAAGCAACAGTTGCATAAGTCTTACCTCTATACGCAAATGACATAAACATGAACTAAGCAAGTAATACTATGAACAGTTACCAAACTGGAGTGAAACAGTGCGAATCACAACAATCTTCAAGATTAGCCAGTTTCTGAAATGGCATAGTGTAGCTCAGGATAAATTATACTATGATAAAACTAGTCTTTACTGTTACACAAAACAATAACAAAATCAAAAACATAACTCACCAAATTTATACAGCTATTAGTGAATACATTTCCTTTCTAGTTTTTGAATGTCTTATTTGAGTTTTTCTCTTAGCAAGTATATTTATCTGAGCATATATAATTGTTGCTGCATATATACTCACTTTAAAAGACAAAAAAAATTAGATACTATATAGAACTGAATTTTTTCTGCCGACCTGATTCAACGTATTCTGCATCACACCATGCCCCATCTCAATATAAAACTCTCAATTTTAGTTCTGTTAAAAGGGCAGAGAAAATGCAAATACAAATTAAGACATCTGTGAATTTCACTGCATTTTTATAAACCTGACATTTTCTGTAATATTATTTATAGAACAAATAAAGTGTTCACACTACTCATAAATTCCAGAAACACCATTACAAATTCAAAGCTGATGTTATGTTAGACTCCAGAAACACCGTTACAAATTCAAAGCTGATGTTATACTGAACCTTAAATTTTCATGTTCAAAGAGACAGTTTTACATGTACAGCACAGCAGTTGAAACCTGACAGCAGACGTCTCTAGAACACCAACGGTAAGTCCACCAGGATGCATACACAATTACAGATAAGCATTTCTTCCACTGTTTTTTTTTTTTTATATATAGAGAGGACCAGAAGCTGAGATGGTGAATTTCAGATATCATCATCATCTTCTTCATCTTGAGAAGATCCTGCCTGATTGGATGCGCTGGCTGAGGCTGCAGCAAGCTGGGCTTGTTGGGCGGCTTGCTGCATTTGAAGCCATTCCTGTTGGGCCAATTCTGCTTGTTGCTGTCTAGCCTAAGAATTAAAAACATAAAAGTGTACACATTTTGGTTAAGTGTAAATTAAAGTAACTAACAGACTTACTCAACAAATGTATATAGATATTTTCCAAGTACTATGTAATTATGACATACCTAGAAAAACAAGAACTCTTAATATTTTTAGTTCAACTGAAGAAAGTGAAAAGGGACTGGAGAGATGGCTCAACAGTTAAAAGCACTGGTTGCTCTTCCAGAGGATCTAGGTTTCTTAGCACCCACATGACAGATCACAACTATCTGTTAAAGGATCCAACATCCTCTTCTGGCCTCTGCAGGCAATGTACACTTGTCCTGGAACTAGCTCTTATAGACCAGGTTGGCCTTGAACTCGCAGAGATCTACCTGCCTCTGCTGGGATTAAAGGGGTGTGCCACCACCGCCCAGCTTAGTAGTTTATTTTTTAAGATTTATTATTTTAATTATGTATGTGTGTGTGTCTGCAGGGGATATGTACATGAGTATTGGTACTCTCAAAGGCCAAAGGTGTTGGATCTCCTTGGAGCCTCCCAAAGTGAGTCCTGGGATCCAAACTCAGGTCCTCTGGAATAGTATGCATTCTTTTTTTTTTTTTTTTTTTTTTTTTTTTTGGATTTTTTGAGACAGGGTTTCTCTGTAGCTTTGGAGCCTGTCCTGGAACTCCCTTTGTAGACCAGGCTGGCCTCGAAATCGCAGAGATCTGCCTGCCTCTGCCTCCCTAGTGCTGGGATTAAAGGCGTGCGCCACCACCACCTGGCTAGTATGCATTCTTAACCAAAACTCTTTCTTGCCTACTTTAATGAACGACACTTGTATCTTGTGCCTGATAATGTTTAAGGCTCAAATGCAGTGAGGTTTGATGGTACAATTTACCTCAGTACTTGAGGGACTGAGTCAGGAGAACTGTAAAACCAGCTTGGTACAGATCAATGCCTTGCTAGCAGAAAATGTTGGACTTTCCTTGTATCCACTCATAATAAAATCTATTAGCGGCCAGGCAGTGGTGGTAGTGGTCTTTAATCCCAGCATATGGGAGGCAGAGGCAGGTGAATCTCTAAGTTTGAGGCCAGCCTGGTCTACAGATTGAGATCCAGCACAGTCAGGGAAACACAGAGAAACCCTGTCTGGAAAAACAAAAACAAAACAACAATAAAAAGAAAAAAAGGAAAGAAAATCGGTGTTGCAATCATTTACATGAACTAGAGTCAAACTGGCCAAGTTCTAAACATCAGACTCAGTAATAAGCAATGAGCTAGAGAAAGAATCCTCTAGATATGTTGATTTATGAAGTGATTTTCAAAAACCCCTTGAATTTGGTAAATTTCCAATGAAAATAATGTAAAGCACACTACTTACCTTTGCAAACAATTCCTGTTGCTGTCTCAATAGCTCTTCCTCGGGAATGCCAAGGTTTTCTAAACGAGAACTGGCCTTTCTTCTTTTTAGCGCTACCGTCTTGCATTCTTGTAAGACTTCTTTTACTTCACTGATGTAAGAGCCAAACCCCAAACTTTCTAGTGCTGCAGAAATAAAAGCACGAAAGGTGAAAAATATAGCTTTCCCTCATTCATGTAACATTTAGTTTCCTGTTGAGAGACAGTTATGTAGCAACTGTCTGGTTAACTAAGACAAAATATTTTTATCAACCATTAGCCTTCAAGGTTTTTGTTCTTAATTGTGTGTGTGTGATTTGTACACGTGAGTGTAGTGCCCATAGAGGCCAGGTGAGGGCACAGTACTCCCCAGGAGCTGGAGTTAAAGGCAACCTGTGAGTGTGTGAAAGCCCAAGTCCTCTGCAAGAACAGCACCATGCTCTTAACCTTTGAGCTTATCTCTCTAGCCCCATATTTACCTACTTCCTTAATATTTGGCTAGAGACTGGTTAAAAGCTAATGGAACATTTCAAGGCACACAGGTTTTTATTTTTCCCTCTTTAACTTTTAAAATTTCTTACAAGAACATGTGGTTTGAGTAAGAAAAATATCTTTCCTATGCCACTTATAATAGTCAAGCATCATTAAGTCTGTCTGTTTATTAAAGAATACAAAAAAAGGCAAATTATTTGGAATTTACTGGTTAATGACATAGTTTGTCCCATTAAAAAATAGGCTAGGAACATATATTCATTAAGTTACTGAAAGTAGGATGAAAAATAGTTAAGCTAACTAAATTATGATATTTTATATATTTATTTGGTGATAAAATTATTTCAGTTCCTAACTACACTTTAGCAACTGAGTGAGTAAAATGGCCTGAAGTAAGGTACAGTTAGTTAACTTTATTATAAAAACTCTAACTTCAACATGAAAACCTTTTAAAAACGTGTATTAACAAAAAACAGGGGCTGGAAAGACGACTCAGTGGGTAAGAGCACTGGCTGCTCTTCCACAGGACCCGGGATTCAATTCCCAGCACCCACATGGCAGCTTACAACTGTCTGTAACTCCAGTTTCAGGTGCTCTGACACCCTCACACAGACATACCTGCAGGCAAAACACCAACACACATAAAATAAAAATAAATAAAACAGGGCTGGAGAGATGGCTCAGTGGTTAAGAGCATTGCCTGCTCTTCCAAAGGTCCTGAGTTCAATTCCCAGCAACCACATGGTGGCTCACAACAACCTGTAAAGAGGTCTGGCGCCCTCTTCTGGCCTTCAGGCATACAGACAGAATATTGTATACATAATAAATAAATATTAAAAAAAAATAAATAAATAAAACACAGAGAGAAAGAGAGAGACAGAGAGAGAATGTATATTATATGTATATATCTTCTGTTCCTAAATAATCAATGCTGACAGCATTGTAACTGGCCTGGAACTCACTTGCTTTTGCCTCTCACAGAAAAACAATCTGAAAAGGTTGTATCTATCATAATTTTACCAGCTTTCCAGAGTTACTCAGGAAGGATACATTTCAAATACCTAGAACACACCCACACACAAATTTCTCCGATGTGCAGTGCTAGTGCACGCCTTTAATCCCAGCAGAGGAGGCAGAGGCATGCTCATCTCTGAGTTCCAGGCCGCCCGGTCTTGAAAAACCAAGCAAACAAACAAAAACCTTACGGCAACTACATTACACTAACTGGAGCAAAACTACAGCTATTCTTACATACACAGGGTTTCTCTGTGTAACAGCCCTACCTGTCCTGGAACTAGCTCTTGCAGACCAGGCTGGCTACACAGAGACCCACCTGCCTCAAGATGAAAACCACCACCACTTGGCTGTATTGGTGTTTTAGCTGCATGCGTGTCTGTGTGAGGCTGTCAGGGTGTGGGGTCCCTTAGAACTGGAGTTGCAGACAGTTATGAGCCTCTGCACAGGTGCTGGGAGTTGAACCCAAGTCCTCTGGAAAAGCAATCAGTGCTCCTAACCGCGAGCCATCTCTCCAGCCCCTCTTATATACTTATTGGCAACATTACAAGAAAAAGGTAAATTTATGAGCGTCAACAGGTCGATTCACAGGTTTTTTTAATTTTTAACATCAGTAGATTGCCACCATCACAGAAAATAGTTTTTCACTGTAACTTTCTGAGTCATGCATTAAACGAAGTTAGCGTATTCCAAAGTGGAACTATTTAGCATACTGCTTGCTATGGCTGAACTTTTATTCAATCATCTTGTCAATCAGAACTCTAAATATATCCTAGAAAAAATGAACCTTTCCCCAAGAAGACAGATTGCGTTATTAGATTCTTGGAACAATCTCATTTTCCTGGTACAAACACATGTGTAGGCAACTCCTACTGAAATCCTCTGCGGTTTCCACTAAAAACTGATGCTTTAGGAGGAGCCAAAGACAATGTTGGCTATTTGTCAGGTGATTGTTCAAAGACTTAGGAAAACAATCACATATACAACATAAAAATAAAAAACAGACAACTTGGCTTCCATTTTTCTTACCACTCAGCAAATGAAACCAGCAGTTTAAAAAAAAAAAAAAACTAGTTTCAAGAATCAAATAGGTGGGTTGGGAAAATAGCTCTGTAGGACAATGCTTGCCTAGCACATGTAAGGCCCTGAATTACACACACACACACACACACACACGAATCAAATAAATGCTCGGTAGTGGTGGCGCACGCATTTACTCCAGCACTCAGGAGGCAGAGGCAGGCAGATCTCTGTGAGTTCCAGGCCAGCCTGGTCTAGAGAACTAGTTCCCTGACAGCTAGAAATGTTACACAGAGAAACCCCGTCTTGAAAAAAGAAAAAAAAATCAAATAAGCAGCAGGGAATGGTGGTTACAGCAAGCGTTTTTTTCCCTTAGGGGTTATCTACTGTGAACTGAAATGGCAGAGTACGTGCGTATGTGATATACTTATTTATACACACACAATATCGTCACAGCAGGGTGTGCTTTACCGCTACCTTCAGCACAGGGTAAAGGCTCACAGGAGTCACTTTGTCTTTTTTTCAATCCTGATAGTGGAAAAATATAAGTTATTGCTTCAGACTCAATGCAACTTTCTCTTAAGAGTTCATGAAAAGCCACAGAGAGTATTTTCCCCCAAAAGTGCTGTCTCCCTTCCCTGCGACCATCAAAAACGCAGTCTCCCAAATCCCTACTAAAAATATTTTCCAAGATAAGGAAGAAACTGTTGAGATGTTTAGAAATGCTTTTCAATAAAACCTTAAATACACACACACACACACAAACGGGAACAGCACAAGGAGAGGACAGAGAGCCTGCTAGCGTGTGTCAGACCCAGTTCAAGGCCCAGTACTGCAAGAGGTGTGGGTGCCCTTGTCACCTTTTGCATAGCTTTCAGTACAAGCTTTTCAACATTTTCTAAGACTAAAACAATCAAAAGTTAGAGGAAGTCAAAAAGAAAAAAAATGTCATTTGCCTTTTTCTTACAGAGAGCTTTGGTTAACATGGTGATGATTTTTTTTTTTTTATCAAATTTTAAAGCAAAAACTGGCTCCCTTTTTGGAAAGCAATAAACTTTACAACACTTAACACTCAAGTTAATATGTATATATAATTCCGTACTGGTAATCAAACGCAGGACCCGTGCATGCCAGGCACACGATACACCACTGACCTACATCCACAGTCCAAGTGTTTTTTTCTATTCGTGTGTTCAAAATGAATCTTTTCCTCTACACTGGTAAAAAGGGTCAGGTGAGGAAGAGGTATTCTGTGACTCAACGCATGCTTGACGTTCTTTCTAAAATTTAACTTTCCCTGAGAGAACCTTTAAGCTCCTTTCTCACCTGTTATTATCCAAGTTAAACTGCAGACAGTCAATTCTGGTTGCTTTAAGACCCGACTGCAAACTGTACTAGTTAGGTATTGAGGATGTTTGCTGACCCTAATGTTTGCATTTCTTATTTGCACTAGCTGGATGAAAAATGTCCGAAGAATGCTACATAGGTATTTTCTTAAGATGCAAGCTGTCTCTAGGCCTTTGTGACTTCTTCGTTACAGGACTTACTAGTGACACGAAGCGGTCAGCAAGACTTTCCCCCTGGACCGTCATTTCAACAAGTTCCATACCTTGTATGACGTGCTCTGGGGAAATCGTCTTCTTTTCCGACTTGTTGCAAATCTCATTGGCTTCCGAAGATATAAGGTGAATGAATTCAGTGCAGCAGTTCACGACCAGCTCTCGGGCGTCGTTGGCCACCCGGACGTTAGGGAGAGTCTCTTTGATCATCTTATTTATAGCAGCTCTGGGGATAGTGAGGTCATCATCGTTGCCAGACGAGGAAGCCATCGTACCTTCCTGCCTTTCGGGCCCCAACTTTTAAACTCCTCGACTCTGGTCCACCACTCCGCGAAGATTTCAGGCTGCCCCCGGGCAGGGGCGTCGGGGTCGGGGGAGCTCGGAGAGGAGGGAGAGGTGGGTTGGCGGGCCGAGAACGCCCACTGTGTGGGAGCTCCTAGTGCGCGTCTGAAGGGAAGGTCGGGGTGCCGAGGGCTCCGGGGACCCGGACGGCACGGGAGCCCCGCCGGCCGCAGGCCCGGGAGGACACCCACAGGCCCGGCTCTACAGAGCCGGAGCCCCCGCGGCCGCCGCCACCAGCAGCGGTTGCCGCCGCCTCGGCCAAACCATCCTTCGGGCACCCGCGCGGCCGCCTCACAACATGTCTGCCGAGGCCGCCGGGGAAGCAAGGCGAACGGGGCCGAGCACAGCCGGAGCCGCGGCCTCCGCCGCCGCCGGGGCGAGAGCAGGGGCGGAAGCCGAGCGGCGCTAACGGTGGTCTCGCTGCAGGCCGGGAAGGAGGCTTGCCGCAAGCTGGTCCCAGCACACTTTGCGCCACCGGAAGTCTCTCTCCCCAGGTCCCACCCTCCCTCCTCCGCGGATTTCCGGGTGTGCTCCCCGCCCTGCCCCACGAGGCGGGCGGGAGGCGGAACGGCGGGAGGCGGGACGGCAGTGCTCCCGCGGCGTTTCCGCGGTCAGGCCCTAGGGGAGCTCGCTGGCCCTGTGCAGGCTGTGTGGGCAGAAGAGCCGCCGAGGGCCACGTGGCGGAGGAGCCCTGGTCGCTACCACGGAACTTCCTTTTCCTCTTTCCTCAGCTGGTCGGAATTAGGGCACTGAGTGACAGGAGCTCCGAATGGGACACGGGGAAGCAGAGCCCTGTGTGTGACCGGAGGAGGGATTTTTATAACTAACAGCGTTCAGATCAGAGCTCCCTGCTCTCGTTTATGAGGAAGAAAGGAAACTTTCAGAAAAGTGGCTCTCCTCGGTAACGAGGAGCCAGTAGTCAGATCCAATATAGTGTATTATCTTAAGCAACTCGGATATATGCTTCTTTCCGGGGTGGTTATAAATAACTAGTGCCAGGTTCATTACAGAAGTTGCATTATTAAAAATTAGATATAATAAAGCTCACAGTCGGGCATGGTGGCGCACGCCTTTAATCCCAGCACTCTGGAGGTAGAGAGGCAAGCGGATCTCTGGGAGTTCAAGGCCAACCTGGTCTACATAGTTCCAGGACAACCAGGACTGTTAAATAGAGAAATCCTGTCTCCGAAAACCATACAACGAAAAAGAAAAACTCACGTACTGTCACATTAGCCAATAGTGGAATGTTGTAATTTTTAAAAGGGCTAAACTATTAAATGCATGCGCGCAGTTCAGTTCATCGTATTCTTTGTTGACAGACTGGCAGATGGGATGTTTGCAATATTCTCTT
Organism: Alexandromys fortis; assembly: GCF_014885135.2. Classification (NCBI taxonomy): domain Eukaryota; kingdom Metazoa; phylum Chordata; class Mammalia; order Rodentia; family Cricetidae; genus Alexandromys; species Alexandromys fortis. The sequence goes on along the minus strand of NW_026067971.1, from coordinate 7,762,719 downwards.
CAGGTATTTGGTTTCCAGGAGACCATCACTGTCAGCTGCTCTCTCTCTCCCACCCACTCTATTAGACATAGTTCCACCACGGAGCTTGAACAACAGCCTTGAGTAACGTTTTCTCCAAGATGTTTGCTAGAAAGTGTAGATTCTTGATTATCAATGCTATTAAGCTTAATCTTTGATATACAGAGTACATTTTTTTCTTTAAAATAAGTGAAATTACTACCTTTATGAAGTATTGTTTACTGTTTGTTTAAAAGATTTATTATATTGTCTACATTTATTTGGGACTTAGTTTATCAGTCTAAAAAGGCTATCTAGCAAAAATTATCTCCAGAGTTGCCACATGCAAATCTTGTTTCTGGGAATATATATATATTATAACGTGCTTTTTAGAGTTTTGTGGTGTGGATCAACAGAGCATGTGCTACACTGTTATTCCAGTAAGGGTTCATTACTACAGATTCTGTGGTAATATAAGTAATGTGGAATGTGTGAAAAAGACCTTGCTAGGATTAAAGGTGTGAGCGCTACCACAACCATAAAAAATAATGATTAAAAAGATTAGTCTGGATTGACATGTGAGATGGAATGGTTATTAAGCTATTCCAAAAACAATTTAATGATGTAGACAAAGGAGAATAATAAAAGGAAGAAATCAGACATTTGAGAATAAAGTTTACAGGGTTAATCTTTGTATTGCATTTGTAGCAAAATCAGAGCATCATGCATAGCTAATTGAGAAAAAGGGAAGCTAAGAAGAGAGGGAGCTTTGGGTGGAGAAATACCTTTCTCCAGGGCAGCAGCATGGGAATTTAGAAATATAGTAAGGATATGAACATGCAAATGAAAATAATAAAATGGAGAAAAATAGGATAGAATCGGGAGAGAATAAAGTTATTTCTATAAAGGGAACTGGAACTTAGTTGGATCCTTAGACTTTTGTTTGAGGTAGGAACAGATCTACTTCTCTATTCTTGGAGCACAAGGTCTGGCTGTTAGCCACACCTGTTGACAATAACCTTGAGAGAGCAGAACTCTGTGGTTAACAAGTAGGTGGGACCTTTGTTTTGAGGTAGAAGCCTGAGAACCTTGGTGGACGTCGACACAATTTCCAACTGTATGACTTTTGGTGAACACGGAAATAGGCTCACATTTTCAGTCTTCACAACAATCTAAAGGAGGAGTAGAAAGGTGGACGTCATCTCTACAGAGGTGAACACCGCAGAGCCACTGCTGTTTATACCTTTAACTCCTGGGCTTTTGTTTTGTTGGGGCTTTTGTTTGTTTTGTTTCTTTTTTTTTTTTTTTTTTGAGACAGGTTTTCTCTGTGTAGCCTTGGCTGTCAGGAAACTCTGACCAGGCTGGCCTCGAACTCAGATCCAGCTGCCTCTGCCTCCCGAGCGCTGGCATTAAAGATATGCATCACTGCCTGGCTCAGTCCCACATGTGAAATGCAGTATTTTAACCCTGAATGTGCATAAATACCTTTAAGGATGGAAAAGAAGTACAAAGGAAAAAATGTCGGTAAAGACTCCACGCAATTAAAGTTCTACTGTAAATTAAGTCATAGGAATTCATCACAGAGAAATATTGTTGGAAGAGCAAACTAGTAGGGGTCAGAAATGACATCACAGCTGTAATAGAGATAGAAACAGATGGACTGGGAGTCCAAGTCACTGTCAGCTACACAGTGAGATGGAGGGAAGTCTAGAATGCCTGAGACCCTGTCTCAAACAAAAACCCAAACTTGTCAGCTGGACCTGATAGTTCGCATATGTAATTAATTCCAACATTCAGATGGCAGAAGCAAGAAGATTGCCTTTAGCTATGTGTCATCTGGTTTAAGGCTATTGCCAAGAATCCCTATTGTAGCATGAATAATAAAAACCCAGAGACAGATATTGGGGTTCAAGCTGAAGATCAGAAAAGCAAAGTAGCCAGCCACTAGAGACACCTTTTACCACTACCAAATCTTCAGACCAAAGGACAGGATCCTGTCTCCAAGAATCCGCAAGACTCCACACTCCACTTAGTTCCGATCTTGTCCTATTTGACCATCAGAGATTAAAGCTGGATATCAACATCAGAAAGATTACAGCTAATAGAAAAGGAACAACTCACTACTGAATGAAAAATGTGTCAAGACAAAAATTAAGAAAGAAATTAAAGATTTTCTACAGTTGAATGAAAACACCCAAATTTATGGGATACAATGAGGTAGTTCTAAGAGTTCATGGCACTGAGTGCCTAAATTAAAAAATGAGAGAGATCTCATACTAGTAACTTAACAGCACACCTGAAGCCTCTAGAGCAAAGAGAAAAAATAACATCCCAAAGGAGTAGCTAGTAAGAAATAATCAAACTCAGGGTTTAAGTCAATACAACAACAACAAAAATAAAAATACCAAGAATCATTACAACAAAGAGTTGGTTCTTTAAGAAAATCAATAAGATTGATAAACACCTAGCTGAAATAACTAGAAGGCAAATAATAGAAGATCCAAATGATCAAAACAGACATGCTGATCAATGGAATCAAATTGAAGACCCAGACATAAATCCACACATCTTTGGACACCCGATTTTTAATAATCTAGAAATAGACACTGAAAAGAAGACAACATCTCCAGCAAATGGTGCTGATGAACCAGATGGCTGCATGCAGGAGAATCCAAATAGATCCATACCTGTCACCCTGCACAAAACTCAATTCCAAGTGGATCAAAGACCTCAACATAAAACCAGATCACTCCAAAAAAACGTTAAGGCTAGGTGGTGGTGGTGCACACCTTTAATTCCAGCACTTGGGAGGTGATGGAGGTGGGTCTTGTATCTTATCTGTTGATTTCATTGGTTAATAATAAAGAAGCTGCCTCGGCCCTCATAGGACAGAAAATTAGGTAGGCGGAGTAGACAGAGGAGAATGCTGGGAAAAAGAAGCTGAGTGAGTGAGTCGCCATGATGCTCCCACTCCAGACAGATGCAGGTTAAGATCCTCTCTGGTAAGCCAGCTCATGGGCTACACAGAATATTAGAAATGGGTTAGAACAATATGTAAGAGCTAGCCAATAAGAAACTGGACCTAGCCGGGCCAGGCAGTGTTTGAAAGAATACAGTTTCCATGTAATTATTTCTGGGTATAAGCTAGCCATGCGGGCGGCCGGGTGCCGGGGACGCAGCCCTGCCGCTCCTATTTCAACAGATGGCGCCCAACGTGGGGCTAAATCCACTTAAAAACCTGAGAAGCCTTAAAAATAAGGGAAACAGAGTTTAACACAGATTTTTGCTGTTTTGTTGGTGACATGCTGTAGAGAGATTCCTGATTCAGCAACAGCAGCAGAGAAAAAAAGCTGCGTCATTTTAAAGCGCGGCTTCCTGGTGCTATGCTGCCAGCGTGAACTCTGGCTTTAAAGCATTTCAAGGCTTTTATGGGACTGGATGTTTCTGTTCCCACTTGGGATCGGAGGAGATTGCTCTGAGACCTGCCGATGGCTCAGCGTTCCCTGCCTACACCTGGGCAGATGGCGGAATCAGGCTTAGGCAGGCGGAAGAGCATGGCGGATTCCTGCTGCCATACAGAGACGCGTTTTCAGACTGCGCAGTGCTCTGCGTGTCAGATTTGGCTGTAACTTGGATAAAAAGAGTTTCTGTGCTGCACACTCAGTCTCAAAATTAAATTGCTGATTGCGGCTCCAATGTAAACTGCTGTTTGCCTGTAACTGTGCTCAGCTCAAAAGCACCAAATGACTCTGAGGCAGGAGCGGCTGCTCCTTGCTGAACTGTGCTGATCTCAGGCAGGAACTACCGTAATTACCTTAAAACCGTGCAGTTAAGGTTTAGACTGGGCAGGACACAGGCAGTACCGTATTACCTATACATGGTGCAACTTAAGTTTTTAAGAAATGCTTAACATTTTAAGAAATGCTCCTGGAAAAAAAAAAAAAAATTACAGATTCACAGTAAAACAGATTCAGACACCGTTGGATGAATGTACGTAGGCTTGGGGAAAAAAAGAGAATATAAAGAATAAAGTTAATGTCTTAAAAAGAAAAAGGGTAAAGTCTTTAAAGAGACAGAGTACAGAAGTACAGATAGTTATAGATTAAGAGAAATAAAGAAAAATAAGCCACGTAAAAATGAAAAATTCACAGAGAGTCTGGATTATGTACATTGTGTTTTCTTTAAAATTTTTGACTGTGAAGGAGCTAAGTACAAAGAGACATTTTATTATATGGGCTGCTAAGCTGAACCTGCACATATGTTCTAAAGGTATCTTGACTTCAAAATTTGGATCTAAGGATATGATGCTTTGGAGAGGGTCTTCTTTTGTTTCCACAGAGGATGTGACCCTATGGATTGCATCTATCCCGGTATGGTATGATAGACCACGCCCTCCTGAAAGGTTGCTGTGAACACCCTCAAAAAATTACTTCACTCAACTGCCAACCGAGATGAACCTGACACACAGGTTACACCCTAAATGATCTGATTAACAGTGCCCCCATTCAGCAGGAAGCAGTTTGGAGAGAAAAAACTACGCCCATGTTCCCAAATATTGTTTATAAATGTTCTTTTACATTTAAAGGGGGATATGATATAGATATGAATAATTTGCATTGGTATGGATTTTAAGGTCAATTTTGTTATATGTATATGTATTTTTGAACTTGATTAAGGTATTGTGATTATGTAGTTCACTTAAAATGTAATGTATAATTAGGAAATATAGGTTGTTAATGGATAATCATTGCTAATAGTTAAGCTTGTAGTCATGTTAGTTAGATTTTCTAGATATATAGAGATATATTTCAATTAGATAGGCATTCTTCATATCTTTCAAAGACTGCAGAATATGGCATTTAAAATATTTTAATAACTTAGGACTTTTCATGACAAGGAGACACGTCTGCTCCTGGCAGCACCAGCTACTTCAAGAGGAAGATGGGCATCGAAGAGGATCCTTATGGAGTTGGATAGTCATTTGGGCAAGAAACTGCTCTTGCCTGGACTGTTGCATAAACTGGACACAGAGAACCCGCAGAGAGAGGACTGCTGAACTTGCCTAAAGGTGAGATGGTCTTTCGGGGTTCCTGATTCATGAAAGAGTCTGCGAGACATTCTGCAGGACACAGCAGAAAATGACTGAACTGTCTTTGAAATTTCCTGCTTCATGGAAATGTCTCTGGATACCATGGGCCTGTAGGCCGAAGATGGATGCCCCAACGGTACAGAGGAACTTTGGGTGACTGTCCAGGCAGCGAGATGTCTCTGTCATTTCTAGAGTTTTCTTATTTCTTGTTTACTTAGGTAGTATTATATCCTTCTGGAGTCTTTGATGGAGTTGAAGAATGAATAGATAGTTATAGTTTTCCTTAGTTATGATAAGAGATAAAATAGATATAAATATTGTAACTGTAATTCTTACTTGATAACTGTTTTGTTATATGTAATTTTACTATGTTAAAGTTAAAGCCTTTCTTTTTTTGTTTAAACAGAAAAAGGGGAAATGATGGAGGTGGGTCTTGTATCTTATCTGTTGATTTCATTGGTTAATAATAAAGAAACTGCCTCGGCCCTCATAGGACAGAAAATTAGGTAGGCGGAGTAGACAGAGGAGAATGCTGGGAAAAAGAAGCTGAGTGAGTGAGTCGCCATGATGCTCCCACTCCAGACAGATGCAGGTTAAGATCCTCTCTGGTAAGCCAGCTCATGGGATACACAGAATATTAGAAATGGGTTAGAACAATATGTAAGAGCTAGCCAATAAGAAACTGGACCTAGCCGGGCCAGGCAGTGTTTGAAAGAATACAGTTTCCGTGTAATTATTTCTGGGTATAAACTAGCCATGCGGGCGGCCAGGTGCCGGGGACGCAGCCCTGCCGCTCCTATTTCAACAGGGAGGCAGAGGCAGGCAAATCCCAGTGAGTTCTAGGCCAGCCTGGTCTACAAAACAAGTTCCAGGATAGGCAGGACTATTACACAGAGAAACCTCATAAACAAACAAACAAAACCCAGATCACCGAATCTGATAGAAAAGGACGTGAGGTGTAGTCTTGACTGCATTAGCACAGGAAACACTTTCTATAGCACAGGCAGTAAGATCAACAATTAATAAACTGGACCTTATGAAACTGAAAAGCTTCTGCATGTAAAAGACATCATATGAACAAAGTTGTAGCATAGAGGACAGAAACAGATTCTTACCAACTACTTACTCTGTAGAGGACTAATATCCAAAATATATAAAGAACTAAAAAAACCTACAAATCAAGAAAAACGACCAAATTTAAAAAATGGGGTACAAATCTAAACAAAAATTCTCAGAAGAGGTAACTCAAATAGCTGAGAAGAACCAGAGAAACATTCAACATCCCTAGATAGCTGAGAAGAACCCAAAGAAATGTTCAACATCCCTAGTGAGCAGGTTAATGCAAATCAAAACTACTTGGAGATTTCCTCTTACACCTGTCAGAATGTCTAAGACAAACGAAACATATGACAGCTCATGCTGGAGAGGATGTGGATACGGGGAACACTCATACATTGCTGGTGGGAGCGCAAACTTGCACAGCCATCATGGAAATCACTGTAGCCGTTCCTCAGATGCTGGGAATCGATCTCTGTCCAGATCCAGCTGTACCCCTCTCAGCATTTACCCAAAGGATGCTCCATCCTACTGGAAATACTCCATCAACCATGCTCATTACTGCTCTGTTCATAACAGCCAGAAACTGGGAACAAACTAGATGTCTGTTAACAGATGACTGGATAAAGAAAATTTCTGTGGTTTTTGTGGTACCTTTACACAATAGAATATTACTCAGCCATTAAAAAAACAAAGTTCTCAATAAGTGGATAGAACTAGAGAAAAAAATCAACCTGACTGAGGCAGCCTAGAAACAGAAAGACAAATATAGTATGTATCAGCATATGTGTTGATATTAGCTGTTCCATCAGTAATAAGAAAGCTACAATCTGTAGAACCACGGAGTTTAGGCATAGAGTAAGGAGCTAGGGTTGGTGATAATATAACAGATAAGTCATGAATGGATGAAGGGTACTGGAATGGGAGGATCACGCAGGGCGAAGGGTGGAGGGAACAAGAGAGGGAATGTGGGGTGGGACAGCTGAAACGAAGAGCCATTAAAAGTAGTGTATGGAAACCTAATATAGTAAAAAGCTTCTTAAAATATATACATATGTAAAAACCAAACTGAAAGTTCAGACTTTCAGAGAAGAAAAGAAAAGGACTCCATGGTATTTTCTTAATCTTTCCAGGTTAATTATATATGTGACATTCGGTAGCTTCTTTTGAGGAAAGTCATACTGGCGTGAACACTGAAAGAACTACTGTGGAGAGAAAGGCTAGAATGATTGGCACTAAAACCCCTGCACTGTTATAGTTTAGGGAACTTTCTTAATGTAGATGTGAATAACATTCATTAATACATGAAACGCTGGAGCCTCTAACTGGCCGCAATGGATGATGTAAAGTCTACTTGTGGCATACAGTGACGTGAACTGTGCTCCAAATACCTCACATTACAGTGAAAGTTATTTTAACTCTGCTGTGTTTATAAGACACAGTATCTCAAGTAGCATCAGTGATTTGGGCTGTCCTGGATAAGGAAAATGTGGCACATTTACACAATGGAGCACTACACAGTGAAGGTGGAGGCCGCTTGTTTGTTTCCCAGCTGCCCAGACTCTCGAAATAACCACACAGAAACTGTATTAATTAAATCACTGCTCAGCCCATTGGCTCAAGCTTCTTACTGGCTAGCTCTTACATATTAATTTAACCCATGTCTATTAATCTGTGTATCGCCACAAGGCTGTGGCTTTCCAGGTAAAGTTCTGGCATCTGTATCGGGTGGGGGCTCCATGGCTTCTCTCTAAACTCCACCTTCCTTCTCCCAGTATTCAGTTTAGTTTTCCCCGCCTAGCTCTATTTTTTTTTTCGAGACAAGGTTTCTCTGTGGCTTTGGAGCCTGTCCTGGCACTAGCTCTGTAGACCAGGCTGGCCTCGAACTCACAGAGATCCACCTGCCTCTGCCTCCCGAGTGCTGGGATTAAAGGCGTGTGCCACCATCGCCCGGCTGTTTTTGTTTTTTGAGAGAGGGTTTTTTCTGTAGCTTTGGAGCCTGAGCTAGAACTAAATCTTGTAGACCAGGCTGGCCTTGAACTCACGGAGATCCGCCTGCCTCTTCCTCCTGAGTGCTGGGATTAAAGGCAGGTGTCACTACCACCTGGCTACCTCTGTGGATTCTGCACACACAAACAAGCAGGCATTTAAACAAAAAGATAACAATAAGATTTTAAAAAATTCTTAAAGAACTTAAGTTTAAGTGGCAAAGGAAGGTATGGAATGTTCCTTGACACTGTATGAATATGTCACTGTGATGATTTAATAAAGAAGTATAGCTAGGCAGGATAAGGTTAGGTGGAAGATCCAGACTAAGAGAATGTTGGGAGGAAGAAGGAGAAAGAGTCTCAGGAGTCGCCAGGCAGACTCAGAAGAAGCAACATGAAAAGTACACAGATGAGGTGAATGAGCCTCAGGGCAGCACATAAATGAACAGAAATGGGTTAGTTCAAGTTATAAAAGCAAGTTAAAACAACTGTAAGCCACTGTCTAATTTAGTGGTTAGAGTCGAACCGGGGAAATGTACAGAGTTCCGACATAGGGGAGGGGTCAGTTAAAAGCATATCAAGATGCCCTTCAATCAGAGAATGCATAAAGAAAATGTGGTCATTTACACAATGTAGTATTTACTCAGCTGTTAAAAACAATGACATCAAGAAATTTGAAGGCAAATGAATGGAACTAGAAAAAGTCACCCTGAGTGAGGTAACTTAGACCCAGAAAGACAAACATGGTATGTGCTCACTCATAAGTGGATATTCAATATAATGTAAAGGATAACCAGGCTACAATCCAGACTCAGAGAGGCTAAGTAACCAGAGGGCCCAAAAGGCGGCACACATAGATCTCCCTGGGAAGAGGAAATAAGAGATCTCCTGGGTAGACTGAGGGAGGGTGGGGGATGGGAACATGGGGGATTGGGCTGGGGTAGATGGAGGAGGAAAGAGAAGTCTTGATACGGGGGGCATTTTGGGGAAATGCCCATGAATCTACAAGATTGACCCCCGGCTAAGACTCCTAGCAATGGTGGAGAGGCAGCCTGAACTGGCGTCTCCTGTAATCAAATTAGTGACTACCCCAACTGTCATCAGAGAGCCTTCGTTGAGTAACTGATAGCAACAGATGCAGAGACCCACAACAAAGCACTAGCCTGAGTTCAAAAAATTCCATTGAAGAGAGAGAGAGAGAGAGAGAGAGAGAGAGAGAGAGAGAGAGAGAGAGAGAGAGAGGAGTATACAATCCAGGGGGGTCAAGATCATCACAAGAGAACCCACAGAAACAACTAACCTGGGCTCATAGGAGCTCATAGAGTCTAGCCTGACAGTTAGGAGACCTACAGGGGACTGACCTAGGCTCTCTACATATGTGTGACAGTTGTGTAGCTTGGTGTACTTGAGCAGGGCTGTCCCTAACACTCTGGATGGCATTGAGGTACCTATTCCTCATACTGAGTTTTCTTGCCCAGCCTTAATACAAGGGAAGGAGCTTAGTCCTTCCTCAACTTGATAAGCCACTCTTTGTTGACACCCATGGAAGCTGTGCCCCTTTCTGAACAGAGACAGAGAAGGAGTGGACTGGATGTGACGTGTGGACTGGAGGGGGGGAGGGAATGGGAGAAGAGAAGGGAGGGGAAACTGAGGTTGGGATGTTAGATAAATGAATACATTTAATTTTTAAAAGTGTATAGCGAATCATCAAGATATTCAAAAAATGTGTCTGAAAAATAGTTCTCTGGTGGCCTAACACCAAGCCAGTTCTCACCTCCTTTCTTGATTGTACTTTTCAAGAATAACTGGAATATTTCAGAAGACAGTACATGGATGGAACTACCTGAGACAGTCTGGGCCTGTTCCTGTTCACCCTAGGAAGCGTGGGATCAGAGGCACTGTCAGGCCAAGCAGACCTTTGTTCTCCCTCCTGGGAGCAAGACGTCCTTTCACGTTTTGATCTTGGTCCTGGAGTAGTGTAATTACAGGGTGTGCCTGGTATATATACGGTCCTGGGTCCCAGCACCCTTAATTACAGGGTATGCCTGGTTTATATACCATCCTGGGTCCCAGCACCCTTGCCCAGTGGTTCGTGTTGTGCCGAGGGAATGTACTTTGGGCAGCCTTTCCCAGTTTTTAACTATGGAGGAGGTGCACATGGTCTGTCAATAATCTACCCAAACGCTGTGTAAAGTTTCCTCCAACAGTGAAATATTCCACTCTTCAGAGGTGCTCCCTGTAATGGCTGTTCTTTGTATCCACTTGACTATATCCGGAATTAACTCAAACCCAAGCAGCTGGGTACATTTCTAGGGGTATTTTTCTTATATCATTTAAAGTGGAAAGACCCACCCTAAATCCAGACCTTCTGAGGTGGGATGATCCACATTAAATCTGAGCCCCACCTTCTGCGGCAGCCCGTGTAAGGGACGTAGAAGGAAGCTCTTGTTCTTTGCCTCTGTGTCCTTGTTCTGTCCAATTCATTCTTCATTAGCATAGGAGCCCTTTTCAGGATACCAGAGTATACCGGATAAAGTATAAAGTCTTGCCCTTCCCCTATTCCTTCTTCCCTGCTAAAATCCATTAGATTGCATTCTTAATGCTAGCCACCAAGGTCTATTCCCTTATTTGGCCACTTTCTCCTCCTGAGGCTGACTACCAAGGTCCACTTAGCAAAGTATTAAAGTAGCAATCAAAAGCTCCAATTTGCTACCCTAACCTATCCAATCAAAATTAAACACCTCACCCTAACACGGGGTTTCCCCTTTTACCGCTATAAACTGCCATTTGCCGATGAGCCCCCATCTGCCTCGTCTCTATCCAGATACAGTCTTTTGTCCCTCTGGGACAAATAAATCTCCGCTGTACTGAGAAGTTGGTCGTGGTGAATCTTGTGCTTATGCTGGTCCTTTCACTGGAGACCAGGTGAGACTCCCAGCCTCATGGACTTAACAACTACTGGATTCTTGAGACTTCTGTTCATAGATAACCATTGTTGAACTAACTGGACCATAGCCTGTAAGCCATTCTAATAAATTATATATATATAGACACACACTACTGTCCCTCTAGAGAATCTCAACTAACACAAATTTCAATACCAGAAGTAGTTTTAAAAGATGAATTTTTTAAAGTATCTGGAATAGGCTTCCCAATTTGCCAACACCTAGTTACTGAAGCCTCTCCTTAGAAGCTCAGAGAACACTAAAAGACCCATATTCTGAACTATTTCACAAACTCAGCAAGATAAATGTGATTTCACATATTGTGAGAAGCAAGACATTTAGTGACTCTGTACATAAAACTTTTGACAATCTGTGGGGACAAAAAAAGGGAAAATAATGATGTTGGTGGTTGCTCCTAGTATCTCTGGAAAAACTGACAGACGAAAAGAATGAGCACTGTGATAAAATTAACCAGCTTCTAGCATCTCAGGAGATGGTGATGAAGGGTAACAATGACCTCTGTGGTAATACTGATTGGCTCCAGATGCTTATAAGCAGTCTGTTTCTGAGTGTGCCCAGGAGGAGAATCTTCTCTCCAGCAGCTTCAGATCTCAAGTTGCAGAAAATCAAACTGAAGTCTTCATTATAAGATTGGCTGAATTACAATGAAAATTCAAGTCCCGGCCTGGGAAGGTGTCCCTGGTTAAAGTAAGGAAATTAATTGGTAATGACTAATACACTTCTTAAGACAGAAGGTAAACAACTCAGAAGTTTCAGTGACTTCCTTAAACTGATCAGATTCACTAGGCTCCCCTCTCCTAACAGTAAACAAGAACGATGTTGAGAGTCACCCTTAGACAAGCCAAACTGCAAAGAAGCAGAGACTTCGCAAGCAGCCTAAAAGAAAAGAGCAGCGGGCCAGCATAGAAGGTGGTTAGGCCAACTGAGCCACCTGGAAAGGACGCTCCAGCCTGTTGAGCTGCCTAGAGGCTGTATAGTATACTCCAGGTTCCCAGCTTTGGTGAGCTGTTACCCATGCTGGGACATAGTGATGCAGCTGTCTGTGAGTCATTTCTGTTCCTGCAGGAAACCCCTCTCCCATATTCCTGTAAGTGATGTGGTAAGTCCTTCTGTATATGAGTTGCTTTTATTGGTTAACGAATAAAGAAGCTACTTTGGTCTGTGATAGGGCAGAATAGCGCTAGGTGGGAAAACTAAACTAAATGCTGGGAGAAAGTAGGCAGAGTAAATAAGACGCCATGTGGCTGCTGAAGGAGACAGACTCAATGGAACCTTGCTGGTAAACCATGAGCCTCATGGTAAACAATATAAAATAATGGAAATGGGTTAATTTAAGATACAAGAGCTAACTAGAAAGATGCTTAAGCTATTGGCCAAACAGTATTACAATTAATATAGTTTTTGTGTGGTTATTTCGAGTCTGGGCGGCTGGGAACAAATAAGCCAGTCTCTGTCAACATGTAAGTAAACCCAATAAAACTCACTGGTTCACCAAATTGGACTTTAGTGGTATCTGTACAATGGTCTGTCATGTGCTTCTTATCTAGGGTTAGTAGACGTGTGTGTATCATAGAACATGCAGACAGCTTAAGTCTTGCAGAACCAGTTCATAATGGTCTTGAGCTTTGTTTGTCTTTCGCTGTTATGTCTCACCAGGCTGTTACTATGTGCAGTTCACAGCACACTGCAGGAGAAGGTTTGCGCTCCATTCCTCATGGTCAGCACTGCAATAGCCCTTTCTGTCCTGATGTGGGAGTGTCATATATCAATCTGTTGATTTCATTGGTTAATTAAATAAAGAAACTGCTTGCCCTGATAGGTTAAAACATAAGTGGGAGGAGTAAACAGGAGGAAGAGGAAGTGAGGTAAGACTCCTCAGACAGCCGCGATGAAGCTCCAACTCAGGATGGACGTAGGCTAGAATCTTCCCAGTAAGCGCACCTTGGGGTGCTTACACAGATTATTAGAAATGGGCTAGTCCAGGTGAGAGAGTTAGCCGAGAAGAGGCTGGATATAATGGGCAAGCAGTGTTTAAAAGAATACAGTTTGTGTGTTGTTATTTCAGGCATAAGCTAGCCAGGCGGCTGGGGTGCTGGGGCGCAGCCCCGCGGCCACTTCTTATTTCAACACTGTCCTTCAAGCAGTACGAGCCTCTAGCTGGCCACCTGTAAACCTGTTTACTGTGTCCATTACCTAAGCTCAGTACTACATGCCCATGGGTCCCGGCATGATGGTTGCAACATTTAAGTAATATATAACAGGCATAGCTCAATGATACATGCCTTATAGTTGTATTTTGCAGTGCAGATTTGGGAGACCAAGGGAGTAGACTCTTCTCAGATCATTATTTAGTCTAGTACACTACATATTTCATGTACAAAGGGAGAGTGCCAGTTTTTTTTTCTACCCAGCATGCTTAGTTCTCTGGGTGGAGACTGGAACCAGACTAATTGCTTCTGATTCCTAATATTTTAATGGCTACTCTATGAGGAAATTTAAGTTCTTGACCAAAAGAACAGTGCTAAAAAGAAAAAGACTACCTCTTGGAGGCTTCCACTAAAGGCTTACATCCTAAGGTTGCTGTATAAGTATTACAGAAAGGCGGGGAATACCCCACCACCCGACCCCATACCATCTCCTTGAACTCTGAAAAGGGATGCAGAATCTTGGCATTGTAGAATGATGCTTCTCCTGCTACTTGAGACCTGATAAATGGAAAAACCCCAGAAGTTGGATGTTCTCATAAAAAAAAAAAAAAAGGAGCCAAATTCACTTGGCATTATTCAAATTTTGGTCGTCACTATTAATCTTGTCATTCACACACTTGAAAGCAGCAAGTATGGCTTGGAAAATCAGAGCTTCATTTGGTGGCCCGGAGTGATAACTGCTGCATCCCAAAGCAAGCTATGAATTGTTAGGAAGTCAAAAAACTAAACTAAAATTTAGTTCAGAAAACATATCTAGGTGTGCTTTGAGTTAAGGAAATAAATAAGAGAAACTTCCAGCATTCAAATGCTTTCAGGATAAAATGATCAGAGACATAATGAAGCACCACTTCCTCTCACACATGTGGAGACTGACCAAATATGGACAACTCTAAAAATAAGCTCTCTAATCAAGATTCCAGATCAGGATTGTTGCTGGGGCTGAGCACAGGGAGCACACATGATCTCAAGTTCTGAGAAAGCTTTGCCAAATGAAATGAACCATGTTCACTGAGAAGCCACTGGAAGAATAACTGAAATAGAAACCCATACCCAGACACCACCCGCCTTTAGAAAGAAATGGCTTCAAAAATAAACATAATCCAATAGTATTTCAGGTTTGCTTTAAGAATCACAGAGGAAAAATTGAATAAATGAAGACGCATCCTTCTGCAAAATCACGATGCACAACAACCACTGTTTCCTGAAATTCAACATTAGTGGTCACATCAGGGTAAAGCCAAGACCTGGAGTGACACAGACACACTACCTAAGTCCTGGATGTGGTGCGTGTAGGGGAACATGGCACAGTAGTACTGCGGGGATATCCTGACTTATCAGGAAGCCAGGATATACTTAGAACTGCAATAGGACAGTTGGTGTGTGTGTGTGTGGGGGGGGTAGAGCCACAATAGGACAGCCAGGGGGAGGGGGTAAAACAGAAATACGACAGCTCTGGGGTGGGGGTACAGCCGCAATAGGACAGCTCTGGGAGAGGGGGTAAAACTGCAATAGGACAGCTCTGGAGGGGTGGAACCACAAGGAGACAGCCCTGGAGGAAAGGTGTCCTGACTATGGGAAAGCCAGGCTATCTGAAGCTGTGGTGCGGTGGCGGATGGTCTCCCCGAAGGATAGAGGGATCCTGCTCTTCTCCTGGAGAGCCGCTACAGCTGAGTTCTCTGTTTCTCGTAGAGCTATCTGCTTCTTCTCCAGCCCAAGATGTTTCTTCTGCTAACACTCTGTTAAAGGGAAGCCCCCTGCAGAAACGTAGCAATTTCCTCTTTTCCTCCGCTGGCCTTGCTCAGCCCCCTTAAGAAGGTCCTAGTAAGGTTCCTCTGTTCTGCTGAGACACCTTGCTGAGGCCCCCTGGGGAGCGTCTCAGCAAGGTTTTTCAGCTCAGTCCCCTAAGGGATGTCCCAGCCTGGTTCTCCTACTCTGCACCCGCGAATCAACGTCATCACCACAGCTGCCAGGGAATCTGACACCTTTATACAAATGCATATAAAATAAAGTTAAATAAATTTTTTAAAAAATAAAAAGAAGCTGGGCCATTCAAAGTATGACAAGATGGGTAGCTAGACTAGATAGAAGACTAAGGAAAAGATTTTTTGTTGTTATTCTTTTGTTTTGGAGTGATTAGACATTTAATATAGATGTTTTAGTCCATTCTCGCTGTTATAAAATACCACAAACTGGAAGGCTTATAGACACAGAAATGTTTTTCCCACAGTACTGGAAGTTGGAAAGTTTAAGACTGAAAGTATACTTTCTGGTTCAGACAGTACTTCTTGATGTGTCCTTCGCATAGTAGAAAAAAGGCAAGAGGTTTTGCTTAAGTTTCTTATCTTAGAGGAAGCAACAAAGGATTAAGAACACAGGTTACCTATCAGGAAGGTTATCCCTGGAGAACTGATTCTTCCTCTCTGAGCATCCAATGATTGACTTTGGCCCTTCATCTAGAGGTGGAACCTTGTTGGCATACTGGCTGGTATTGTCATCATCACCATTGAGATTTCATGGGTCTCGCCTCGCTGTCAGAACTAGAAGGAACTACTCACAGCAGGCTTCTTGGTTCTCTGGCTTTTAACAACCTTTCCACCATCCCCTATGACGATCCCTGAGCTTTTGGTGCAGGGATTGCATTGCAGATAAACCAGCTGTGGTTGGACATCCCACGGTCACATGTTCTTTGTATTTACCAACTGTGGATCTCTGTCATAGTTTCTACCTGGTGCAAAAAGAAATGTCCTTGAGGAGCGGAGAGAGCCAGATTTATCTGTGGGTACGGTCAGCCCTAAACACATGTAATTATGAGCAATACTAAACAGTAGGTTGAGGCATTTATGTATAAGCATATATACATAGACACATAGATGACAGTTAACAGTAATAAAAAAGAAGTCATGAATTTGAGGTGGGGGAGTAGGGTATGTGGCAGAAATTGGAGAAAGGAAAAGGATGGACAGAAGTGATGTAAATATAATACTCATGTATGAAACTCTTAATTTTTTATATTTATTTATTATGTATACAATAGTCTATCTGTATGTATGTCTGCAGGCCAGAAGAGGGCACTAGACCTCACTACAGATGGTTGTGAGCTCCATGCTGTTGCTGGGAATTGAACTCAGAACCTTTGGAAGAGCAGGCAATGCTCTTAACCACTGAGCCATCTCTCCAGCTCCAGTAGTAATGTTCTTTTTATTTATTTATTATTTTTTTCTGAAACAGTTTCACTGTGTAGCCAGGGCTGGTCTAGAACTCATTATCTTTTTGCCTAAGCTCTGCAGAAATGGGGTTACAGGTGCATGCTAACATACCTAATGTTTTCTGTACCAAAAAGCAACAGTATCAGTGTTGAAGGAGAGAAAAACCAGGGCAGTTGATAAGTTCAGTAGTTTCTTCACATAACTAAAGAACAGAAATCTTACAGAACAGTAAAAGGGAGAGATTTCCTACTCATTTACTAAATACCAGCTGTTACTCTAAGTCAGTGTTTCTCAACCTTCCTAATGCTGTGACCCCTTAATACAGGTCATCATGTTCTAGTGATCCCCAACCATAAAATTATTTTCATTACTGCTCCATAACTGTAATTTTGCTGTTATGAATCATAATGTAAATACCTGCATTTTTCCAGTGGTCTTAGGCAACCCCTCTGGAAAGGTCATTCAATTCCCAAAGGATTTGCAACCCAGAGGTTGAAAACCACTGTTATAAGTATAATGATTTACTCAATACTCATAACGACCATTTGAGTTAGATACCATCATTATATTATGTAGTTGTGGGGTGAAGCACAGAAGAATTAAATGACCTATTTAGAGTGACACAGAAACTTAATGGCAGAGCCAGGCTCCAAATTGGTCCAGAGCCCACACTCCTGACACAGGATGGCACTGCCTCAATGATAGCACGTGATCCCTAGCACCTCACACGTGACGACGTGATGTCTGCTGAGTCCTCGCTCCGCAGGACTGCGCACCAGCACCTCTTCTGTTACTATCTTTACTTGTCCTTTCCTTGAATTGGTTTTAGATTTAATTTGGCTTGATTTTCTAGATTCTTAAGATAGAAACTTGGATCACTGATTATAAACTTTTTTAAAACCTAGTACAAGCACTTACAGCTAAAAATCTACTTTTACAGTAGCACACTACTACAATTTGAGCTCCATTTCACAAATTTAGCTGCTTATTAGCAATAAACCATAAATAATTGTAAGATTTCTTCCTCTGTGTCAAGAGTGTACATATACATAGCATTTCTGTTGGTTCAAGTCCAACCTGGCCTACATGGGAAGTGCTAGGCCAGCCAGGGCTACATAATAATGTATAATAAGACACTGTCAAAAAATCAAATTATTTATAATTAATAATTAGAAATCTGTCTCTTTTGGATTGCTATCTTCCTACATGAGACTTGGTTTTCAGGATTTTACTATTATACCACTAAGTAGGATTGTGTGTATGTGTTTGTTCTACTAAAGCTTTACTGAATTTATGTCTATAGGTTCTAATTTATTTTCACTAAATTTGAGGTATTTTCAGCTATAACTCTACTTTTCCATCCCATTTCTCTTCTTAACCTTAATGCTCTCCAAACATTATATATGCTCTTTTCATATTTATGCTAAGATTTTTTTCCTCTGGTTCTTCAGATAGGCTCTTTGCTCTTTAACCGTCTTTAAGTTAGCTAATCTTTCTGTCATTGACAATGGGTACCGTTTCTGTTATTCTCATCCTGGGTGTTCTAAACTTTCAAATATACTTTTTGGTTCCAGACTTTCTCACTCGGTGTTATTCAGGTTTGACTCCCAGCACCCACATGACTAATGACACATACTAAGGGCTTCAATGTCTAGTTCTTCGTGCTAACCATGTATAAATAGAGTCACTAACTATCTCTTAACACTTGCACTGATTAACTTTCTTTAGAACATGTAATTCTACCATCTAAAATGATTCTATCTGAAAACAGAAATGAGAATGTTTCTACTTCATAGGGCTGTTTTGATAATTAAATATAAAGTTCCTGATAAACATCAAACAACCAACAAGTCTGAAGAACTTATTAAGTGAGTGAATTCATATTACTAACTTAAGAAGTAAACATTACAAAACAGCAGATAATTCAGCAGCATGGCTAAAAATACAAACACTAAATTTACTTATTAGGTATTTTAGCCATTATCTTTATGTAAAAGGCAAAGACAAGGAAACCAGCAATTTTCACCAAAAATAATAAATTAATTAATTTCATTAAAAATATAATTATATCTTAGAAAGATTTCTTTTAAAATATTAAAAATAAAATTTATTCAAAAAAATAACAAAATAACAGCTTCTATGAAATATGCACTATATATAAAAACCAGTACAGTACCAATTCCATTTTTCATGACATAGACATCTTCTTTTAATTACAATTTTCCTCCCTAGAACGCAAAATAGATTAATATTATGAATATTAAAATTATAATTACTTAGCATTAAAATCTACCATAACATTCAAGCACATAATTTAAAGATAAAGCTGGAAATATTAACCAATTAAAAAAATCAGAAAATGTCAGTAATATATCACATGGTTATTAAAAAGCAAGTAATTCTGGTAATGCTAATATAGGAGCATACGGTTAAACCACGTTTTAAACTCCAGCTGGGAGGCATGAAAATTAGATGCAGGGCTGGAGAGAGGCTCAGCAGGTGAGTAGTCCTTTCCATTTCAGGACACCCAGGTCACAAGTGCCTGTAACCCCACATCCAGGGGATCCCATGCTTTCTTCTAGACTCTGAAGACACCTGTACTCACCTGTGCATAAAGCCATACCAAGACACACACACACACAATTAGAGATAACATCTCATTATGGTCTAGATTAACGCACACAGTAAAGGAAGGCAACCAGTGATATGAACACAGGAGAAATGAAGCCGACAGAGAGATACCTGCAGGTAAAGCAACACAGCACAGGAAAGAAGAAAGACAGATGAAGACTGAGGAGTAGTGTGGGACAACTGTCTGTATTCTGTCAATTATATTTTTAAATAAAATGCTGATTGGTCAGTAGCCAGGCAGGAAGTAGAGGCAAGGCAATGAGAACAGGAGAATTCTGGGAAGAAGGAAGCCCATTCCTCTGCAGTCCTGGCCCAGCCACAGAAGAAGCAAGATGTGACTGCCTTGCTGAATAAGATACTGAGCCACATGGCTAGCATAGACAAGAATAATGGGCTAATATAAGTTATAAGAGTTAATAAAGAGCCTGAGCTAATGGGCCAATCAGTTTATAACTAATGTAGACCTCTGTGTGATTCCTTTGGGACTTAACAACTGTGGGAACTGGGCAGAACAGAAATCTCAGTCGACAAAAGAGAGTTTAAAAAATGGGTCAAATCTTATCATACCTTGAATTGGAAAATATTGTCATGGTCTCATATGTTTCCTATCTTTGTTTCCCTTTTAGCTCATTTTGTCATTTCTCACAATCACTTTTTGTGAGCTCTTTACTGCCCTTTTTGGAAATAGGATGGACATGAGTAATATTTTATAAGTTCCTAATAGAGCTCTTAATAAATTTCCTTTGCTGTAGTCCAAAACAAAATTAGAATGGGAAGCTTGTTTTTTTTTTTTTTTTTTTTCCGGCAGAGAGAGTACTGTGCTCAGGTTAGCTTTCAATTTGTGCTCTTCTTGCCTTAGTGGGATCATGAAATTGTGTAACCATGACTAGTCAAAACAGGAGGGCGTCAGTTATAATTACCTGTGTAAGTGTGTGCTACATGTGAGAGCAGGTCTACAGAGGCAGACGGCCATCAGAGTCCCTCAAACTGTCAGCTCTGAACCGCGGGTACTCTGAGCCCTCTCTCCAGGCCCAGAACAGGAGCTCTTATCATGAGGTCTCTGAACAACCTGAATGTGTTCAGAGTTTTCCATATGTAAAACTTCTTTTGTTTGTTTGCTTGTTTTGGGGTTATTTTTTTTTAGTTGAGTTTTTGTCAGAGACAGGAGCCTGATTTAACATTCCTATGTGGAGGCTTTCCTATGAACTGGATTTCCAACCTAGGAAACAGACTGCTAACCACAGGAAAAATCAGTATTTAGGCTGTAACACAAGAAAGAAAGTTAATATTTATTAAATACTTTTTTGTGTGCACATTTAAGGTTTGCTCAGTTGTGCTAACTGTGCTTTAAGATGATATTCTCTCACCATAGCTAGAAAACAAATCTAGTGTCTCGTGCCCTCTTCAAACTAAACATTTGACAGTAAGGCATTCGCTATACATAACAAAACGAAACTGATGTATCAAGCAGTGCGTATTAAATCTGAACATGAAAGATAAAGGGAATTAAGTGTAGCAATAAAGAGTAAAGAATGGCAGTCAGGACAAAACGTTCTGTGGGTTCTCTTTACTGTGGTGCCATAAACGTCTACGCAATGTCTTCAGTCATGAACCCAGTGCTGCCCTAGACTGTGTGGGTAACCATCCATGAAACAGAAAAACAAAACTGAAAGCAACCCATCTCTAATCGAATAAATTATTTTTCTATCAGTCTGGCATACCAGGTTTTGTTATAACTATACTTTAAGTTTCCCTAGGATAAGAGAATTTTAAAATCCTGCTTTTAAACTGGAAATTAGTGTAATGCATACTTAACAGTACGCAAAATAAACTGAGAATCAGAACTAGCCTGTAGATCAAGGCTCTGTATCCTAATTGAAAAATTTCTTATGTAACATTTTATAAACCAGTAAGCATTTATTAATTCAACATATGTAAATGACTAAATAATAAACAATGATTTCAAAATTTCATTCAACAATTAACAATCTTAGCTATGAATCTTCTTACTTTCTTTTTAAAAGAAAGGTAACAGTAAATTAGGTAAGAAAAGACACAGGCCCTTAAGAAAAAGTATTGAGAAGATGTCTTCAGTTACTCTTAAGATTAAGGCACAATATATGTATGGTGAATTAGAGAAAATCCATTAAAACAACACAGTCAAAGCAATCAAGCCTCCTGAACTACATGAGTATAAAGTTCTAAGTACGTGGTTAATGCATTAAAACTCAGTAGAACATCATTTACAACAAACAAAACATCTGAGTACAGAACTCAACATTAGGGTTTATGAATCCAATTCTAAATTTAAGAACTGGCACTTGGGTGGTGGGGCGCACAGCTTTAATCCCAGCACTTGGGAGGCAAAGGCAGACAGATCTCTGTGAGTTCCAGGCCAGCCAGGGCTACACAAAGAAATCCTATCTTGAAAAAACTAATTTAAAAAAACAGCTATAGTATTTTGAATATTTTAATTTGGCACCAAACTTTCATGACAATTGAATAGGTAAGATGACATAAAAGTACATGTGTACAGTTTAATGGTGTACAGAATAAGAAATAATTTTATTAGTTGTACAGTATTTTCAAGTGTCTGCCTCTCCCCTGTCTCTTTCTACACTGTCTTACTATGTAGCTCAGGCTGCCTTTAATTCAGAGAAATCCACCTGCCTCTGTCTTCCCAGTGCTGGAATTAAAGTTATGGATCACCAAACCCAGCTGAAGTTCTCTCTGAACCCCATCTGAGAAAGCAGTGTCAAGGCCAGAACATGTAGGATCACTATTCACTAATATTCTCAATAGAGCACAGTGGGTAAGAGCAGGGACTCAGACTTTCATTGATACGATGGAGATAATAATATCACTACAATAGAAGAAATACTAAGCAGTATTAGTTACTATTACTGATATAATAGTATATATCACAGGGTTGTTTGAAGGATTGAGTTTATATTAAGAATTTAGAATAGTACCTTGTATATAGTCAATACTATATGTTATAATTACAAATTTATCATTTTGGGGTCAGATTTATCCTGTATAAAATATCATTATTTTTACCAAAACCAGTCTTGTGTATCTGTAGCACTAATTATCATTTGGGATCTCTGGGGGTTGGAGCCCAGCCAGGCTGCCTAGACAGATAGTCAAAAACAAATCAAAACAAAGCAAAAAACAAAACAAAACCCTCAAACTTCCATTACCTTACCCTGATTTAGATAGAAAAAGTTGTTTTCACAGAGACAATCAATAAAGAAATTTCTCTCCCGCCACTGTTTTCATACTCACACAGCCTGGCCTCCTGATCTCCTTAACATGTTTTGTTTCCAGTAAGGCTTGTGAACAATTTTGTACTTTTATTTTTTTCTTCTATTTCATAAAAGAATTGTTTTCCAGTTAACCATATTGAATCTTGAATTTTCTCTCCCTCCCTCCTTCAGATGGTTGGGGGTGGGGGTTTTACTATCTAGTCCTGGTTGTCCTGGAACTCAGAGATACACCTTGCTTCTGCCTCCCAAGTTGTTTTTGTTTGGTTGGATGGTTTGTTGTTTATTTTATTTTGTTTTGTTTTTGAACAATATCTCCTGTAGCTAAGGATGGCCTGGAACTTACTCAGTAACCTAGGACAACCATAAACTCTGGCCCTAGCAGCTCCCAGGTGCCAGGAATAATCCTATAACAATAATATATAATATTATTATGTACTACCATCTAATAATCCTATAAAGGTGAATGAATGCCCAGTGTACACAGAGCCGGAGAGTGAACCTAGGACTTCGGTCATACTAGGCAGATACCCTATCAACCGAATTACATTTCCATCCTAGAATCTTCAATTCTTGAACACTTCCTTAGAGCAAAATACTTAGGAAATGACTGTTTCTGTCTCAATTTATCCCACTGGTTTAACCCAGCATTATGGCTTTAAATATCATCTATCTGTTAATGATAAATAAATTCTAAACTTCATCTTCAGAAACTCACTTGCTCATTAATATCTCCCAGATACTATGCAAATATCTCCAATCTGAGGAAGCCTGAAACTTCTGGTCTCAAACACTTTGGATGAGAGAGGATCAATCTATATGGATTTTTTTAAAAAAAAAATTTTTATTATGTATATAGTGTTTTCTGCATGTATGCTTGCAGGCCAGAGGAGCGCATCTGATGGTTGTGAGCTACCATGTGGTTGCTGGGAACTGACCTCAGGACCTCTGGAAGAACAGTCAGTGCTCTTAACCCTGAGCCATCTCTCCAAACCCTATATGGGATTTTTTTCCCTCAAGTAATAAAATAATATCCATTGAAGAAAAAATATTACCTTTTCTCCCCTCCACCGCCCCATGAAGATCTTGAACCCAACAATTCTCCTTCTTCTCTCTCCTAAGTGCTGGGATCACAGGTATGCAACAATATGCCTGGTACAAATAACTTATCTGGTAATGTGTGAAATACATACCTGAGTTAAACCAGCAGCTGTCTGCGGAGAAGACTTTTTTAACAATCTCACTTCTTTGTTTATATATCTTAGCATTCCACTAAGAGTACTAAAGTCATTACTTTCAGAACTATCATCTTCCAGGTTATATGGGAGAGGTTTAGAGGAATCTGAACGGTTGAAAGCTAGGGCTTTACGACCACCTCCTGATGCTGAGGGCTGTTCTAATTGCATTTTATTTAAGTCCTGTAGCAATTCTTCAGAGAGATCTTCGTTGCCATGACTTTTAAAACTAAGGTCACTGGCACTAATAGAGCGACGCAGTTTTCTGCATTTGAAGAATGATATCTGAGAATGTTTGGCAAACTTAGGATCTTGACTATCAGGCATAATTTCTGTTAGAGCTGTAAATGAAGCTGGGAGAAACTTGGGGTCTTCTGTCTTTTCATGTCCCGAAATTTTGGCTTGCAATCTGGTTAATTCCGATTCCTGTAGAAAAATCAGTACATAATACATACTCAATATATTTCTGTTTAATAAACTACTATAAAATCATAGGTTCTTAGAAGTCATCTTGGGCCAGCCAGTGGTGGCGCATGCCTTTAATCACAGCACTCGTGAGGCACAGACAGGTAGATCTCCATGAGTTCGAGGCTAGGCTGGTCTACCAAGTGAGTACCAGGACAGGCTCCAAAGTTACAGAGAAACCCTGTCTTGAAAAAAAGCAAAAAACAAAAAGTCACCTTGATGAGCCTTTGTCTCAGTATGGAAACTCATGAGAAATTTACAAGTGTTTTTCAAACCTTCTACTGCTAAAGATAGCTGCCATTTAGAAAGAATTATATATTTTCATCTGAAAATTGCTTCCAATATTCTAATTTCATAAAAACTAGATTTCCCACATAGAATATTTTTTTAAATATTTATTTATTATTTATACAATAGTCTATCTGTGTGTATGCCAAAGGCCAGAAGAGGGCACCAGACCTTATTGCAGATGGTTGTGAGCCACCATGTGGTTGCTGGGAATTGAACTCAGGACCTTTGGAAGAGCAGGCAATGCTCTTAACCACTGAGCCATCTCTCCAGCCCCACATAGAATATTTTAATGTTAAAGATTTTAATCTTAGAGCTGGATTTCCCAAGTGCAGGAACTACAGGTGTACACCAGTTCACCTGGTTTTAAGTGGTGCTCAGGATCAAAGACAGGGCTTTTGTGCACGCTATACAAACACTCTTCCCACTGAGCTACATTCCCACAACAACTTACACCTACTTCTAATTGCTACAGTTACACCTTCGAAATTCTTAGATTAGCAGCCTTTATTTTTCCTCTTTTGTACTCTTTACATTAAAGCTAGCTAGGATTGACTTTGAGAGCTATGTCAACCATGAAAGAAATTCTGTTTTAAAACTAGTTATCACTCTACATTAGCTACATTAACTAATTACAACACATTCTCTAAGATTTCTTTATCTATGGCTTATTCAAGAACAGCTACTATTCAGATGGGTGAAAAGATGGTTCAGCAGGTAAGATGGTTCAGCAGGTAAGAACACTTGCTGCTCTTGCGGAAGAACTTCTTTGGTTTGTAGTACCCACAAGAAGGTTTACAATCATTGATGACTCCAGTTTGGGGAATCTGTTTCTGTCTCTGGCCTCTGTGAGCACTGTATGCACATGGTGTGCACATATATATGCAGCTAGAATGCTCAGAGGTAAAACATAATCTCTCTCTCTCTCTCTCTCTCTCTCTCTCTCTCTCTCTCTCTCTCTCTCTCTCTCTCTCTCTCTCTCTCTCTCTCTCCAAGACAGGGTTTCTCTGTGTAGCCCTGGCTGTCCTGGAACACACTCTGTAGACATGAACTGCTTCTCTTTTTAAATTAATGCTACCATTCAATCAATATTTTGGCAGTTTCATAAATACCCAAACTTAAAATGTGAATGGTTGCCACCAGCAATCAAATTGCACTAATTTCATGGAGAGTAATTAGTGAGTAAGCAAAATAATTACACTAACTAGGGATACAATGTAGACTATTATAATATTTGAAGGTTTTTCTTTTTACAATGAAGATCTTTAATTTTGTGCAAATTTTATAAACTTCCAGAACACTAAAAAAAAGTGGCTTGACCAGACGCTCAACCTAGGACTTCATACATGATGCATGCTGGCCAAATGTTCTATCGCTGAGCTATAACCCCAGCAGTAGGAATATCATCTTAATAAAAGCACCAATAGTGCTCATTCTTTTTTGTTTGCTTGTTTTTCAATACAGAATTTCTCTGCGTTCTGATTGTCTGGGAACTCAATCTGTACACCAGTCTGGTCTTGAACTCAGAGATCCACCTGTCTGCCTCCCATGTGCTGGGATTAAAGGCATGCTTCCCAACTGCCTGGCCAAACATACATACACATGCAAACATACACATACATAATGTTTAGCCTACACATTCTATTAATGCAGTATACTGAATCCAGAGCATCCTACATGCTAAGCACAAACTATGACACTGAGCTGTGTTACCAGGTCCTAAATATAATTTTAGATCATGTCTATTCATATGTACATAATACTATAAATATAAACTGTACTATAAAAGAATGACTCAACTAAGTACAGAACTAGAAATATATATAAGGTATTGTTAGTTTTATTTCTTTTTTAGTAACTTCTACTTTGCTACTATTTTATTCTTTTGTAAAGGTTTCAATGATAACTTTACTTCATTAGCAGTTTTAAATGAGTACTTAAATATCCATACTGTTAATTTCAAACTCCAAACTGCCATAATCAAAACAGATGAAAAGACAGCCTAAGTCATTTTAAAACATCTGTATTTAAACCCAGTATAAAAGAAGTTCTGAATATAATGTTATATTTTTATTTTATAATTTTCAAAGGAACTTTACTGATTTTAAAAAATGCTTCAAAATTTTTTTAAGGCACATCAGGTATAAAACCCACTATAGTAAATGTTATAAATGGAAGTGTTTATATTTAACATATGAAAATTATTTTGGGGTAATATGATGCATATCATACTAACAACATCTCATTTTTGTCTTTTAAAGAAGAGGTATTTTGTTTCAAGTCAATAATACATCATGAAGACCTCTATAAGAGAGAAGAACAAGAAAAATAATCTACTGTTCACCAATGTTATTTCATTACTTTTATGTTTACTTACTTTAATAAGCAATGCTTCATTTGCAGCTTCGATGACTTCATTCCTGTCTTGAACTTGTTGATGCAAATTGCTTACTGTATCCTGAGCTTCTTCTAATTCTAGTTTTGCTTTCTCTAGTTGTTCATTTAGCTGTTGAACAGACGTCTTCTGAGAATCAGCAGAAACCTTCCACTTTGCATGATTCTCTTGATGTGAAATCATCTTTAAGTCCCAAAAGTGTAAAAAGAAAATAGAGTGAAGTTGTTTCAACAACATTCTAATAGTTGCCACTATTATTTTTCTTAAGAGATCAAATTTATAGCTATAAACATCTGATTTGACACTAATATTCAAAGAGAAAAGAGAAAAGAACACATTCTTACATTCACTTAACAGTTAAACATATACCAAATTTGGATTATGATTTACCTAAATAAACTATAATGAATTTTTTTAGACAACTGGAGAAATCTGAACAATTACTGGACATTGGATTGGGTGTGGTGGCACATGTCTTGCAGAGGCAGGTGGATCTCTTTGAGTTCCAGGACAACATTGACCACGTAGTGAGTTTCAGGACATCCAGGGCTTATACAGAGAGACTCTGGCTCAAATAACAAACAGCTAAAGCCAAACCAAATGAAAAAAAAAGAAGAAAAAAAGAAAGAAAGAGAGAAAGAAAGAAAGAGAAAAAGAAAGGAAGAAAGAAAGAAAAACAAGAGACAAAGTGAAACATCTCTGGCTTCATAATGATGGTGGTGTTGAACACCAGGGAGCAAATTAAAAATGGATGATATCGTCAGGCAGTGGTGGCACACCCTTTTAATTCCAGCATTTGGGAGTCAGAGACAGGCAGACTCAGAGAGCTCTGTGAGTTCGAGGTCAGTCTAATCTATAGAGCAAGTTCAAGGATAGGCTGCAAAGCTACAGAGAAAACCTGTCTTGAAAATAAAACAAACAAATAACAACGACAACAAAGATGATGCTGAGAACAGCAAGATGAGTTTTGTGCAGAAGTGTGCCCAGGCTACACTGTGGGAAAGGGAGGCAAGAATAGGATTGGATCAGATCTCTATAACCTGCTTGGACAATAGGTCAGGTTATCATATGCCAACTAGGTATTGTCTGAGGACAAGACACAGCTGATGGAGTATTTGGAGAATCCCAAAATGTACATCTGTGGAACAAAAGTGATCTCCAGAATCAAGAAGTGTGTTGGCTAACTTTATGTCAACTTGACACAAGTTAGAGTCACTGGAGAAGAGGGAGCCTCAATTAAGAAAATGCCTCCATTAGACCAGGCTATAGAAAAGTCTGTAGGGTATTTTCTTAATTAGTGATTGATGTGGGGGCCCAGCCCATTGTTCCTGGGGCAAGTCACAGGGAGCAAGCCAGAAAACTACACCCTTCCATGACCTCTACATCAGTTCCTGCCTCCAGGTTCCCGTGCTGTTTGAGTTCCTGTAAGCCAAACAAATCCTTTCCTCTCCATCTTGCTCTTGGTTATGGTGTTTCATCATAGCAATAGTAACCATAACTAAGACAGGGAGAAAGGGCAGATGTAATAGTTTATCTTAAAAAGGCTGCTAATGAATAGCTGTCATTGCCCTATGTATTACAAAACAAATTTCTCATGACTTTTAATGTGTATCCTAAATTAATTGACACACCAGAATTAAAATTATGAATAACTAACAGGATATTTTTGTTATAGGATATGTGGTCATGCTGTGAACCCAAGATAGCACTATGTACTGGAAAAAAAAAAAAAAAACCTGTTTTAGTTGTGGTGTGGCTCAACCCTAGCACACACCTTTAATCCAAGAGTTTTCTACTTGAATGTTGTAAACAGGATTAAATAAAGACAATGATAGGTCAAGAAGAGGAGCAAGCAACCAGCTGGGAGGAAGTGAATGTAGGATTATTAAGAAAAAACCATAGAGTTAAGTAAGAAGGAGCCAGGAAGACAGATAAAGGCAGAGGAAGTAGAAGTGAGGGGCACTCAGTTTGAGGAGGAGGACTGGAGGCAGCAGAGGAGGAGAGGGCTTCCGGGACAATGGCAGAGGATGAAGGTCAGATGGGTACTTTCTCTCCCTCACTGAGCTAGCAGCCTTTTATCCCAGAATCTGGCTCCCAAGTCTTTACTGGTAAAATTGAACAGCTGAGAATTTGTTACGAACAACATATTTTTGTTGGATAGTCCTGATTTAAGTAAAACTGTCTTGTAGTAAAATGGATATGATCTTTTAAAACACAGCAGTTTCTGCTCCATAAACACTACCTTTGCAGGAATCATTCTGGAATAAACACTGACTGCAATAAGAGCGGAAAAGCAGAGATGTCACCAAAGCCAGGTAGCTCCTGACACGCCTTGGTTCTGGGTTTAGGTTTGCATTCTTATTTTATACTCTAAAACCACAAGGTGGGGTGGTCAAGCAAGTAAGATTTTACAGGCGCATATGCAGTAGTCAGCAGGTTGTTAAGGGCAATGACTCATTGTTTCAGCTGTTTCTCCAGGTAGCAAGTGAAATCATGCTTGGCAAATAATATAAACTAACAAAATCATTCTCACTCCAAATTAATTTTGCAATTACTAAATGATTTTTCTGACAAATCTGAAACCTTAATTTTGGGTTGGCTAAACATTTTTTTAAAGAAAGAAAAAACAGTGTTAAGTTAGAAATTCCTAGAGCTAGTGTGATGCCTTGGCAATTAAGAGCGCTGGCTGCTCTTCCAGAAGACTGGTTCATTCCCCCGAGGACCAGTTTCAGGGCATCCAACATCCTCCTCTGGCCTTTTCAGGCACTGCATAACCATAGTACACATTCAGGCAAAACACTGTACATACAAAATTAAAATAAAAACTGGTAATCCCTTTTAAAGCTAATATGGTGATAGTATATATGCCCTTTCCTGAACAGAAATGGAGGAGTGGACTGGGGAAGTGGCAACAGAGGGGAGGTAGGGGAAAAGACTGGGAGGAAAAAAACTGCAGTCAGGATGCAAAATAAATAAGTGATAGTATATCTTCTCATTTTATTTATATACTTATTTATTAGGGTTTCTTGACACATGGTCTCATGTAAACCCGTGTCTGCGCTCTGTGCGCTGGCACCCAGTTCGCAAGCTTCAGGCAAGGGGCTGGAGGTTAAAATACACAGACACAGACAGATAGAGAGACAGCGACATGGGTCATCCTTGAATTCCCCAAGAATGCCTCCTTTATTGTGTTCAGGGGCAGCTTATATAGAGATAGCCACGCCCCAGCCAAACCCACCAGAAACCACTCTCCTGCCATCAGGAACTCCTGGAGGTCTCGTGCTCAGAGCAGCTGTAGGCACTCAGATCAGGGGATTACAAGAAATTCAAGATCTGGGGTCTCACTGCTCCCAACACAAAGGCATCAAGACCTTGCTATGTAGGTAAGGATAATCTTGTGTCTGTTTCTCTTGAATGATGCAATCACAGGTATGTACAAGTGTGCCTGATTCGGCCCTCTCGACACACTTTAAAACTAAATCTTTGTTAACAATCAAATAGAAAAAAAATATTTTATACAAATTATATATATTTGTCATACTTTAAAATGTTATTATCCCCACATATTAACAACACTAAAATCCCTTTTTAAAATATTTTATTTTTAACTTGTGTGACTGTGTGTCTATATCTACCTGCGTATTTAGGGTAACAAATGGTTGCAAAACCAGAAGCATCAGAGGTACAGGCACTGGAGTTACAGGTGGTTGTGAGTCACTGATGTGGGTCCTGATAATCAACCTGGGTCATCTGAAGAGCAATTACGTCACATCTCCAACTCTAAATTCACTTAATTATTTTTTCATTTCATATATTTATTTACTTGTGTCTGTCCATCCATCCGTCATCTATCTATTTGGGTTTTTGAGGTAGGGTTTCTCTCTGTAACCATTCCTGGCTGTCCTAGAACTCCTTTGTAGACCAGGCTGGCCTTGAACTCACTGATTCGCCTTTGTCTGCCTCCCAAGTGTTGGATTAAAGGCGTTCGCCATGAATTTTATGTGTATGAGTATTTTGCTACATGTATGCCTGGTGCCCGTGGAGGTCAGAAGATGGTGTCAGATTACCTCAGAATTAGAGTTATAGAGAGTGGTGAGCTGCTATGCTAGTTGGGTGCTGGGAAATAAACCTGGATCCTCAGTAAAAGCAGCATTTATAGCTGAGCCATAGCTCCTGCCCCTAGAACTATTTTTTAAGCAATTTTTTTATGAACTATCTGTTTATAATTAATTTTAGGTACTTATAACATTAATAGTTTAAAATGGATAACTACAGAAAACAGACTAGAAAATATGAACAGTAAATGACAAATACCTAAAATGGACTAATGGTTGCCTCTGAAGATAAAGGGTTACAAACACTTCTCATAAGTGTGTTTTCAAAAAGATTCAAACTGTGTTTCATTTGGCAGGCATTATGTTTTTAAAGAGATCTGAATCTAAATGCACTTAAATAAGACATAAGTTACAAGTCTCTCTGCCCCTACCCCAGGTGTCTAACAAAAACTCGGTATGGTGACACTTCTTTAATTCCAGCACTCAGGAGGCAGAGACAGGAAAATCTCAGTTCAAGACCAGCCTGGTCTACAAAGTGAGTTTCAGTATAGCCAGAACTACATAATGAGACACTGTTTCAAGGAAAAAAGAAAAGCTGAATACAAATGTATTTGTAGCCTTTGTTTTTCAGAAAAATTATTTTTTAGCACCAAACTCAATAAATATCGTCAAAAAAATTAAGATTTGGGGTAATCTTTTCAAATGTTTTAAAAGGATAAATGTAGCACAATTTCTAGTTGGAATTAATAATAAAAACCCAGAGTCAGATATAGGGGTTATTGCTGAAGATCAGAGAAGTGGAGCAGCAGACACCAGAGAGTTCTTACCTCTACCAATGCCCAGACCAAAGGAGCGATCATATCCTCAGACTGCAACTCCAAACTCTGTCTCCACCAAACCTCAGACTGCCCTGAGCCCCTTCTTCCTCCCACCTTATATTCCTCTCTCTGCCAGGCCATATCATTCCTGTCTCCACCTCCCTAGTGCTGGGATTAAAAGCATGTGATCCCAACTGCTGAGATCACCTTTCTGTGAGCTCTGTTTCTCTCTTAGACAGCTTCAATCTTGTGTAGCTCAGGGTAACCCTGAACTAACAGAGATCCCTTTGCATCTGTCTCCTGAGCCCTGGGATTAAAGGTGTGTGCCACCACTGCCTGGCCTCTAGTGACTTAGCTCTGCACACTGATCTTAAAAAGGCAAGATTTATTTGTTAAAACATAAACAAAATATCACTACAGATAAAAATATTCTAATTAATAATACTGTTAATTTTTATAAAGATTCAGAACATATTAATAAAACAGTTCTAGTACTGCTCCTCAAACTTACTATCAGATCAGAGGTTAGAAATTATAAAGTATTTTACAGTATTTTTACATCACATAAAATGGTTTTTGTCTGTAATTAAGAATTTCCAGGGGGCTGGAGAGATGGCTCAGTGGTTAAGAGCATTGCCTGCTCTTCCAAAGGTCCTGAGTTCAATTCCCGGCAACCACATGGTGGCTCACAACCATCTGTAATGAGGTCTGGTGCCCTCTTCTGGCTGCAGACATGCACACAGACAAAATAGTGTATACATAATAAATAAATAAATAAATAAATAAATAAATAAATAAATATTAAAAAAAAAAAGAATTTCCAGTTTGTTTTTCCACAAGTTCTATAATCAAAAATGATAAGACTCTAATCTAAGAACTTAACATATAGTAACTAATTTATTCCTTATAACAGTACTATAAGATAGCTATTATCATTATATGCATCTCTGAGAGGATTAAATAGCTTATCCAAAGTCATACAGTTCTAAAACAGGCTTGAAACTTAGGATGCATGTTTCAAGAACTAGACCTCTTAACTCTAGAGCACATTATTAGTCTTTTAGCTGAAAGGATATTAAATGCAAGGTATGTATTTAGCTTAAAATGAAGATCACACTATATTAATTTATAATGAACACTTCAAGAACTAGACTTATACTTTCATCCTAGTAGGTCAATTCATTTCAGTGGGGGCTACTGACACAAACTGTATTTTTCTTTACCTCCATATGATAAGCTTCTTTGAGAGAGTCTACTTCTAAGGATAATTTCTTTATTTCTGTTTGCATTCTTGCTTCTAAATGAGCTTCACGTACTTGAGAGGCCCCTAATTCTTCAGCCAAACGATTTCCATGAGCTTCCTTAATAAAAACGACATGTTGAATATAAATTATAGAGGTAGCTTATTTGGTTTAGTATAGCAAAATAAGTTTAAAGCCTTAATGGAAACATGCTAGTCTTTATGTAAACACATGTGCCAAGCATTTTTTTAAAGTTTTATGTATATAGGTGCTCTACTGACTTTATGCCAGAAGAGGGCATCAGATCCCACTATTGATGGCTCTGAGCCACCGCGTGGTTGCTAGGAATTGAAGTCAAGATTTTTGGAAGAGCAGCCAGCTCTTAACCTCTGAGTCATCTCTCCTGCTCACCAGACTAACTTATTATATGGTACACTTTAAAATACAGACATTTCACAGAAGACCAAAAGAAGGCAGTAGTACATTATTTGCTATATAAGTTCACTAATCAATGCCTTCTGTGAAACAAAGACCCATAAAAGGCTAACTTTGGCAGATAACAGCCTTCTCAGGTTAGGCAGTTGTTAGCCACCATAAAGATGCAGGGAATTTAAGCTGGGTCTCTGAAATATGCATCCATCATGGGTAAGGGGAAACATTGATGAAATATGTATGGAACTATTTTAAAGTAAGAACTATGTTAAAAGTTTTTAAACAACTGAACAAAAGTTACAAACTTTTGCTATCCAATTAGAACCAATAAAAACTGTTATAAAATCCCCAACAACAACTGTAGGACAAACTAATCTTAATTACTATAGCTTCTGTGTGATTATTCGGGTCTGGATGGCTGGAAAAGGAAAGAGCAGTCTCCGTCTACAAACAACAACAAAGTCAGACATTCTACTGCTTTAATTCTCCTTTTTCTTGAAGGAGACTAAAGTAACTACAGAATATGGAATATGAGGATAGCTTATGTAAAAAAACTAAGTAAGATTCAAATCAGATTATTCATAAAAAGAATCAAGGTTTGAACCAAACCAAAAGATAAACATGAATCTATATTTAGTTTGGATTAAAATATTATAAAACTTTCAATCTAAGCAATCTCCCATTTAAACTCATTTTGAGAACTGAGTTTATCTTATCAAATAAAACAAATTATACTAAACTCAGAAATTATCAACAAAGGACCAAAATGAGATAAAAGTAGATATCTTCCCTTTTTATGTAAACACCCAAATATCTGTTATATTCCTAATAAGTTTTCCTATATATGCTTAATTGCTCTAATATCCAGAAATTTGAATAAAAATATAACTAAGCCTAACAAAAACTAAAAGTAAAAATCTTTTAACTATATACCTATGATGAATTAGTTAGCATAAGAGAAAGCAGAAAACTTAACAAGACTTTCAGAATAAAAATAAAGTCTTTTCTCAAGGTCTAATAATTAACCCAAGTATATCAATCTAAATACTCTTTAAATGAGTTGTTAACTTCTAAGGAAATAAACCTTTTATTAGTAATCTTGATTTTTAATATACTTTCATCACAGAGAACTAAATGAGGTTTTTATTTAGAAGAAGGTTCAAGCACATGCAAATCTGAACATGCTAAATAACTCAATTGATTGAGAACTAGAGTAGCAAGAGTTCAGTTATGAAGGATTTTTATTATAAAATATTATATTACAAATAATTTAAAATCTAAGTATAACACAGTTAAACGTTTGCTTTAAGAAACCTGTGGTAGCATGTACATAACATGAAAGCAACTACTTTTTAGATAGCACGCCACAGTGAAGCCTTTGCGTACATAACATGAAAGCAACTACTTTTTAGATAGCACGCCACAGTGAAGCCTTTGCTAGTCGCTGCCCAAATGCTGGGATTACAAATGTGGACCGCCACACCTGGTTCTACTATTCTAGCCATTTCTAAGCAGACAGTTTGGTAAGCTTAAACACACCACACTGTGTGGAACACAGTACAAAATACGAAGGTTAAGCACTGGCGGTTCAGTGATGGGCATTACTATCTGCCTTCTGTTAAAAAGGAGTTAAAATTTAAAACTTCTTCAGTAAAATAAACTATTTAGAATAGGATTACCTTTTCTTTAGAGAGTTGCTTTATATCCTCCAATTCGCCAGAGAGTCTTTCTATTTCTCTCTGTGCTTGGACTTCTTGGCGACGAGCCTCCACCAGTTCTGAACGGAAGTTCTGCATTTGCTCCTGGGTCAGCCTCAGTTCCTGCCCCAAATCAGTGACCTCCTTGTACTGGGTAGCAATGTACTCTTCTTGTTCTTTTATAACCTGAAAAGCATAAAACAGTTGTGAGTTTCAAAATGAAATATATAGTTATGAAGTATACAGTTACAATTTGCTTCTTTATTTTCAAAGAGAATTTCCCTACAATTATCTTTATAAAACTACAATAAAATGAGCATCTCCTACTAGAAGTTAATATTTTTAAAAGCCTTAATGCACCAACACATGCTAAGCCACATTGCTAACCCATATCATTTAGCAAATTAAAGACTCAAGGGATCAGAAAAAGATAAAGATATACAGTAAAAACAGATTCAGACAAAAAATAAACTCTAAACGGTTTACAAAAAAAAAAAAAAAAAAAAACAGAAATAGAGTAGTTGGGTATGGTGGCACATGCCTTTAATTCCAGCACTTGGGAGGCGAAAGCAGGCAGATCTTGGTGAGTAGAAAGACAGCCTGGTCTACAGAGTGAGATCCAGGACAGCCAAAGACACACAGAGAAACCCTGTCTGAAAAAAAAAATTTAAAAAATAAAAATAAAAGAAATAGAGTATAAAAAAGGCCATGTAAAGTTGGAAAATACAGCCAGGCGGTGCAGCACTAGAGAGGCAGAGGTAGGCAGATCTCTGTAAGTTTGAGGTCAGCCTGGTCTACAAGAGCTAGTTCCAGAACAGGCCCCCAAACTACAGAGAAACCGTGTCTCAAAAAGTCAAAACCAAAGCCAAAAAAAAAAAAGAAGAAATAGACAAAAGTCTGAATTATGTATATTTTTGTGTTTTCTTTGAATATTTTGACTGTGAATGAGCTAACTACATAGAGACATTTCATTGTATGTGCTGATAAGCTAAAACAAAATATTTATTTTAAAAGTATTTTAACTTCAAAATTTAAGTCTAAGGACGTGTTACTTTGGAAAAGAGTTTTGCTTTTGTTTCCACAGAAGATGAGAACCTGTGGATTCATCCCAGGCTAATGTGGCTTGACAGAGTAAGACCCCCCTGAAATATCTTTTATGAACCCTAAAAAATACTTTGCCCCCCCGCAAAAAGCAGGAAGCACTTTGGAGAAAACTATACCCAAACTCCCAAAATGATTGTTTATAAAAGTTTGTCTTTATTTTAAAAGGGTTGGTTATAAATGATTAATGGGGGGCTGGAAAGATGGCTCAGTGGTTAAGAGCTTTGCCTGCTCTTTCAAAGGTCCTGAGTTCAATTCCCAGCAACCACATGTGCTCGTAACCATCTGTAGTGAGATTTGGTGCCCTCTTCTGGCCTGCAGGGACACATGCAGGCAGAACACTGAAGACATAATAAATAAATACATCTAAAATAAATAAATAAATAAATAAATGATTAATGGTCACAGAAAATGCAGAGATGTGGAGTTTGTTTGGGAAGAATGTATTGGGAAAGTGGGAGGGAAGGGAAAGTGGGAGGAAAGAAGAAGGGGAGAGACAGAGGAAGGCAGGAAGAGATAGATTGGGTGTGGGCAGAGCTTCTCTTATAAGGGCCTCGCACCTGCAAACAGTGCCCTAGCAGAGGGGTGGCTGTGCCCAAGGGGCAGGGCCAAAGTGGGCCTGTATACTAACAAATAAAACCAAGTATGTTACTAATGTAGGAAAAGGAGACCAGAAAAGAGCATACGGTCATCATCTACTACACAGGGAGTTCAAAACTAGTCTGAGCTACCTAAGACCCTGTCTCAAAAGAACAAAAATCAAACCAACAAGTAGATTGCTCCTGAGAAATGACCTCTTGAGGAATAACACTCAAGACTGTTTTCAGGCCTACACAAACATGAGTACATACTCCTAAATAAATAATAAGTAAATACTGCCATGAAATATAGAATTAAAACTCACAATTGATCTATACAGCTGAGTTGTGGATTCTCTATGAAGGTGAAACATCACTGCAGCTATTATTTCCTCTGAAATGTTACTAATTACTTAAACTCCTAGTAAATGACAGGTTACGTATTTCTTATCTGGAAACGCAAAATCTGAAATACTCCCTGTAGTGATATTGTGTTTATGTTTTAACAAATAAAGCTTGTCTGAAGATCTGAGGGCAGAGCTAAGCCTCTAGAGGCCAGGCAGTAGTGGCACACACCTTTAATACCAGGACTCAGGAGACAGGCAGAAGGATCGATCTCTGTTACTTCAAGGCTACCCTGGGCTACACAAGAGAAACAGAGCTCATACAACGGTGATCCCAGTACTTGGGATCCCACGCCTTTAATCCTAGCACTAGGGAGGTGGAGACAGGAGTGATATGGCTGGGCAGAGAGAGGAATATAAGGTAGAAGGAGACAGGAGCAGTCTGAGAAGAGACTCTGAGGACAGGATCACCCCTTTGGTCTGAGCATCAGTACAGGTAAAATAACTCTTAATGGCTGGACTCTCTGTGTCTCTGATCTTTAGCATTAACCACTATATCTGACTCTGAGTTTTTATTACTAATTCCACTTAGACAAACTAAAGTTCATGATAAAACTCCCCATGCCTCCCCCAAAACACATTGTGAATATTATTTTGGCAGAGAGAAAATTTCACAGTATGAAACTGTTTGATTGCTGTGGGGTTCTTGTACCCTGTAAAGATTTTTCACCTGGGCTACAGGAGACTGAACCGGTCTAAAAGATGAATAGCCTTTGACCACAGCACATGGGAGGAGCATGCCTTAGACCCCAACACATGGGAGGAACAGCCTTTGACCCCAGCACATGGGAGGCTCAAACCTTTGATCCCAGCACCAGGGAGGTAGAAATAGGATCTCAGCCCAATTCAGTCTGAGGATTCAGAGAGACAAGAGCTCCCCTTAGGTCTTAGATTTAGTAGAGGCAAGAAGTTTCTGATCTTTCAACTTACCTAATATCTGACTCCAGGTTTCTATTATTAAGACTAATTATGATCATGCTTCACATATAAAATCTTTTTAAAGATCAAAAGAACTAATAGCATCTGGCACAAATAATTAGCTTTTAAAAAGCTGGAGCAGTTTCTGTATTTTAAAACCAAGGTATTAAAAATAAATAAATAAATAAATAGAACAGGGCATCTAAAAGATATTCATTACTCTTCCCTTATGTGAAAATAATTTACTTACATTTTCCATTTCTTTCATCCTTTGTTGTGTTCTTTCCGTTTCCTTTTTCAGCTGACTTATCTCCTGTTCATTCTGGAGCATTATAAACTCCTTCTCCCGAAGCTGTTCTTTGGCATTATGCAACTTTTCATTTAAACTTTCTACCTGAATTTCAAGCAGATGATCATTATTAACACAACTAAGAAAATAGAATTACTCCTAGCTGTGTTCTAAGTGAAACCAGCCACTTATGTACAAAATATCTAAAAGAAGGCAGAACATGGAGGTTCACACATACAATACAGCAGTTTGGAAGTGGAACAGGAGGGTAATAAATTCAAAGCTAGCTTACACTACACAGCAAGACCCTGTTGCAAAAATAAGAATAACAACAAAAATACCTAAAATCAAAATTTTAAAATTATTTTTCTGGGGCTAAATATTATAATTCTGCTGGCCTGCCCTATCACCTGAGCACCCTGTTCACTTAAGAGTCAAGATCCGCCCACTCCCAATCTCCTCCTTCCCGCTGATGCAAGCTGATTTCCCTTCCTCTTTCTCTGTCTGTTCTTCTAAAGAGGAAGCTGTATCCATAGACTGCTCGTTTGTTTCTCAGCCTCCCACACCCGAATAATCATACAGAAACTATATTAATTACAACACTGTCTGGCCAGTAGCTTAGACGTATTCCTAGCTAACTCTTACATCTTAATTTAACCTACTTCTATTATCCTTTTGTTTGTTTGTTTGTTTGTTTGTTTGTTTTTATTTTTCAAGACAGGGTTTCTCTGTAGCTTTGGAGCCTGCACTAGAACTAGCTCTGTACACCAGGCTGGCTTCGAACTCACAGAGATCCGCCTGCCTCTGCCTCCCGAGTGCTGGGATGAAAGGCGTGCACCACCTATGCCCGGCTCCATTTCTATTATTCTGTGTATTGCCATGAGGCTGTGGTTTACCGGGTAAAGTTCCAGTGTATGCCTCCTTCAGCATCTACATGGCATATCTCTCTCTCTCTCTCTCTCTCTCTCTCGCTCGCTCGCTCGCTCGCTCGCTCCTGATTTCCCACCTGGCTTTACTCTTCTAAGCCACTGGCCCAAAAAGCTGTATTCATCAACCATATATATAGAGCAACACATATATAGAAGGACACCTCACATCAGGCAACCTCTGCTTCTCCCTTCCTCCCTCTTCCTCCCTCTTCTTTTCTCTTTCTCTGTCCCCCCCTTTCTCTCCCTCCCTGCCTCCATAACCCCTTTCCCTTATAAGCTCCCAATACTCACTAAATAAACTCTATGCCCAAGCTCTCGCCACATGGCATAATTGTCTGTCTCCTACCACTGCAGCCTCGGGTCACCTGCCACCACAAATCATAACACTAAAGAGATGGCACAGTGGTTCAGAGCACAGTTTTCTGCTTTTGCATGACATCTCACAACCATAATTCCAGTTCTAAGGAATCTAGTGCCCCCTTCTGGGTAGATGATACACAAACATACTAGCCCTCTGTTTCTTTTCCAATGATGACTTATCATACATGAGGAATCAAATACTCCAACTTCATTTAAGGCTTATGAGAATATGGGCTTATCCTATGGCTACAAGTACCATTGTCTCTCATTTTTTAAAATTCTTTTTATCCATTCCTTTTATATTAGCATTCCTTGGCTTATTTTATGAATAAGTCTCATACTTCCTCCCATCAACAAATGTTTCTATCAGTATTTTATATAAGTACACTAAACAAATAAAACACTTTATAATTTTAAATATACATGTAAGATAAAAATATAGAGAACACAGTTCTTCCTTCCCACATGATTTCTTTCAATTAGATTCTAGAATTACTTATAAATCCTCCCAGTAATATTTTATAGCTAATCAAACATGTACATATTGTGGTAAGTATATACATATATTGACAAAATGAATAGTAAAGTAGAATACACAAGACTAATAAACGTATCCAGTGTTTCTATCACGTGCATTCTATAAAATACAACCATATTCAGTATTGTTATGCCGAGATCTGCAGAGTCCCCCAAAAACCAACAAGGAGACTGAGTCCCATATGCAAAAGCAAAGAGCCT
Organism: Alexandromys fortis; assembly: GCF_014885135.2. NCBI lineage: Eukaryota > Metazoa > Chordata > Mammalia > Rodentia > Cricetidae > Alexandromys > Alexandromys fortis. The sequence goes on along the minus strand of NW_026067971.1, from coordinate 7,722,370 downwards.
TTACTCTTACTCAAGTTCGTGAACTCGGACTCCGCATGCCCAACGTATTGGTGCAATCAGAGAGCCCTGAGTTGGGGTGGGTTTTTATAAGAGCAGAGGAATTTCTAAGGTCCAGGACCCCTGATGGGCTGACATTTGTCTAGGGATGCCTTGACAAACAGGAGATGGGTGTGTGCTGGGCTAAGGGACATCAACTTAGGAACTTTCTTTGGATAATCTGTTACTGGGTGAAGGGTGGGTGGTCTCAGTTTGTGATCTTTCTTGGAACCAGGTTTGCCTTAGGATAAACTGAGACTCAGGCCTACCTTCCTGTTGGTCTATAGAGCCTGTCATGGCAGGTGTGTACCAAGCTGCCCTGGGTCCTACAGTGTTATGTGTGGGGTGACTGGGCACAGGAATTCAAGGTCAATTTGGGCAGCACAGCAACAGGCGTCATCACAAACAACAAGAACACTCTGATTTTAATGGTGTTAATTTTTAAACAATTTAAAACATGAAATTTTAAGATAATTACCTGTTTGTTGCATTCCTTAAGTTCTAATTCTGATTTCTCCAGAGTACCCTCTAACTTGATTATTTTTTGTTCCATTTCTCCTCTGTGCTCACGAATGGTCATATCCAAATGTGTAACCTAAATACAAGAAATATCAAGCTAGTTGTTCCATTTTATCACAATGCAAACACTGGTGTGGTTGGAACATACTTTTACAACAGGTATTTTTATCAACAAATGATAAGTTTATCCCAAATAAAGCATTGTTTCAAGTAGGATTTGAATTCCATATGTATTATACATTATAGAAAGTTAAAATGGAAAATAAGAGAAAATGACTCAGGTTTCAATTTAATTGGAATAAAAACTGCTAAATAATGCTTTGTTTCTCCAACATTTAGGTCACAGCAACATGTTCAACTGCATATTCTTTGATACAGAATTTAAAAAAATCTAAAGGGTAGCAAGCGAACCCTTACACACAAAACTTACTGGTCAGGCTAAATTGAAGTTTCATGGTAAAGAACTTTCAGCCAGGCATCTACACTGCCAGCATTTGGAGGACTATAAACTAAAAAATCTATTTATTTCTAACTTTACAAATATTTATAACCAGAAACAAAAATTGGTGACTTCTAAAACCCTTCATAATTGTCCCATGGTAGAAATTTTTATTCAAATATAATTAGGAAAAAACAACCTGAGCTGCTCTCTGCTTTAGCTCCCAGTTTCTCTCCTTAAGCGCCTGATCCATTTCAACGAGTTCTTGTTTTTTGTCTTCAATTTCCATCTTACATTCTCTAAAATTTGTCAAAAGAAAAAGATAAAGCAGATAATATAAGTACTATAATTTTTAAAGGTAGGTAAACTGAGTTATTGTTTCCCATAAATTAAAGCAACAGACTGTAGTTAATTCAGACTGATAGGATTTAAATCAAAGGAACAATGTATAAAAAAAGTGACTGAAAACAAAAGTCAACTCACACAGAAATGGGTTCTCTGAGCAATTACGGTGGCAGCTTATCCTAATATAGACAGTGTAGAGGAACTGGGGAAGACGTATACATACATCACTCTGACTTCTACCTGCATCCATACACACCATGTGCTTCCACATGTAGGAACATGCACACACACCCATCATACATGCATGCACACACACCAAAACAGAACAGAAAAAGGCAGTATGAAATGAGGCCAGGAAATTAGGAACCTTATATAGGGCTTGGTATTCTATAGACCTGAGTTTTTGAAAACTGTGTTCTGTGGTAAAACAAGCATAAAATAGCCTATTAGCCATTTGAAAGTGCATAATTCACCTGAACTAACTGCATTTGCAATGTTATGCAGCATCACCATTATCCATTTGCAGTACATTTTTTATATTTATTTATTTATTTATTATGTATACAATATTCTGTCTGTGTGTATGCCTGAAGGCCAGAAGAGGGCACCAGACCTCATTACAGATGGTTGTGAGCCATCATGTGGTTGCTGGGAATTGAACTCAGGACCTTTGGAAGAGCAGGCAATACTCTTAACCACCGAGCCATCTCTCCAGCCTTGCAGTACATTTTTTTGTACAACAAAAGGAAATACCATATGCTTCAGGGATCATTTTTTTTCTCATATTCTGTCTTCTAGCTCCTGACAACCATCAATCTTTCCTATCTCTATGAACTTATCAATTCTAGAAATTTCATACAACCAAATTTTACTAAATGTGTCTAGCTTCTCTTAGCATAATGCTCTTAGTGTTCCTCTACTTTATAGCATGGATTATCACTATTTTAGTGCATTTTCTGAATTAATAATACTCCTTTTATGGATACATCATATTTTCTTTATTCATTCATCATTGTGGCAAATTGGTTTCTTGCCATTTTTTGGCTATTATGAGCAGAGGTGCTATGAACATTTGTATAATTTTTGTTTAAATATCCACCTTCAATGCTTTTAGATATAACTAGGAAATTATTATACTAAATGATAATTTTATATTTAACTCATTGAGAAATTGCAATTATTTTCCCACAGTGGCTATCACCACTTTTGTTTCCTATCAGCAATGAATCAGAATTTCACTTCTCTACATATTTCCCAACACTTGGTATGCAAGGGCTGATCTACTGAGTAATGAAATTGTGTCTCAATACTTCAGTTTTTCATTTCCAAAGGACTTAAGATTTTACTGAGAATGTTTTAGAAAGCTATCAGAAATCTAAAAAGAAATCAATATGATATGATTTATGTTTGAAATCAGAAACATAATGAATCCTGTGGAAAGTGGATTAGCAATAAATGAGACCATAGGAGCCCATTATGAAGACCCATTCATACCCCACAGAAGAAACAACAATGGACTGTGCACAGTGGTAACAGGTCCGTGGGTTTTAGAATATGTTTCAGAAATAAGGTTGACAAGACCTGCTAGAAAACTGGATAACACAGAAGAGGATAATGCTACAGCCTTCTGGTTTGAGCAATTATATTAGAAAGACAGGAAGGGCAGACTTATAAGAAAATATATGAAAGTGTTGGCTGAGTTTGAGATGCCTCTAAAAATGTCCACTAAAAAGGGTTGGAAAGATGATTCAATAGGAAAACACACTTGCTGCCAAGCCTGACAACATGAGTTTAATCCCTGAGACCACTACGGCGGGAAAAAAGAACTGATCATCACCATCTGTCCTTTCAGCTGCACATGTGCACCATGACACATGTCACACACCTACCTATGCACACAGAAATAAATCAACCGAGTGTTTCCCTGCAGACCTTCCCAGCCTTTCCGTCCAGTCCACCTTCATTCCTGTGTCAGTCTCTGATACCAAGAAGCATCTCTGCCAGGGAGGGTAAGACTCGGGCAGGCAACACTCATTCTTCCTGTGCGCCATTACAACCATACCATCATCACCCTCAGCCCAGGAGCAGCCAGGCAATCCAGACTTACATCCACACACCTATGGACACATGATATTTTTATAAAGAAGCAAGAAATACACACTGGAAGCAGACAGCATCTTCAATAACGGGTGCTGGTAGACTAAATGGCTGTGTGAAGAAGAATGCAAATAAATCCATATTTATCACCCCATACAAAACTCAACACCAAACAAAACAAAAGATCATATACCCTGAATCTGACAAAAAAGAAAGTGGAGAATGGGCTTGAACTCATTGGCACAAGAAAAAATATTCTGAGCAGGACACCATCAACACAGGCACAAAGAACAACAAATAATGGGACCTCATGAACCTGAAAAGCTTCTGCATGACAAGGATATATCACTGGAGCAAAGCAGAAAGATGCAGAATGTAAAAAGATCTTACCTACTATATCCAGTAAAGGACTAATATCTAAAATATCAAAAAAAAAAAAGGAAGAAAGAAAAAAAATCAAGAAACAAATAATCCAGTTTAAAACTGGGGTATAGAACTAGGCTGAAAGTTCTCGAAAGAAAGACAAAGGGCTGAGAAACCTGTAAGGAAATGTTCAATATCCTTAGTTATCTGGGAAATGCAAATCAAAACTACTTTTAAGATTCCATCTTCTAATAGTTAGAATGGCCAAGATCAATAAAGCAAATGACAGCTCATGCTGGTGAGGACGTGAGGAGAGGTTGGGAACTAGCAGGCTCCTACAACAACTCAGTTAATATATTTCCTTCTTGGGACTCTGAAGGAGTTGAAGACTAGATAGTTATACTTTTCCTTATTTACCTGACACAGAAAGCAAGTCATGACAGAAAATAAATTAAGTACAAGACTTTGGACTCACAAAGATAGGATAGATATGGAGTATTTTCTGTGAATTTATCAAAAGCAAATGGCCTAGACATTGTTGATGTATTTATTACCTGTATATATTGTATATACTGTACTTATTGTTTATAATTTTTCTTTCATTAGTTATAGTCTTTTTAAAATGTTAGACACAAAGGGGAAATGTAGTGGCATTTCATTTGTATTTTAATAAATAAAGCTTACCTGAAGAACAGAGTAAAACAGCCCTACTGGTCAGTCTTATAGACCAGGCAGAGGTGACACACACCTTTTAATCCCAGCAGTCACACTAGTTCACCATAGAAACCAGATGGTGCATGCCTTTAATCCCAGTGGTGCACACCTTAATCCATGTCCTAAAGAGGATTATAAAATGGGAGGAGACAACTCTCAGTCTCATTCTGAGATTCCTGGAGGAAGGATCGCCATTTTCGGACTGAGGGTGAAGTAAGAGCTTGTGGCTGGCTGTTTTGCTTTTCTGAACTTCAGGTTGAACCTCAATTTTTATCTCTGAGATTTTATTAGCCCTTGATGTCCTGGAACTCCCTCTGAAGACCAGTCTGGCCTTGAACTCACATAGATCCATCCACCTGCCTCTGACTCTTGAGAGCTGGAATTAAAGGTATTATGTGCCACCACCAATTTGGGCATTTTATTTAATTTAAGCCTGGGTCTTAGCTATAAAAACAGAAAATACATATAATTTTCTATCCCTGGCATAATCTTAGTTTAAAATAATGCCTTAATATTTATAACATATTGGGCTGGGAATGGTAGTACACTCTTTTAATCAGAGCATTTGGTAAGCAGATGTAAGTGAATCTCTAAGTTCAAGACCAGTATGGCCTACAAAGTGAGATCCCGTCTCCTAAAAGAAGAAAACAAGGGTACACATACAGAGTTACTATTAATAATATTCTGCTCTTAGTCACTGCCGTATGCTTTGCTTGCCTAGTTTTTGTGAGAAGTCATTCAGCCAAGAGCCTTTTGGATACTAGTCCATTAGGATGTAATCTAAGGTACTCTAAGCACAGCAAGAAGTGTGCTTGTTCTTTTCCCTTGGTTTATGGTCAGAGTTTGGCTCGCAGGTCCCAGTGCCCACAGAGCAGAGGAACACAGCAGTTTTCTTATCATAAGTGCTCCCCAATGAACATTTGTTATCCTTTACTATGGGCTCACGAGGACCTCCTATAACTACATTACATCCCGGCACCCAACACCCATGTGACCTAAGCCCCTGCTCCACAGCTGAGCTCCAGCTGCCCCATCATGCCCATTCAGTTCTCTTCACTGCCTGCAGCATCCCAGGACCACTCTGGTGGTACAACTGACACGCAAGCTGGCCAGCATCCTTATACATCTCAGTAGTGACTTGTAACAGAGGCAAGTCATCTGAAATTAGAATGCAATTTGTAAATCACTCCCAAAATAGTTGCAGATAATATTACCATCCTTTTCCTTTTTACTATGTATTGAATTCTAGGAGAGGTATATGACCTACCTAGGATTATACATTTTTAGCCATAGCTGCGATTAGTTTGATACTTTATATTACATCCTTAAAGAAATGGTTTGATAACATTGATAACATGAATCAAGAATGAAAAAGTTATGGAAATGATACAGACTTTACAGACTGGTAACGAGAAGTTATTTGAAAGAATTCATACTGTTCACATTGACAATCAATCTGTTAAAAAGCTATGACAAGCTAGCAGATAGAGCATTCCTCCTGAAAGGCAGTCCACACGCCATCCAAAAATCTCTAAGGATGAATGGAAAATTAAAAACCTGGATTCACATGTGCAGAATGAAAACCAGAAATTGATTTCATCAAATCATTAAAAATATTCACAGATCAAGAGATTCAAACTTTACAAAAAACTGTGATAAAAAGATTTGAAATGATTAAAGAACTTGTCATAACTGATAAGTAAGGAGAGGAGGTACAGACAAAAGACAATAGTAAAGACATAGCATCGCCAGTACCTCAGAGTCAGAGATGACTGTTCAAGAGTTTTAGCTACTTATCCTGCTACTGCTTCTGAAAAGCCAGCAAATATTAAATATTGAAAAGTATATACAGAATGTAAATTGGAGCCTACACATATAAAAGATCTATAAAATATTAAGGAAGCAGTAGTTTCTTATGGCATGCATTCACCATATGTGAAGCAGTCAATAAAAACATGGGCTTCAATAAAGTTACTCCACATGATTGGCTTCAATTAGTCTCAGCTGCTTTAGAACATGGAACACAGCTTCAGTGGAACAGTTGTTGAGGGAGGAAGCAAAGGCCCTTGACCATCAAGGTAGAATCAATGGTCTTGAGGCCTCCCAAGATCAAATTCCTGGTGAGGGCTGTTATGCTGATTCAGAGAGTCAAGCTACATACAATGAACACATCTTGTTCCTATGACAGACACAAAAGCCTTGAATGCTTGGGACAAGAAAGATTCAAGAACCAGGAAAAAGAACTGAATCTCTCTCTCTCTCTCTCTCTCTCTCTCTCTCTCTCTCTCTCTCTCTCTCNATATATATATAAATATATATATATTTAGTAATTTTTGCAAAGAATAACTAAAGCTGCTGGGCGGTGGTGGCGCACGCCTTTAATCCCAGCACTCGGGAGGAAGGCAGAGGCAGGTGGATCTCTGTGAGTTCGAGACCAGCCTGGTCTACAAGAGCTAGTTCTAGGACAGGCTCCAAAATCACAGAGAAACCCTGTCTCGGAAAAAAAAAAAAAAAGAATAACTAAAGCTGTAAAATAGGGGTAGTGGACCAAGAAGGTAGAAGAATACTCATTGAATCTCTGAAAATTGAATTAAATTGAATTGAATTTCTGAAAATGCTAACTTAAAATGCAAAAAGATACTTGGGCCCTTAAAGGTAATATCAACACCAATGGATGAATGGATTCTGCAGACAGCCAATGTTGAGTAATTCAACTATTTGAGGAAGAGATTGTAAACAGAGCATTCCTAGAAATAATGTTCTTCTGGGACTGACCCAAATAGAAGAATCTGGTAAAGACTGACATTGGAGCAATGAATATAGATCAAGAAGAGACAAACAAGGAAACCCATTACCATCGGGAAACTCCTTGGGAGGGCCCCTCACAGGCACCCAGGTAAAACATGGTCCAGTCATTCCCAGTCACTGTGGAGGATACACCTCCCCAGGAAACTTAGAAAATCCAATACCTGTTGTAAAAAAACCATACATTTCTGGGCGATAGGATAACCATGGAAGGTAAATCAAAAATTCCAGTAGAAAATACAAAACACATACTTTGGAGACTTCTATAAATGGTCAAATGCCAAAGCTGAGAATACAAATATATAATATTATAATGGAAGGATTATTAGACACAGAAGCAAATGTGACTATTACTACTCCAGAATCTTGGCATCCGAATTGGCCTTTTCAGGTAGCAGATGTTCAATTCCTAGGAATTGGAACCCTATCTCAGCTAAAGCAAAGCACAAAATGGGTTGAATACATACAGTCAAAGGGTAGAGAGGAAAGCTGAAGCCATATGGGCTAATATAGCAGTGAATCTATGGGACAGTGATCTGTTGCAGCAATGGAATATTGACATTAATATTCCTGCAGTTTCAGAAACATATCATAAACCAACTCATGTTTCTGGGAAGGATATTATAAAGTACTATAAAAAAAACAGTCACCAACCATTCAGGCTGTTAAAAACAGAGCAACAACTAACAAACTCTCAGAGGTACAAATGATCCTACCTTTAAAATGGTTAACTAAGAAACCTATATGGGTTAAGCAATGGCCTTAAACAAAAAAGAAACTTTAGGTTCTAAAACAGATGATAAAAAAGAAACTAGATGCTCAGCATATTGAAGAAACAATCAACCCTTGGAATTCTCTTGAATTTGTTGTTAAAAAATCTGGAAACTGAAGAATGGTAACAGATCTAAGATCTGTTAATAAGGTGATTTAGCCAGTGGGCTATCTACAGTCTGGAATTCCTTTGCATTTCCTACTGCATAAAGAACAGTCTCTTAGAACTCTCAATAGAGGAATCTAAAATGGCTGAAAGACACTTAAGGAAATGTTCAACATCCTTAGTCATCAGAGAAATGCAAATCAAAACAACTCTGAGATTCCATCTTACACCTGTAAGAATGGCCAAGATCAAAAACACTGATGACAACTTATGCTGGAGAGGATGTGGGGAAAAGGGAACACTTCTACATTGCTGGTGGGAATGCAAGCTGGTACAGCCCCATTGGATGTCAGTGTGGCAATTTCTCAGAAAATTAGGAAACAACCTTCCTCGAGACCCAGTAATACCACTTTGGGGTATATATCCAAAGGATGCTCAATCGTGCCACAAGGACATATGCTCAACTATGTTCATAGCAACATTGTTTGTCATAGCCATGACCTGGAAACAACCTAAATGCCCTTGATCGAAGAATTGACAAGGAAAATGTGGTACATTTACACATTGGAGTACTACACAGCAGAAAAAAGTAACAACAGCTTGAATTTTGCAGGAAAATGGAAAACATTTTTTTGAGTGAGGTAACCCAGACACAGAAAGACAATGATCACATGTACTCACTCATAGGTGGTTTTTAAACATAAAGCAAAGAAAGCCAGTCTACAAACCACAATCCCAGAGAATTTAGACAACAGTGCCGACACTAAGAGAGACTTACATAGATATAATCTACATGGGAAGTAGAAAGTATAAAAAGACAAGATCTCCTGAGTAAATTGGGAGCATAGGGACATTGGGGGAGGGTTGAAGGAGGGAAGGGAGAGGCAGGGAGGGGAGCAGAGAAAAATGTAGAGCTCGATAAATATCAATAAAAATTTTTTAAAAAAGAATAGCCTCGGGGGAGGGGGAGGGAAAGGGGAGGCGGCGGTGGGGAAGAGACAGAAATCTTTAATAAATAAATAAATTTAAAAAAAAGGATAGCCTCTTACAGTTTTTCACTTAAAAGATTGTTTCTTCACTATACTTTTACAAGAAAAAGAGAGGTCTGTCTTCACAGTGCTTAATTATAATTCTCAGCCTGCTAAAAGATATGAATAGAAGATTCTCCCACAGGGAACGTCAAATAGCCCTACCCTTTGCCAATATTTTGTTAAACAGTCATTGAAAATGATATATAAGCAATTTCCTGAATCAATAGTTTGCCATACATGGACAACATTTTATTTTCTGATTTAAATGTAGATACTTTAGAAAGAATTTTTGAAGGAGAAAAATTTGCCTTGTTGGGGATTACAAATTGCTCCTGAAAAAATATGAAGAGGAGATTCTATTAATTAATTAGGCTGTAAAATATATTTACAGAAAATTAGGCCACATAATGTACAAATTAGGAGAGATGAATCGCAGACAATGACTGCCAAAGATTGCTAGGAGACATTTCCCAGGTATGGCCCACTGTTGATATATGTCCTGATGACCTGATTAATTTAAACAAAATCTTAGATGGTGACAAGGACTTATGTAGTCCCAGGGAATTATCAGTTGAAACTGAGAGAGAATTATATTTGTTGAAGAGAAATTACAGAAGGCACATGTGGATTGTGTGGATCTAAATCTTAACCACATTCTGGTCTTATTACCCTCCAAACATTCCCCTTCAGGAGTTTTAATACAGAGGGAAGATACTGTCTTAGAATGGTTTACCACATAAACTGAGTAAAATATTAAAAGTTTGTGTGGACCAGGTCTCTGCATTAATTATAAAAGCAAAATTGAAGCTTCATAAATTAGTAGGAATAGAGCCAGCAGAAATTATAGCACCACTCACTAATGATGAAATTAAGAACTTATGAGAAGGAAGTGAACCTTGGCAAAGAGCTTGCAGCAATTTTTTGGGAGACACAACAACTATTCCAAAAGTGAGAGGATTTGACTATTCCCAAGAGAATGTTGGCACCGAATTCTTGGAGCTTGTTTTCTTCTCAGAAGAACTGGCCTATGTGCAAAGAACTGCCCTTGCTCTGACTACTGACAATATGCATGTTATCCAAACTGCACAAGGAAGATACAAGCAAAAATGACTACTGAACCTTGTCAAGCAGGGTAGGACAGTCTTTCAAATTTTCCTGCCTCTGAAAATGGTCTGTTAGATACACGTTAGGCCTTAGCCAAAGTTGGTTGCTCTAACACTGCAAATGAGATTTTGGGTGATTTTCTAGGTAGCCAGCTGTCTCTGTCATTTCTTGCACCTTTTTGAAGTTGCTTGCTTGTACTTCCTGCTTACTCAGGTAATATTTTTTCCCTTCTCAAGTCTTTGATGGGGTTGAAGACTAGACAGTCATAACTATTTTAATCTCAAAACTTAGCTAATACATTTCAGTACAAGACTCAAACTCCTCAGGATAGGACGGCTATTGAAATAATCTCTGTTATTTGCTTATTACCGTAGACTAGACATTTAGAATGTTTTTCTTTCTTGATGTGGTTTATGTTGGTTGTAGTTTTATTTTTGTGTATGTTTATGCCTTTTATTTTCCTGGACAACACTTGATATCTGTTCTTATTGTATAGTTTTGCTATAGGTTTAGAACCCTCTTATTTAGACCAAAGTGGGAGGTGCCCATTAGGGCGTGGTCTGAGGTACTGTAAGCAAAGACAGGAAGCTTGTGTGCTCTTCACTTTTCCCTTTTCGCTAAGTTGGTGGCTGGTGTTTGGTTCGCAGCTCCCAGTGGCAACAGAGCAGAGGATGCAGCAGCCTTCTTTTTGTGAGTGTCCCCAATAAACATTTGTTATCCTTTATTATGGGCTCACATGGGCCTGCTTTAATTACGCTCCACCTACTCCATTCCCATCCCCCTTTCTCAGGAAACTACTTTGACAGTGTGGAACTGATCACAGAATGAGGACAGAAGTATTAGCAGCTAAAAGTAACTTCTCTCACTTGCTCAGATGAATCATGGGACAAGACATTCAACAACAGTATTTGTGATATGGTCCAATGGACTCAAATTAATCACAGAGATACCTGTAATTATGTTATCCTTTCTTACTATCTAACTCACCTAAGTTCAGCAGTGAGGTCCTTGATTGTACTGTACTTTTCCTCTAATGATAACTGAGCCTTTTGTAGTACGTCTCTCAGTTCCTGTAGCTGTCTTAAGGTACTTTTCAGTTCTCCGTGAGCATTCTGCAGTTCAGTTTCGAGGGCTTCCCGTTTCTGCACGGTATCTGTTAGTTCAGCTTCGGTGTGGTGCTGCAACCTTTCTAACTCCTTCACTGTTGAGAATGCAGAATCATAAGAACCATATGTAAACCATGACTTTCTAACTCCTTCACTGTTGAGAATACAGAATCATAAGAACCATATGTAAACCATGACTTTCTAACTAACTCCTTCACTGTTGAGAATACAGAACCATAAGAACCATATGTAAACCATGAGCTGGACAGATGGATCAGTCACTAAAACACCAGCCCTGCAATCACGAGGACCTCAGTCAGATATCAAGCACCCATACAAAAGTCTGTGCATTGCCCTATTAAGTGCTGGTAGAGACAGACAGACAGCTGGAGCTCATTGGCCAGCGAGCCTTGCCAATCATAAAGTCTCTGTCTCAAAAAATAAGATGGACAGCAATCTAGGAAGATACTTAAAATCAAACTCTGGCCTCCACATGCACATACACAAAAGTGCACACTATCACAGGACATGTAAATAAGATATAAACAAAAGAATATTCAATCTGAGAGCTGGAATCTATAAAACTCTTGGTTTATAGAGTGATTGCTTAGAATGCACAAGGCCTGGGACTTAATCCCCAGCACTGCATACACAAAGCATGCTGGTCCCTGTCTATAATTTTAACACTAAAGAGGGGGAAGTAGGAGGATCAGAAGTTCACTGTCTTCCTCTGCTACCTGAGGAGATCTTTAAAAAAAAATCTGATAGAACTTTACGAATAAATAAGACTATTTTTATTAATTTATAAGAGACAAAATACTGAACACTATCCCTTTCAGCCTCATTACCCCAACTGCTGATTTTATTCCACTTAAATATAACTAATGTCTTAGTCAATGTTCTGTTGTGAAGAGAAATCATAACCAAGCCAACAATTAGGATGGAAAACATTTAATTGGGATCTTGCTTATAGTTTCAGAAGTTTAGTTCATTATCATCATGATGGGGAACATGATGGCACTCAGGCAAACAATGGAGCAGTAGACTACCCCTACTAACACACGTCCTCCAACTAGGCTACACCTCCTAATCTTTCTCCAATTCCACCACTCCTGATAACTAAGCATTCAGATATATAAGCCCATTGAGGCCACTCTGACTCAAACCATCACACACAAATAAAATTCTATGTAAGTCAAATTAAGCTAACTAGTTACTCACCTGCATTTGTTCTCTTTTCGAGTTCTGTCTTTGTCTGATCTAAAATCATATCTAACTGAGAAAGATGTATGGATTTATTTTCCCCATCTCGTTTCAGATGTATTATTTCTTTTTCCATTTTAGACAGCTCTTCTTTGCACTGATCCATCTCAAGTTTAGCTTGTCTAATTAAAAATAAACAATAGAACAGGTAATTTGGAAGCTTTACACCAAAAGTCTTCTCTCTAACTTTAAGTCTACAAAATTTATTAGGTTAAATATTAGCAAGATCTCTACTCAGAATCTTAAGTCACATACTATACTTTTAAAACTACTCCAACTGAAGTATTATTGTTCTTTACACCAACACCACTCAAGGGCCAGCATTGTTCTCAGTCTAACTACATATAGCCTTACAAAGTTTCACATATATATATATATACATATATATATATATAACATTCAGAGCTAACCACGTGATATTTTAATTATCTAAAATAATAACTAAGAGGCTAAGTAATCAAATTACCATAAACACATTACTTTTATGGAACCAATAATTTTTATTTAAGACTTATTCTTAGGTTGTATTTTTTAGCTTTAAAAATGACTAGAGTTAATCTTGTATCCTGCTACATTACTGAAAGTGTTTATGAGTTGTAAAAGTTTCTTGGTAGAATTTTTAGGGCTGCTTATGTAAGCTATCATATCATCAGCAAATAATCAAATAAAAAAAGGCCAAATATAAAAATCAAACAATCAAATAAATAAATAAATAATCAAATCAAATAATAATCAAGTAACACAATAAAAATAATCAAATTTAAAAAATCAAATAAACCAATAAAAAATGGAGTACAGACCTAAACAGAGAACTCTCAGCAGAGGAATCTAAAATGGCTGAAAGACACTTAAGGAAATGCTCAACATCCTTAGTCATCAGAGAAATGCAAATCAAAACAACTCTGAGATTCCATCTTACACCTGTAAGAATGGCCAAGATCAAAAACACTGATGACAACTTATGCTGGAGAGGTTGTGGGATAAAGGGAACACTTCTGCATTGCTGGTGGGAATGCAAGCTGGTACAACTCCTTTGAATGTCAGTGTGGCCATTTCTCAGAAAATTAGGAAACAACCTTTCTCAAGACCCAGTAATACCACTTTGGGGTATATATCCAAATGATGCTCAATCGTGCCACAAGGATATGTGCTCAATTATGTTCATAACAACATTGTTTGTCACAGCCAGAACCTGGAAACAACCTAAATGCCCCCAACCGAAGATTGGATAAGGAAAATGTGGTACATTTACACATTGGAGTACTACACAGCAGAAAAAAATAACATTTTGAAATTGCAGGCAAATGGATGGAGCTAGAAAACATCATATTGAGTGAGGTAACCTAGACACAGAGAGACAATTATCATATGTACTCATTCACAAGTGGTTTTAAACATAAAGCAAAGAAAGCCTACAAACCACAATCCCAGAGAACCTAGACAACAATACAGACATACATGGATCTAATCTGCATGGGAAGTAGAAAAAGACAAGATCTCCTGAACAAATTGGGAGCATGAGGACCATGGGGACCATGGGAGAGGGTAGAAGGGGAGAAGAAGAGAGGGGAGCAAAGAAAAATGTAGATCTCAATAAAATCAACAAAAATAAATAAATAAAACATTAAAAATGAAAAAAATTACTTCAACCCACACTGAGTTAATTAATAAAAATATGTTTCTATGCTGGAAAAAAAAGAGACTAGAAATTCGAAGATTGAACAGCTTTCCCTGCCACACAAAGGTGGGAACTAAAAGACTATGAAGCAACACAATCAGACAATAATAGCAAAGTGAAAGAACCAGGTTTTTACCTTTCAATCAGACCAGAACTTGGTCCAATATGGACACCACAGACAATATACTGAGGGGCATTTTCCAGTCCCATTCTTAGAAATTTAAACTGCAAAAGTATGTTCACTGAAGTATTGACTCTCTCTCTCTCTCTCTCTCTCTCTCTCTCTCTCTCTCTCTCATCTATCTATCTATCTATCTATCTATCTATCTATCTATCTATCTATCTATCATCTATCGGTTTTTCGAGACAGGGTTACTCTGTAGCTTTGGAGCCTGTCCTAGAATTAACTCTTGTAGACCAGGCTGGCCTTGAACTCAGAGAGGCCTTCCAGCCTCTGCCTCCCAAGTGCTGGGATTAAAGGCGTGCACCACCACCGCCCGGATAATAGATAGATAGGTAGGTGGATGGATAGATGGTAGACAGGACAGATGAATGGCCCTTTGTGCATGCTAGGCCAGCACTCCACCACTCTAGCATTTGACTCTTTTACATTTCTAAAGTCTAAGATAAATAATTTTCAACTTGGTAGAAAATTGTTTTTACCAAGAGAATTGATATAAAACAGATAACTAGAAGAAAAGAATCAAAAGATGCTGACATACAGTGGTAAGAGCTGGTAGCTTGTCAGCACTAAATCAGGATAACCAAGATATTGTGAAATTTTATAAAAACCACATATTAAAAACTCAAAAAACTTCCTATTTAGTAAAATAACAATCATGGCTCTATATGCATCAAGGTTTAGTTGGGATAATAATATATTTAAACATGGTGCACTAATATACACAATAACTATCCAGAGGTGGCAGTAATGTCAAGCCACTGAAATATTGTTTTGTTCTAAAGTGTTAGTATTGGCTAGAGATAGATTCCACCTTTATTTCACTTTTGAGGAAGCATTTCTTAATAAAGTTGAATTAATAGAGCATTAATAAACATTTAAGAGCTTAAAAATATTAACTACATAATCAATACTACTCAAATTTTAAGTATAACCTTAAAAAATTTTATGGCAGATTTAAACCCACCAGTCTCTTAGAAACACTTCCCTTTGTTATCTCAGGGTTACTGAAAGCAATCACGACTGAGATAAGAAATAGGATTAAAGGAATTACTATGCTAAATACCAGACTCTTGAAACTTGATATTATATAACTGAAAAATAAAAACAAAAAAACTTTTGGTTTCAGAGCAGGTCTAAACTGTATACTTATATAGCCTGATTTGAGTTTCGTCTTCCTCATTTTAAAACCTACAATAAACACGTCATAGGTTTAAGATTAATGAATTAATGTATCTACCTAGAACAAAGAAGGTAGATGTTCAATAAATTGGTTTCTTTTCTATCTGAAAAACACTTTATCAAAAGCAGATTGAAGGAGACAGAGAGAGATATATTTTTAACTTTACTATTTTTAAAAAAAGTTTTCTAAACTGTAATTTCAAAATTAAAAAATAAAAACCTAATAGTGGAAGCAGAGAAAACTCCTCGTGAAGAGCTAAAGTAATGCTTTCTTGGGAAGTGTGATCATTAATTAATCCATGAGCTTTTTATCAGTATTTAGGACCTAGCTTTCCTATTGAAAATGTCTATTGGTTATATTCAAGAAGCTTTTGATGTGATTGTTCAAAAGTCAAAAAAGTAGGAGTTAACTAATGAAACTCATTGGGTCACAAAAAAAGACATGAAATCAGGTAAGGGCCAGTAGGAAACAGGAAGGGAATAAGAGAGAATAACAGAGGGTAACTAGATCAAAATACATTAATTACGTGTGTGAAAATATCAAAATGAAACACATTGTTATATAAAATTAATGTATGGATTGAAAAAGGAAGAAGCAAGTGTTTCATTTGTTCCAGTGGACGAGAAGCATCAAGGAGTTGGCAGAGTTTTGAAAGAAGAGGCAAAGGTGCAGAACCAATCTTCTATGAACGACTTGGCTTGCCAGACTATACTAAGAAAAACAAGACTTTAAAGTAAAGCTGACTTACATGATCATATTTTCTGTAGCTTCTTTAAAGATGCTGGCATCAGGTAGTGTGAGTTGGATTTTATGTATATGCCTGTTTACATGTTCTTGTGTGTGTATGCACATACACAGGCACATAAACGTATGTGCACATGCATAAAAAGTCAAGTGTCTTCCTCAATCTCCCCTCACTGTAGTGATGACTTATTTGTACTTTAATAAACAAAGCTATCCTGAAGATCAGCAAAGCTACTAGAGGACGAAAGTGGTAGCTCACACCTTTATTCCCAGAGCTTGGGAGATGGATCCCCAGAAGGATCTCAAGGAGTTCAAGGCTACCCTGGCTACAAAAGATTGAGCCACAAACAGATCCAGGTGGTGGTGGCTCACACCTTTAACCCCAGCACTAGGGAGGTGGAGACAGGAGCAGTATGGCTGGGTGGAGAGAAGAAGATAAAGGGCAGAGACAAGAACTCACTGGAGTGCCTAGTCTGAGGATTTGTGGAGACAGGGTCTCGCCCTTTTGGTATGAAAATTCGGTAGATGTAAAAGGTCTCTCTAGGGTGATGGTGGTGGTGCACGCCTTTAATCCCAGTACTCGGGAGGCAGAGGCAGAGGCAGGCTGGTCTCTGTGAGTTCGAGACCAGAGAAACCCTGTTTCAAAAAAAAAAAAATACTCTAGTGGCTTATTGCTCTGCTCCTCTGATCTTCAGCTTTAACCCCTTATCTGTATCTGTCTCTGGGATTTTGTTATTCATGCTACTAAGCTTCACCTTTTTTTTTTTTTTTTTTTAAGATATGGTCTCTTATTGAATCTGTAAGAGAGTTTTACAGATCCAGCATTTCAGCTAATCAGGGATCCTCCTATATGTGCCTCCTCAATGGTGTGATTACAGGAGCAGGCGACCATGCAGGGCTTCCAACATGAGTGTTAGGAGCATGAACTCAGGTCCTCATGTTTATGTAGAAAGCATTTTAACAACTGAGCCCAAGCTGAATTTTAATTCTGTGTGATATGGGATGCCCTTCTGTATGCTGTGAATATTTTTTATTACCATTGGTTAATGAAAAAGCTGATCTGGTCAATAGCCACACTTAATAGAGCCAGTGGGGAAAAAACAAGTCAAGATAAAGGGAAAAGGAGGGTGGGTCAGGGAGGTGCCAGCAGCTACCATAGATGCAAGGTGAGAGGTAACACCATGGCCAAGTGGCAATACACACATTATTAGAAATGGGTTAATTTATATGTAGAGCTAGACAGTAATAAGTCTGAGCTAATAGGACAAATAGTTTGTAATTAATATAAGCCTCTGAGTGGGAACTGACGGGCAGAAGAGAAACCCACACTTATATCCGTGATGCATCGAAAGCCAAAGAGAAGGCTAACAAAGTAATTTTAAAAATTAACTTGATATTAAGGTCATTAAGAAAGGAGACTAGTAATATGATGTCAGATAGCTATAACCTCAATTATGGAGAAGTTGAAGAACAATGTCTGTAAGTTTGAAGAAAGCCCAAACTACATATTGAGGCCCTGTTTCAAAAACAAAATAAAGGAAAGCAAGCAAAAGTATCAGAGAATAATATAGTAGTAAATATTAGAAACGGTGAGCTCTAGGGTAAACTGTGGGGATGTCTGAAGCATGAGAGAAATATGATAGAGAAGAAAGTTTAAAAAAAAACAAAAACTCAATTCAAAACATGAATCAGTTAAATGAATACTAACTAACTAGAGCTGGTATTGGAGAGAACAATAAACAAGATAGACTATAAATGTCAGCAATAAGGAATGATATTATTCTATTACGTAAGTTCAGAGTACACCTTTGACTCTCTGGTACAAGAATATGGGGGAAAGTTTTTTAGTATATAGAAGCAAGAGAATAAGTAAGTCCTCAGTATAAGAGTTTTATTATAGTAAGAGAAAGGAAAAGTCAGAGAATATAGAGGATGTATATAAATTCCAGACGGTACAACGGAAGTTTTCAGAAATTGGCATGGGATGGGATAAAAGAGCAATGGGTCTTGATTTGGCTATCTAGCATAAACAAGGATAAGTTAGAATCTGAATAGACTTAATGGCTTCACAAAAGTCAATGGTGGAAAGGCTGTGTTAGTGGCTAGATACCTGGCAACAGGAAAGTGTAGCACGAATTCTAACCTGGAGTCAGATATTAGGAGTAAACATTGAGAGATCAGAGAAGCAGTGCAGTCAGCCACTACAGAGACCTTTTATCTCATCAAATCCTCAGACTGCAGGAGTAATCCTGTCTCTACCAATCTCCAGACTGCATCCTCAGCCTGCATCTGAGCTCCTGTTTCCTCCGGCTTTACATTCCTCTCTCCGCCCAGCCATATCACTTCCCATCTCCACCTCCCTGGTACTGAGATTAAAAGTTGGGCCATCACCGCCTGGCTCTGTTTCTCTTTGAGACCAAATCAATATAGTATAGCCCAGAGTGGCCTTGACTGATAGAAAACCCGTCTGTCTCTGTCTCCCGAGTCCTGAGATTAAAGTGTGTGTCACCACTGCCTGGCTTCTAGCAGCTTAGTTCTGCTCTTTGATCTTTAGGCAAGCCTTATTTGTTAAAGCAAACAAAACATCATCACAGGAAAGAGAAATCTTGAAAGAAGAATATGTCACTGTCACTGTTAAGAGAAGTTTATCTGTTAAAGTAAGTACCACTCTAAGCCCAGAGACCCTATCTTAATACTCAATCCCTGTCAATGAGAAAAGAAATCTGGGGACATAAGGTTTTAGTTTCTGAATGTAAATTCACACTTGACTGCTAATGATATAAAAAGGGGTAGAAAAATGTTAATTCTTATTGACAAAGTAGAATCTAGGTAAGCTAAGTATATATGTTTCACCTCACAGATTCACTAAGATGAGTCTGAATGTCCAGTCAAGGCAGACAACTATTTTATTTATCCGAAACACAATAAGGTTCCGTGGCTAGATGATGGTGGCACACACCTTTAATACCAACACTCAGGAGGCAGAGGCAGGCAGATCTGAGTTTGAGGCCAACCTGGTCTACAGAGCAAGTTCCAGGACAGTCAGGGCTACACAGAAAAACCCTGTCTTGAAAAAAACTAAACCAAAAATCAAACAAACAAAAAACCCAATCAGGTCCCCTGAGAGTTTCCCCAGTGAAGAGATCTTTGCCTGCAACTTGCAGCGTTCTTTGTAATTTAAAACAGCCGTGCTGAGTGCCTATAAAGGATAAGGATCTGTGCTCTTTACCCAATGTTGTAGGGAGCCCTACAGTAAGGTAAATAGATTCCGTACTATAATTATAAAAAGAAAGAAAGAAAAAAAGGATATAATGAAAGCTATGAGGGGAAATATAACAGAATGCTACAGGAACATAGGTTATGAAGAAATTAATTCCTCACATAAATATCTCACTGGATTATTATCAAACTCTGAAACTCAGACATTACTGATAACAAAATTGAGAAGGGAAATAAAACTGTTATATTCAAGTTTTACCTGACAGTACCAGTAAGCTCGATAATTTTTTGCCTTTTCACATCAGCATCGTGTATGGCTGTTTCATGTTTCTCTTCCATTTTTCTCAACTTTTCTGCTGAGCTTTCCTTTAGTCTCTGAAGCTCTTGTTCCTGCTTTGATACCTGAAAAGCCAGTTTTCAGTTAAGTGCTTAAATTCAATTACACCCCAACATTATACAGAAGAAAAATACTTTCATAATATTACAGTCTAACCTATCATTTAGTTTCAAGATGTATTCCAAGAATCAAAGTAAGCTTGGTGTGGTAGAATTTAACTATAGTCTTAGATACTGTAAAGGCTGAGGCAGAGAGACTGCCTGATTGCCTGAGTCGAGGAACTCAAAACCAGTATAGGCAATATAAAAAGACCCCATTTCAAAAATTAAATTTAATAATAACAGTATAATTAAAATATAAATCAGGATGCTTTGAAACCAGAAAAGCATAACTAACTGTTTAATAGATAAGTTATTCATAATCACTTCCTGTTTTGACAGAAGTGAGCACATTGAACAGTAAAGTGACAGCTGAGTCTGGTGCTTGTATGCTACAGGTGAGACCCTGAATCCCTCATCAGGCACCACAATGTGATCTACAGAGCAAGTTCCAGTACAGCCAAGGCTACACTGAGAAACCCTGTCTCAAAAAAACAAAACAAAACCGAGTTCTTTCTTCTTACTTCAAAAAAAGGGAGAGGGTGGTTGAAGATGAATTCAGACTTTCTGTCTGTCTGTCTGTCTGTCTCTCTCTCTCTCTCTCTCTCTCTCTCTCTATATATATATATATATATATATACACACACACATACACACATACATACATATATATGACAAAAAGTTATTATTATCCTAAAATCAGAAAATTTATGTTTTTATAATTTTTTCTTTTGAAAGATAAAAACAGAATATATATGAAAGAGATTGAGACAAAGTTGATATTGAATAAAAGAAAAAAGATTACTTGCCTTTAATCCCAACACTCAGGAGGAAGAGGCAGGCAGCATCTGTAAATCTGAGGCCAGCCTGGTCTACAGAGTGAGTTCCAGAAGAGGCTTCAAAGCTACAAAGAAATCCTATCTTGAAAAACAAACAAAAAAGACAAAAAAGAAAGAAAGAAAAAAAAGAAAAATTAAGACTATAGAATCAAAGTGTTTAGGAGTCTTTCAGTGGAATGATGACTTCTTCATTTTCTTTAAACAAATCTTTGCTGTGGTCTTGGAGACTGAACCCACAGTCTTGTGTGTACTATACAGCCACTGTACCACAAGTTACAATCCCACGATCATAACTTACGTGTATAGCTCAGCAGCAGTTCTATTTTGGGGAACGGGATTCTTCTTTTATTGTATTTTTTTTTCAGTTCTTTAAAGGATGCTATACCACATGTGGTATTCAAAAAGGAGACATCAGAAGACATAATAATTCATATAGGTATTAAATTTATAGATTCAAGAAAAAAATTCAGTCAAGGAGTCTAAATTATAATAAAATTTTGTGGCATTATAAATATTGTCACCATAGTATGAGATTTAGATCTGAGTACATTTTCTTGATTAAAAATCTGCAAATGATCTTTAAATTCTATTCCATAAAAATTCCAACTATTTTTACCCAACAATATACCTGCTTTTCAAGTTTGGCCTGAATGTCTTCGAGCTCTCCGTTTCTGAGTGTCTCCTGCTGTAGCATCTGCTGCTGCTGCTGGAGAGTGTGCTGCAGAACTGCATTCTGCTCGCTCGTCTCCTGAAGACTATGACTCTTCACCTTTAGCTCTTTCTGCAAACAGTATACCTAGCAGAGAGATATATTCCTTGTTACAATGAATGTTTCAAATAAAAACAGCTCCGTAATTATCCCACTTCTCATGTATTCCAGTTGGTCACGGAGAAGGGCATGGTTCATTATTCTGCCTGGGAGATGAAGATAGGATAGGGTTGTTCCTATACAAGGTTGTGAATACAGGAAGATGCTGACAGGAGATGAAGATAGGGTTGTTTCTATAAAAGGTATGGATACAGGAAGATGCTGACAGGGCTCGCTCTTGTTTGGCATCATTGTGAAATGTTCCCATGAGATGCATTGTTTGGGCTGGCTAGAATTCTGAAACATATTTCTTTCTGAGAAGGAAAGCATTTTAATACTTACGGACTGGTGTGGTAGTTTAAATGTAACTGGGTCCTATAAATCCATAGGGAACAGCACTATTGGGAGGTGTGGCCTTGTTGAAGGAATAGTGTCACTGTGGGGGTGGGCTTTGAGGTCTCTTTTGCTTAAGCTTCGGTCAGTGTCACACAGATTACCTCCTGTTGCCTGCAAGATACAGGACCCTTCGCTACAGCTATAACACCATATCTGCCTGTACTTCACCATGTTCCACCATGATGATAATGGACTGAACCTTTCAACTGTAAGCAAGCCACACCAATTAAATGTTTTCTGTTATAAGAGCTGCCATGGTTATAGTGTCTCTTTATAGCAACAGAAACCCTAAGACAGTTGATCAACTATTCTTACGTGACCTTTTACTTTGAAGTCATAAACAGCTTCCTCTAGGTACTGAGACCACACACCATCATCTCATCTTTTACTGTAACAGGAAGGAGAATGCTCTGTGCAACCCATCCAGAAAGGGAAAGTCAGAGGTAGCTCTGGATTGATCTACATTGCATTTAATGAACCTTCTTTTCCATTTATAGATATAAAACCAAAATTACTACATAATAAAATCCGGTGATATTTATCATACTACATAGTATTAATATTATAGTAGTTTGTAAAATTATATCACAACAAATTGATCCAGAATATTCATATTCCAACACATAAAGTAATAACAATATCAACTACAAAACTTCTCTACAAATATTTAAGGTCTTAGTATGCTGG
The DNA here is from genome assembly GCF_014885135.2 of Alexandromys fortis. NCBI lineage: Eukaryota > Metazoa > Chordata > Mammalia > Rodentia > Cricetidae > Alexandromys > Alexandromys fortis. The sequence continues at coordinate 7,699,501 of NW_026067971.1, read as the reverse complement.
TCTCCAAAATTTCTTTAAAAGACATCTTTAAGGTAAATATGATGGTGCACAGGTAAAATCCCAGCCCTTAGGAAGCTAAAGCAGGAGGATTATGACTTAGAAACTGCCTAGAGGCTACACAGCAAGGCCTTGCCTGTGTATGTGGGTGGATGCCGAGGTTGTAGAGATAATAAGACAACTCTTAATAAATGGTGTGGAACCATGGTCTATATTCTGTCAATTATATTTTAAATAAACGCTGATTGGCCAGTAGCCAGGCAGGAAGTATAGGCAGGACAACCAGACAGGAAGTAGAGGCAGGTCAATGAGAAACAAGAGAATTCTGGGAAGGAGGAAGCCCATTCCTCTGCAGTCCTAGCCCAGCCACAGAAGAAGCAAGATGTGACTACCTCACTGAAAAAGGTACTGAGCCACATGGCTAACACAGATAAGAATAATGGGCTAATATAAGTTATGAGAGTTAGTAAGAAGCCTGAGCTAGTGGGTCAATCAGTTTATGATTAATATAGACCTCTGTGTGATTTCTTTGGGACTCAACAGCTGTGAGAACTGGGCAGGACAAAAACCTTAGACAACAAATGAAAGTCTTAATTTTTGTTTCATGTGTGTGTATACATGTAGAGGTAAGAGGAAAACTTGGAGGAGTTCTCTCCTTCCACCGTGTGGGTTCTAGGGATAGCACACAAGTTTTACTTGCCAAGCCAACTCTTCAGCCTTTTAGAAAAGGTCTTTAGTAACTGAAATTTTTACTCAATAAAGTTTAATTGTTAAACCTAATTTTTTAAAAAAAATAGTACCTCACTGTGAAGGGATTGATGGCTTAAAACTAAGTAGCTCAGGCCTGCCTACAACTCACCATCCTCGTGAGTAGCCACCCAAGGGCTGGGAGTTTAAGTCTGTACCACCACATCCACCTTCTAAAGCTGATTCTTAACTCTTCAAGCAAGAAGAAACAATTTTTTTTAAGTTTTGCCAGCACAAGGGTAGTAGAGGTAGGTGGATCTCCAAGTTCAAGGCTAGCCTGGTCTACAGAATGAGTTTTAGGACTGTTTCCAAAAAACCACAACCACCACCACCAACAAAAAGTTTTGAAAAATTTTAAACTCCTACGTCTAAAACAATGCTTTAAATATTATTCAATTTATATTAAAATTACTATGTAATAATTTAACTTACTATTTTGATGGCCTAAAAATAAGTGAATTTGAATTTTAAGGTATTATATTTTATGCTATACTGAAATAAAGTCTGTTCTTTAAAGAATATATAATTTAAAATATGTTTTTAGTGTCATATATATAAAGGCTACACTGGTCTACAAAGTGAGTTACAGGACAGCCTGCACTGTTAGACAGAAACCTTGTCTCAAAACAAACAAAAATTACATTTAATGTCCTCTTTCTACAGATGTATGTTTAGAGCATATGAAGGCGATGAGGATGTAACTCAGTGGGGCGTCTGCCTAGTGTGTGATGTTTGAATGAGAATGGCTCCCAGAGGTGCAGATATTACAATACTTTGTCCCCAGTAGGAGGAACTATTTGGGAAAGATTAGGAAGTGTGTGACATTGTTAGAGCACGTGTGTCACTGGGGGTAAATTTAAAGATTCAAAAGACACAGCCATTCCTAGTTATTTCTCTGCCTCACAACAGTGGCTACTGCTCCAGTGCCATTCCTGCTGCTATGCTCTGACACATTTGGTGGTCAAGGACTCACCCTCTGAAACTGGAAGTCCCAAATAAACTCTTCCTTCTCTAACTTGCCTTGGTCATAGTGTTTTATCACAGTGGTAGAAAAGTAATTTGATACCCAGCACACCTTTCCCAGCACCATATAAACATACACAAATGTTTGTACACACCTGTAATCCCAGCACTTGATAATCAGAAGCAGGAAGATCATAAATTCTATACCATCAGTTATATAGGGAGTCTGAGGTTAGCCTTGGATACCCTAGGCCAACCTTGTCTTTAAATAACCCAAACAAAATAAAGCATATTGAGAAAAATTAAAAAATTAACAATACCAACAAGCATTTGAAAATTTTGCTAAATAAAAGAACAATTTACCTCTTCAGACTTCTTCTTCAGCTGTTTTTCAAATTTTTCCTTATTTCCTTCCAACTGATTCAAATGCAAAGCAAGTTCTTCCTTACAGATTTCTAAAGCTGAATCCAGTTGTCTGACCTAAAGTTAAAAAAAAAAAAAGCAAAGTATAAAATAAAAAAAAGAAAGAAAAGAAAAATCAAGGCACTTGGGAGGGAGAGACAGGTAAATCTCTATGAGTTCCAAGGTAGCCTGGTCTACACAGTGAGTTCAGGACATTCAGGGTTATGTAGAGAGACACTGTCTCAAAAAACAAAACACTGAATTATTAATTAATGAATATTTGTTATTTGTACAATATTTAACAGATTGATCTCCTAAGGTTACTTTACTGCTTGAAACACTAAAATCAGGTCAGTACGATAGCTAAGTCAGCAAAGGCACTTTTCTGCGCAAGCCTGGGTGATCTGAGACTGACTCCCAGAACCTCTGGTGGAAGAGAGCAATCAACTCAGCAAAGCTCTCCTGACCTCCACCCATCTGCTGCAACACCTGCACACGTGCACTGCAGCAAACAATTGCAGCACACAGAGTAATACACAAATTTAAACTGAGATAGGTCTATTCAGAGTATGAAATGATCTGACAGGAGAGACTGGCTGAAAAAGCTCATTCATCAAGGCAAACCAGGAACTAAGAGAAGCACAGAACAGTCCTGAACAACATAGGTACAGAAGCACGTTCTAAAAAGAGGGGTCGTGCTCAGGGCAAGGCAGTAGGAAGAACAACAGTGAAACGCTGGAAGTTTAAATTTGTAAGGAATAAGTCATTTGAAATAATGTCAAATAGAAACCCCAAAACACTCCCTTAAGAAGGCAAGCTTATTATTTATTTCTTAATCCTAGACCAATGAAATAGGAAAGTGAGTACAGATATCCTACAAATGTTGCTAAGATGAGAATATTTGGAAATGTTGGTTTGTGAAGAAAAAATTTATCACACAGGAAAAACATCTTCTTTGCTTAGTACCTGTGAAAAAATATTCTTTAAAAATCCAAGGGCTGGAGAGATGGCTCAGAGGTTAAGAGCATTGCCTCCTCTTCTAGAGGTCCTGAGTTTGGTTCCCAGCAACCACATGGTGGCTCACAGCCATCTGCAATGGGGTCTGGTGCTCTCTTCTGGTACACACAGACAGAATATTGCATACATAATAAATAAATAAATAAATAAATATTTTAAAAGACCAATAACATGACTCAAGTGTTTATGTGTAATGCTTTGTGTTATCTAATATTAAAGAGCAAATCAAATTTAGTAACTAAAAAAAATTAGCTCAAAATACATGTCCATACCCTTCTATTACTAAGATTCTTACCTTGCTCTTTTCTTTCCCCTTATAATGCTGAGCTTTAATTTTGCAGGGGAAGATTCCTTTTCTCTGAATAAAAACATCACATTTGAAACTATGAAAGAAATTTCAACAATACTGGAGAGAAAAAAGAAATTTTTTTTCTCAGGAACTATTTGAAGCTGTGAGTCAATGGTCTTTTATCCTGCTACATGTATTATTTTTAATAAAATGCTGAATGGCCTGTAGCCAGGCAGGACAGGTGAGGCGACCAGGCAGGATGAAGAGGCAGGGTGACCAGAACAGGAGAATGCTGGGAAAAGGAAAGGTCAGTCTGCAGTTGTCACCCAGCTGTAGAGGAAGCAAGATGAGAATTCCTCACTGACAGAAGTACTAAGTAAGCCATGTGTCTTACACAATTTGACATTAAAAAATCGCCCTAGTAATTCTTTCTAAAAGGGAATTCTGAAGCCAACATTATGAGAGACTATCTCAGTTTGTTTATATAACTACTGACAGCCAAGAAGGCTGCCATTATGAATGACTATCTCAGTTTAAAAAAAAAAAAAAACTGTTGTCCTAGTAACAACAATTTTTAAAGATTAACATTTTTAAATTGTGTGTATGTGTCTGTCTGCCTGTCTTTCTGTGGATTTGTGCACATGTGAATGCAGGTGTCAGATCCCCCTGGAGCTGAAGTTAAGAGGCAGGTGCAAAGATACCCAGGGTGAGTGCTGGGAACCAGATTGGAGTCCTTTGTAAAAAGAAGTTTATCTGTGAGAGAAAACCATCTCTGAAGTCCTTAGTTTTAAAACTTTTAATTAACAGCTGTGTTAATCCACACAAGCACAGTGGCACAGGCCTTTAATCCCAGCACTCCGGAGGCAGAAACAGACAGACCTCTGAGTTTGAGGCCAGACTGGTCTAAAGAGAGATCTAGGATGACCAGTGCTATGCAGATAGATAGGCAGGCAGGGAGACATACAGACAGACAGAAGATAAAAAAGCAAAAACCCTTGTTATGTTCTCTCTCTTAAGCAAGAGAATGGGCATTAGTACCTGATAATAATACAATAAATTACTCTGATAGGATTCATTCAAAGATGATAAAACCCATTGTTACAAGGTTACTGAGAAATCAGTCATTCCCAAACCACTCCAAAGACAGTCCAATAAAATTCCTCTTACACTAGTGACCTGAGGGCTGGGCTGTGGTGCAGTGGAAGAAGACTGCACGCGTAGGACAGCGTGCCTGCTGGGCAGTGGCAGCGCACGCCTTTAATCCCAACACTTGGGAGGCAGGCAGAGCTCTGTGAATTTGAGACCAGCTGGGTCTACAGAGAGAGTTCCAAAACAGCCAGGGTACACACAATAACAAACCGGGCAGTGGTGGTGCATGCCATTAACCTCAGCACTCGAGAGGCAGAGACAGGAGGATCTCTATGATTTTGAGGCCAGACTGGTCAATAGTACAAGATCAGGGACAGCCACAGCTGTTACAAAGAAAAACCTTGTCACAAAAATATAACAACCTCGACCTTGGCACTCAGAAGGTAGAGATCTCTGTGAGTTCAAGGTCAGCCTCAGCTACAGAAGGCAGTGCATTCCAGGACAGAAATTATAGGAAAGCAAGAAATATAATCTAAACCTAAGGCATAGTCTTTCAACAATCTATTTAACAGGTAACAAACACATTTGTTTACTTTATGGATATTGTTACCTGTTCAGAATTATTTTATTTATGTTGGTGTTAGGAATCAAATGCAGGGCTGTGACCACACTTGGCAAGGGGCCTAATACTGAGCAACATCTTCAGACTCATCAAACGTTTAGTTCTCACTGACCACACTTGAAAATGCAATTTTAAACTGACAGTTTTAACTTTCCTACACACAGTTCATATATGAGCCTTGAAATTAACAAATAGAATCTTGCAAAGGTACTTGGAAAGGATAATAAGATAATCAGGAACAAGGACCCCAGACTGTTATTTTATTGCTACAGATATTCCAGGTTGAAACGGTTTGTACTGAGCCAGTGTGGTGGAGTTCTGGCACTGCTGCACTGCTGAGGACAGAAAGCTGCACAGACAGCACAAAGGAAGACTGCGGAACAGCATCTAGGCCTGCCAGGCATAGGAACAACTGGAGAGCTGCCATAAACGGGCTGCCCATGCAAGCTTAAGCATTGCCAGGACAAGGTGATGATGACGGTGGTGGCGCACGCCTTTAATCCCAGCGCCTGGGAAGCAGAGGCAGGTGGATCTCTGTGAGTTCGAGGCCAGCTTGGTCTACAAAGAGAGTTCCAGGACACCTAGGGTTACACAGGAAATCCTGTCCCAAAAAGCAAAATAAATAATTAAAATTACAAAATTACTTATATTTGAACTAAGGAATTTTGCTTCTATATTTCTTCCTCATATTTATTTTTTCCCCAAATTAAACTCATTAAAAGCATCAAGGAAAAAAATTCAATGTATGATTCATTCATTTTCGGATTTCTCATCTCTTATCTGGTCATTAATATATGGAAATTCCTTACTACATGAAGAACTAGAAGTTTAATAGCTATTAAATATTATTTAACAAAATAGTTTCATGCCTACAACATTAATATTTATCTACCTTTTTTATTTTTTCCTTCTTGTTTGAAACAAGGCTCTTAGATGGCCTGGAACACACTGTATAGACCAGGCCAGCCTCAAACTTTCAGAAATCCTCTAGACTCTTCTCCCATGTGCTAGGGTTACAGATAGGGGCTACTATGACTGACTTGTATGCTAATATTTTAAAATTAAGTTTACTCTTATATAAGTAAATAAACTGATGTGACAGTAAATGTTAAATAATTGCTGAATTCTATAGGAATGGCTATAGTGAGACAGTCAACCTTACATTAAAGTTTAGACTTACTATGCCTGAGAGACAAAAAAGAAAAAATGCCTCTAACATGTAAGCCCCTTGTTGTGGGATAATCTTCCTGGACATTGTGGAGATGTAAGGTTTTTACCTCATCTGCCTAAGGCACCTTCTGATTGGTTTAATAAAGAGCTGAATGGCCATTAGCTAGTCAGGAGAGGATAGGTGGGACTTCTGGGCAGAGACAGGAACTCTGGGAAGAATCTGAGAGGTAGGAATTCGCCAGTGAGACACAGAGGAAGTCAGATGTACAGTATGGAGAAGAAATAATGAGCCACATGTCAGAATGTAGATTAGTATGAAAGGGTTAATTTGTTTTAAGATCTAGTTGGGAACAAGTCTAAGCTAAGGACAAGTTTTCATACTTAATAAAAAGTTTCCACATCATTATTTGGGAGCTGATGGTCCATGCAAGTCCAGCTTTAGTCCCTGGCTTGTATACGCATGTATCACAGCAGCCCACTTCCCTTCCCCAGACATTAAAGAGTGTCCATAAACTGACTGGTCCTGTAAGATAGTAGATCTGTTCCAGCAGGACAGCAGACTAACTCAGTCTCCACTTTTGTAATCAAACTGCTACTCTGCTCAAAGATGACTAGGACAAGTGCAAGACATATAAATTAGACCCTGCCTACACGTAGACAAAATACATCAGTCTCGTGGCTTTTCCTTCATCAGCTTTGGGCTGATATGGCTAGGTGATAAATCTGGGGAACATTCAGGTTCAGTCCTGGCCCCACATTGTACATCAATATCTAAAATATAAGTCTATTATTAAAATGTATTTATGGTCATAGTGAATCTCTAAGTAACCCCAGACCCATAACAACAAATAAAGACAGAACTGTTGGGCTGGGAAGATAGCTCACAATAAGCGTGGAGATCAGAGTTCAGATTTCCAGCACTCAAGTACAAAGCCAGGTATGGCAGCATGCATGTGTATCCAATTCTACCATTCGGGAGGCAGAGACAGGCAGATCACAGGCCAGACTAAATAGCTGAATTGGCAAACTCCAGGTTTGGTGACATATCCTATCTCAAAAAAAAAAAAAAAAAAAAAAAAAAGGACCAAGGAAGAGACCTGATTTCAACTTCTAACTTCCAATGACACATATGCCTATATACTACACATACAATACTGCTGTGGGAAATACTCTCCTACACTTTAAAGGTTTGTCACTCATATTGGCTTAATAAAACTCTGATTGGCCAGTATCGAGGAAGGAGACATAAGTAGGGCAACCAGACAAAGAGAATTCTGGGAAGAGGAAAGGCAGTCGCCACCCAGACGCAGAGGAAGAAAGATGAAAATGCTGCACTGAGAAAAGGTGCCAAGAAATGTGGTTAAACATAGGTAAGAATTATGGGTTAATTTAAGTTCTAAGAGTTGGGGAGGGGGAGGGAAAGCGGAGGCGGCGGTGGGGAAGAGACAGAAATCTTTAATTAATTAATTAATTAAAAAAAGAAAGGTAAAATTAAAAAAAAAAGTTCTAAGAGTTAGTTAATAATAACGCTGAGCTAAAAGGCCAAACAGTTTTTAATTAATGTAAGTACCTGTGTGTTTCTTTGGGACTGAACAGCCGCAGGACCAGGCAGACAGAAACCTCTGTTTACACAACACAAACATATTCTCTCACTCTCTCCCCCTCTGCCTTGAAGACATATTGTTTACATAGGTATATACAATCATAAAACAGAGTATAAAAAGAATTCTAGGCAAAAGTAGTCATCTTTATATTGAAGGTATTTATGGTACAAGATGACAGCATATTTAGACCTACTAGCACAAATAAAAATATAAGGAATATATAGTAGTTCTTCCATTTTTACAAGAGAAACATTTCAAAGGTTATACAATTGAATACTAAATATACTCCTTTTTCATACAGACAGACATGCATTTAATGCCTTTTATATCTTAATTAAGCATTTATCATGCTCTGTGGCTACAGCTATTATACTGTGAGGTACAACAGTAAAATTAGTACCTTTTGTTTCTTAAATTTGTTTAAATTATATTTATTTGTGTGTCGGTAGGGGAGATACGTGTGCATGAACCCTGCTCCCTCATAACAAAAATAAGTTTTGATAACATTCATAATTTTATATGAAAAACAAAGTATTTAAAAATACGTTTGTGTGTGTGTATGTGTTTATGCATGCGAGTACTCTCAGAGGCCAGAAAGGGTGTGGGAGCTGGAGTTACAGGCAGTTGTAACTGCCCAACAGGCTGCTAGAACAAAACTCAGGTCCTGTGCAAGATTAGCATACACAAACCAGGTGCCAGCACTCAGGAGGCAGAGGCAGGAGGATCTCTGTGAGTCCGAGGCCAGCCTAGTCTACGAGAGCTAGTTCAGGACAGTTGGAACTGCTACACAAGGGAACCCAAAACAAAACAATAAAACCAAAGGTGTGCACAATCTTAATCACTGAGCCAATTCCTGAACCACTTAATTGACATTTATATATTACAATTTTAATAATTTATTGTAAAAAAGCCATAAAAATGCCTGTAATAGTAAAACAGAGGCCTGATAAGCTGGGTTTAGCAGATAAAGATTCTTGTCTCCAAATCTAATTACCTGAATTCTATTCTTGAGATCCATTTATGATAGAAGGAGAAAACTAATTCTTGCAAGTTTTCCCATGACTTCACACTCATGCCATGGCATGTGTATGCACACAAACACACACACACATACACAAAAAGTATACTATACTAGCCTTGATTGTTTCTTCAGATACATGAATTTGCAATGCTTTCAAAGCTTCATCTTTCTTCGTATTTTCTTTTTCCATTTCCTGTAAACAAATTTTGATAGAAAAAATGTTTGCAAATAAATATTGAGAGTATATTAAATATATGCTACAGAAACATAAACTTAAAATTCTAGCTTTCAAATAATACTTTTAAAAAGATGACTTTACCACTTTACTTTCCGTCAAGAGCCTGTCTAGTGATTCAAGGTGATGTTGTTTACATAGTATATCTTGCTGCAAAATGGACATAGTCTTTTCTTGTTCTTTGAATTGCTGGTCTCTTTTCTCTAGTTGACTTTCAAGCTAAATATAAAATCAAGATTTTCATGTTATATAGTTTTAAAACATTGGGAACACTTTAAACGTAAGTATATTTGAAAGTACACAGATTTCTGCATTTTAGAAATTTCCTTTCGTTTCCCTTAATTAAAAAAATTAAATCATAAATCTCTTTTCCCTTTCTTTCATTATTCTTATTATTGACTGGTCTGTTTTCATGCTTTTATTAAATATGTGCAGTCATAAACAACATGAAATAAAATTTGTGTTGATATGTATGGGTCTAGTTCATTTATTTTAGGAAGTACTAGACTTAATATAAGAAATTAAGGTTTACTTTGATATCTTGCTTTGATTTCTGTAACATTTTCATTTCAGAAGATATTCTATTCCAAGTAGATCAAAATTTTTTTCTCTCTGCCTTTACCCTTTATTATTTCTGGTTTTTTTTTTCTATTTTTTTTTTAAAGATTTATTTATTTATTATGTTTACAGCATTCTGCCTCCATGTATGCCTGCACGCCAGAAGAGGGCACCAGATCTCATTACAGATGGTTGTGAGCCACCATGTGGTTGCTGGGAATTGAACTCAGGACCTCTGGAAGAGCAGCCAGTGCTCTTGTCCTCTGAGCCATCTCTCCAGCCCCCTATTTCTGGTTTTTTAGACTGAGTCCCAATCTATCATACTAACAACAAATGACAATTAAAATTATTGTAGGTTTTTTTTTCCTCTTATTTTATACTTTCATGTTCTAATAAGAATAAAATGGTATTTATTGTCTTTGTCTCATTTTTGGAATTTAAAGTACTTGCCTTCTTTGTTAAATGAGTTTGAAAGTAATTCATCTTCTTCTAGTATACTATATAGTAATGTTATTTCTTCCTTTCGTGTTTGGAAGAATTTGCCAATGAAACCACAAAGACCTGAAATTTTTTGGAATAATGTGAAACTAAGTTTCCTTTATTTCGTTTTGAAAAATCAGAAGTCATGATGCATTCCTGGCTGGTCTGAAACTTGCTACATAGCCCACACTGGCCTTGAGTTCATGGCCTACCAAGTGCGTTATTCAGTTTGTCAGCATTGTGTTTCACAGTCAACTCAGGGAGAACTGTCAGCCTCCGCCTCCCAAGCAGTGGCTGCAGCCACTGTCACCACCATCACCCTGCATGATACAGTTCTTTTATTCCTGATTCTTTTAAACCTTTAGCTCCAACTGATTACCAGTTTCAAATTTTTACTGAACATTTTTAGAGATTTTCGCTATTGATGTATTCTTTTTTTTTTTAAAGAAAAGGGGGGATGGTATCACATTTTATTTCATTTTGTATGTCTGTGTGTGCGTGTGTTTAAATGCATGAAGGCTGGAGGACAACTTCCAAGAGTCAGTCTCCTTCCCCTGTGTAGGTCCTGGAATCTAAACTCCAGTATTCAGGCTTGGCAATAGGCAGCTCTATCTGCTGAGCCAGATTAATAGAGTATCCGGTTAGTATGTACAATGCTCTGGATTCCATCCCCAGAACTACAAAATGATGATGATGATGATGATGATGATGATGATGATGATGATGATGATGATGATAGCATTGGACTCAAGTGTAGTGGTGATGCAGTCTTTAATCCCAGGACTTGGGAGGCAGAGAAAGACAGGGATGTATGTGGTCTACATAGAGAGTTCCAGGACAGCCAGAGATACATATGAGACCCTAACCCCCCAGTCCCTACCCCCAGGAAACGAAACAAAAATTATTTAGAAAGAGTGAGATTCTTATTATATGTCTTGCCATTAATTTTTTTATGCTGTTGTTTCTTTATTTGCACTTAAAATTTGGGTTAGAATGCTTAAGGTGATAGGGGATTCCCCTCTGTATGCTGTGATTACCATTGATTAATAAAGAAATTGCTTTGGACCTATAGCAAGGCAGAACTTAGCTAGGCAGGGTAAACTAAACTGAATGCTGGGAGGAAGAAGGCAGAGTAAGGAGAAGCCATGTAGCCCCACAGGAGACAGACACTAGAAATTTACCCAGTAAGCCAACCCTCGTGGTGATACACAGATTAATATAGATGGGTTAAATTAATATGTAAAAGTTAGCTAATAAGAAGCTAGAGCTAATGGGCCAAGCAGTGATTTAATTAATACAGTTTCTGTGTGGTTATTTCGGGAGTCTGGGCAGCCAGGAAACAAGCAAGCGGCCTCCCACTACATTAAGGTTCTTTTCACTACTAAAGAATACATTAGCCTGGTGGTGGTGCACACCTTTAATCCCAGCACTCAGGAGGCAGAAGCAGGTCAATCTCTGTGAGTTTGAGGCCAGCCTGGACTAAAAGAGCTAGTTCCAGGGCAGACTCTAGAGCTACAGAGAAACCTTGTCTTGGAAAAAAAAAAAAAAAAACTTACTCGTTCAATCTGTTTTTCCATTTCTTTATGCTGTTCAAGGTGAATTTTCTTTGCTTTTTCAAAAGCAAAACAAATTTTCTCATGTTCTGTATTGATATTAGATTCAAGGTTTCTTATTTTTTCATTCTTCTCCTAGAAATAAAAATATTGGGAAGAATATAACCAAAAGCTGTTTTAGATAAAAATACATGAATCTAGCAATAAACCTGCCACATTCCATTCGTTACACTTTTATCAATAATTAAACAAAAAGACTGATTTCCAGACAACATGGTAGACTAGAAATTGTCTCTGTGATGGTCCAGAGAAGTATCAGGATGAGCGAAAGCAGGAAAAGAGCAAACTCTGGAGATTCCGAAGAGGAGCGCTAGGACTGCTCAGCAGCATGGAGAGACAGGATGTGACGCCACAAGAGAGAGCCCCACAGAGTAGCTTCAACTGACGTGGCAGAGGGAAGGCCTCATCCAAACATTACCAGACAACCCTAGTAAACATGAGATCAAGAGTCCTGCTAACAAGACAAATCCACAGCTCTCACGAGCCTCAAATCCAGCTGCTGGTCTTGCTAGGACTTCTTGGATAAAACAGAACAGAAGTAGAGGAGCTCTCCTGGCCGTGGCTGGACACTATCTTCAGGGAACCTACTGTTTAAAACTAAAACGCTGGGGCTGGAGAGATGGCTCAGAGGTTAAGAGCACTGACTGCTCTTCCGGAGGTCCTGAGTTCAATTCCCAGCAACCATATGGTGGCATATGGCTCACAACCATCTGTAATGAGATCTGGTGCTCTCTTCTGGCCTGAGGGCATACATGAAGGCTGAACACTGTGTACATAATAAATAAATAAATCTTTAAAAAAAAAAAAGTAAACCGTTCTGGGGGTCAGCACAAAGGGAACGATCACAGGCTCCGGTTGAGAGACAGACTTGGGATGCAGCCGCAGAAACATGAGGGCAGGACGCTGACAAGATGAAGGGAGGGCAGTCAGCTGTGCTGGAGCTTCATCAGCTGAGAGTAACTCTAAAGAATGACAGCCATGGGTGTGCGAGTGGATGAGTGTGGGAACAGATAAATCTCAGCCAGGTTCACTGTTGCTGATAACAGCCAGAAAGTGGAAACAGCCTAGATGTCCACCACCACTGAATGAATGTGGGTGACAGCTGTGTGGTCTGGGCAGTGGAACCAGTATTTATCCTTAGTGCATGGAACCCATTCCCTATAGAGGGATACTTTGCGCAGCATAGGTACAGGGGTGAGGGTCTTGGTTCTGCTTCAAGTGATCCAACAGACTTTGTTGACCCCCCTTGGGAGGCCTCATCCTCTCTGAGGAGTGGATGGGGAGGCTAGGTGCGGAAGAGATGAGAGCGCGAAGAAAGGACAGAGAACGAACTAGGATTGGTATATAAAATGAGATTGTTTTAAAAATTAAAATTAAAAAAAGAATATAAGAGCCAGAAGGGATGGAGGACACAAATAAATAAATCAAGGCCTTCTGACACATTACTGGTCCATATAACTCACAGACTGTGGCGGAATGCATAGGGCCTACACAGTCTGTACCAGACAGGACCCTAGAGCTGAGAGGAGAGTGGATACTCACACCCATCGCTGACTCAGAAGCTACCTCCAATTGATAGCCTCGAAGAAATGAAAAATTGGTTTTCTTCAAGGGAGTCTCACTGGAGAAACAAACCGCTCTTTATGGTCAGCTCCTTGCCCACCAGTAAATGATGAACACAAAATGAACTCAATGACATTTGGGGAAGTTCTTTGTCTCATAATGTTAAGTCAGGGTATTTTTAAAATTTATGACGTCTGGTTTTGGATGTTCATGGAATTTATGTGTGTGCCTCTATATCTACATGCACTTCTTCAGCTCTTCGTTATGTCCAGCTTTGGGTCATGTTCCAGTTAGTGTATTTATTGTTATGGGTGTGGATCTGGATGGAAGGGAAGATGGGGAGGCATAGGGAAGAGGATGAAGAGGGAAAACTGTAACCAGAATATATTTTATGTATTTTTTTTTAACTTTTGTGAGACAGGGTATCTCTGTGTAGCCTTGGCTGTCCTGGAACTCATTTCGTAGACCTGACTGGCCTTGAACTCACAGAGATCCACCTGCCTCTGATTCCTGAGTGCTGGAGTTAAAGGCCTGGCTAAAAACCTATTTTCAATGAAAGAAAAAGAAAAGCTAAAAATAAATCCAATACCTTGAAAAGGATACAAATAAGCAAATTAAGAAATTAAAGAAACCAATCCAGGAATTCTAGAAGAAAGTAAGCTACAGAACAAAGAAAATCATCAATATGGACAAAGTTGACATCATGGAATAAAATAACAAAGAAACAGAACAATCTAGAGATTCAGACATAAATGTGCGAGGTGAAGAAGCACAATGGGTCAAATAAAGAAAGCATCACCTACAGAGCTGGGGGTAGAGGAGGTGTAGCATGAATTATAGTTGGTTTTAATAATAAAACCCAGAGTCAGATATGGGGTTAATGCTGAAGATCAGAGAAGCAGAGAGGCCAGGTACTAGAAAGTTCATTGCCTTTACCAATGCTCAGACCAAAGGGGCAATACTGTTCTTCAGACTCCATCTACCTCCAGCTTAACCTCAGTCTGCACTGAGCTCCTGTCTCCTCCCACCATACATTGCTCTCTCCACCCAGCCATACCTATCCTGTCTCCACTTCCCCAGTGCTGGGATTAACGGCCTACGACTCCAAGTGCTGGGATCACCTTTGTGTGAGCTCTGTTTCTCTTTTAGACAGATTCAATTTTGTATAGCCCATGCCTTGAACTAACAGAGATCCCTTTGCCTCTGTCTCCTGAGTCCTGGGATTAAAGGTGTGTGCCACCACTCTCTGGCCTCTAGTGGCTTAGCTCTGCACTCTGATCTTCAGGCAAGCTTTATTTGTTAAAACATAAACAAATTATCAGTATAAGAGAGATACTAGGGATGAAGATCAAATTGAAGAAATATTACTTTCACACATCAGTGGACAGGGATGGAGAGAAGGAAGCAGCAGGACAAGGAAGAAGAAAAAGAAGGAAAAAGAAAGAAAGGAGGGGGAAGGAGGAGAAGGAAGAAGGAAGAAGAAAGGAAGCAGCAGCAGCACAGCCATAACTCAGAAACACTGGGAAACTACAAGGATACCAAACCTAAGAATGCATTGGGTAGGGGAAGGAAATGAAGTAAAAACTAGCCACTAGAAACAGCTATTCCCTGAAGCTACTGCAGAAAACTTAACAAATTTTAAAATGCTAAACACTCAAATCCAAGAATCTTTTAGAACCATAAACACAAATGACCAAAGAAGAGACTCTCTACAACATATTCTAGCCAGTATTTCAAAAATACAAAGCAAAGACAATCCAGTAAGATGATTCAAGGGGTAAAGATACTTGATACAAAGCCTGAAGACCTGAATTAAATCCCTGAGATCCACATGGCAAGAAGAGAAAATTGTCTCATAAACTGTCCTCTGACTTCACATGAAAAGGAAGATACCCAGTGTTTGCCTGGTCAGGTGGCAGATGCCTTCAATCCCAACTCTAGGGGATGTGAAGACAGGAGGATCTCCATGAATTTGGCCAACTAGGGTTACATAGTGAGATCATGTCTCAAAACAAACAAAAAAAGATTCCCAGTGTTGATATCTGGACCCTACATATGCACACATGGATAAGTACGCTTGTATACACAAAGACGTAACAATTGTAAATATACAAACACTAAATGTTCTGGCTGCAATTCCAAGCACTAAAAGGAATAAAAGGTTAGATAAGTTCTGACAGAATAATAGTGGGTGACTTCAACGCTGTACTATCATCTTTAAATCAGTAATCGCAATTAGAAACCAACAAAGAACCCTCAAAGTCATACTGTGGTGTGGGAGGTGCTTCTGTCTGTGCTGCTTTCCTGGTTAATGAATAAAGAAACTGCCTTGGCCTGTTGATAAGGCAGAACTTAGGTAGGCGGGGAAGACAGAACTGAATGCTGGGAGAAAGAAAGGCAGAGTCAGAGAAGTCATGGAGCCGCCAGAGACAAACATGCTGAATCTTTGCTGGTAAGCCACTGCCATGTGGAGATATACAAATTACTAGAAATGGGTTAAATTAAGATGTAAGAGTTAGCCAATAAGAAGCTATAGCTAATGGGCCAAACAGTGTTTGAATAAATACAGTTTCTGTGTGCTTATTCCGGGTAAAGGCGGCTGGGACGAACAAGTGGTTCCTTGCTGCTACAATACTACATAATAGATAAAAAAGACTAACAATTAAAAAGCAAAATAAAATGGCAGATTTTACCATGAGCTCCTGTTCAAGTTCTGCATTTTTTGCAGCAATAGAAGAATATGCAATAATTTTTTCTTCCAGCTGTTTTTCTAGAGTTAAAAGTTGAGAACATTTCTTTGTCATCTGAAAAAAAAAAAAACAATGCAGCTTTAAAAGAAATGACATACATTTTAAAATCAAATACCTATTCATCATTCCAAATCTGAAATACACTATAGCTAATAAACCAGAGAAATTTATGGTAATCGATAAAAAATACATTGAAAACTTTTAAAATTTTTTTGGTTGTTTTTCAAATCAGAAAGTTTTCTCTGTGTAAGCAGCTCTGAAAAGCTCTGTAGACCAGGCTGGCTGTTAACACACAGAGATTCACCTGTTTCTGTTTCCTGAGTGCTGGAATTAAAGACGTGTGCCACCAATGCCCAGCAAATAATCTCTTAATGTATATACTTAGGAACTAGAACTAGGCTGGTGATACAACTCAGCAGTAGAGTACTTCTATAACGTGCTGATAGCCCAAATTACTATAGCCAGCAAAATAATCAATCATACAGAGAAAAAAAAACATTAATAATAAAACCTAATTTAAGCAGCATCCATCTACCTATCTAGCTATACAGAAGGAACTAGATGGAAAATTTCAGTCTCAAGATTTAGCACACCCAAGAAAACACAAGGAATAAATAACCCCAGAACATAAATCAAAAGACTGGGGAAAGCCAGGTTGTGATAACACATGCCTTTAATCCCAGCTGTTGTGGGAAGATCACTTGTTTGTTTTTTGGATGACCAGACTCCAGAAATAATCACACAGAAACTATATTATTTGCAATACTGTTTGGCCAATAGCTTAAGCATATTTCTGGCTAACTCTTACATCTTACATCTCCATTAATCTGTGCATAACCACAAGGTCATGGCCTACCAGCAAAGTATCAGCATGTCTGTCTCTGGTGGAGGTGCCATAGCTTCTCACTATCTCCTCTTTCTTTCTCCCAGCATTCAGTTTAGTTTTCCCTGCCTACCACTATTCCCTGCACAGGTCCAAAACAGTTTCTTTATTAACCAATGGTATACAGAGGGGAATTCCACATCACCTAGCACTCAGGGAGACAGAGGAAGGAAGATCTCTGTGAGAGGCCCTCCTGGTCTACAAAGTAAGTTCCAGGACAGCCAGAGCTACACAGAGAAACTCTGCCTTGAAAAAAAAAAAAAAAGACCCTAAAAATTCCACTAAACTCTACTGATGTGGGATTTCCCTCTGTATGCTGTAAATACCATGGGTTAATAAAGAAACTGTCTTGGCCTGTGTTAGGGCAAAGAGTAGAGCTAGGCAGGGAAACTAAACTGAATGCTGGGAGAAGGAAGGTGGAATTTGGAGATGCCATGTAGCCGCTACCAAGCTGGAATCTTTCCGGTAAGCTACAGCCTCATGGTGATACACAGATGAATAGAGATGGGTTAATTTAAGAGCTAAGAGTGAGGTAGAAATATGCATAAGCGAACAAGCCAAGCATTGCTGTAATTAATACAGTTTCTGTGTGATTATTTAGGTACTGGGCAGCCGAGAGCAAACAAGCAGCCTCCTACAATACTCTACAAGTGGTAAGTACTTTCAGCAAAGTACTTTCACAATAATTTCACAATATCTTAAAAAAGTAAACAGAAAGAAGTTTAGAATAACCAAGCAAGTGAAAGACTTTAGTAATAAAAGCATTAAGACACTGAAGAAATGAAGACCTTAGAAAATGGAAATGATCTCCCATACTCATGGATGAATAGGGTTAATAAAGTGAAAATGGCCATCCTACCAAAAGCAATCCCCATCAGAATTCCAATACAATTCTTCACAGAACTGAAAACCATTGGCAAAGTGGAAAATCATTTTTTTAGTTTTATATGGAAACACAAAATAGCTGGGATAGCTGAAAACAATCCTGGATAATAAAAGAAACGCTGCACGGATCACCATTCCAGATTTCTAGTTGTACTACAGAGCAATAGGAATGAAAACAACAACATAACATTGTCATAAAAAGAGACACATTGATCAACCAATCTAATTGAAGAGTCAAAGGTAAGTCCACACACCTACAGACACCTGATTTTTATCAAAGAAACCAAAAATACATACTGAAAGACAGCATCTTCAACAAAGGTGTTGGTTAAATTGGATGGCTACATGTAGAAGGATGCAAATATATCCATAATTATCACCCTGTATGCTGGAAGCAAAGACCTGTATTTTGATTATAGCCATCTTAGTCACAAAGTAAGATATTTACCTCTGCAGGGCAAGTTCCTGGCCTAGGAAATTAACCCAGTATCTTATCTCCCTGTGAGACCTGCAGGCCCCCCCCCCTTCAGAAGCAATTAGCATTTCCTTTGCTAGTTTAAAGTCACAGACCCTCAGTATCCCCTTTATCTCTTTCTCTCAGCCAGAGAAGCCTAAGGACCTGACATTCCAGCATCCTACCCTCTCCCCCTACCCCCTGCCCTTTTGCTATAAAATGCTCCTGGGAAAAAATAAAGTTTGCAGTTTGATCAGAATTCAGGCTTGCTGGACAGTCTATGTCTCTTGTGTCTCTTGCCCTTCGCCTCCAGGCGAATTTGGTTCTATTCGTGTCCCGCTGGTCAGGACACCTGTACAAAACTCAACCCCAAATGGAGCAAGGACCTTAACCTAAGACCAGATACCCTGAATCTGAGAGGATATAAAGTGGGGAATAGGCTTGATTCGTTGGCATAGGAAAAGACTTTCTGAACAGAACACCGATAGCACAGGAACTAAGACCAACAACTGATTAACGGAACCTAAGGAAACTGAAAAGCTTCTATATGACAAAGAATACATTATTGGGGCAAGGCAGCAGCATACAGAATGGGAAAAGGTCTTTATTAACTACACATCCAATGGGGGATAAAATCTAAGATATATAAAAAACTAAAAACCTGGATATCAAGAAAACAAATAACTCAAGTTAAAAATGGAGTACAGAACTAAGCAGAGTTCTCAAAAGATAAAACACAAATGGCTGAGAATCACTTAAATGTTCGACACTGTTAGTCTTCCTCTAGGAGAAGCAGCTTCTGCCTCTCCCCACTTCTCCCCTTCCCCCTTCTCTCTCTCTCTCTCTCTGCCCTTCTCCCTTCCTTTCCATAACCACTAAATAAATATCCAACTCCACTCAGTATGGTGTGCCTATCTGTGTGTCTCCCACCCACCTGTGGCATGGTCTCGTGCATAGCCCCTGCCTAGGACTGGCTGCTCCCGCTGCCCACTGCTGGCAACTTGCACCGTCCTGGGACCCACTGTCTGCCACCGCCAGGGACTTGCAGAAAATCCATTAAAATTAGGGAAATGCAAATTAAAACTACATTGAGATTTCATCAGTCAGAATGGCCAAGATCACTAAAACTGATAGTTCATGTTGGTGAGCATGTGGGGTAAGGAAACTGTTATTCTCGGCGAAGGGAGGATCTATTACCAACTCAGAGCATATTATGGACTTACTAAAAGCTTCTCATCTCCCTAAAGCCATAGGAATTATTCACTGCTGGTCTCATCAATCTGACAGTTCTATTGTCTCCAAGGGAAATAACCGAGCTGACAGAGCAGCTAAGATGGCAGCACTCCAGAGCCCAGGCCTGCCTCAGCTACCTCAGGGAGTACTTACAGCACAGCCCACAGCCTCACAGACACCTCCTGACACCCAACAGGTGTCCTACCTACACCAGCTTTTTCATCCCAATGAAAAAGCCCTACTTCATTTTGTAAAAACACATATCAAACCCACACCTGAGGATATCAGGTTCCTAAAAGCCACCACTGCCTCCTGTCAGATCTGCCAAAAGTCAGATCCCAGGACCAAATATCGTAGCTTCCCTTTCCCTACCCACCAGGCCAGGGGCTCCCTTCCGGGAACCGAGTGGCAGCTGGATTTTACTCATATGCCCACAGTCAGGAAAATTAAATATCTCCTGGTTTTGGTGGATACAATGTCTGGGTGGGTTGAAGCCTTCCCCACCTCTAACAAGAGAGCCCAGACAGTCTCTGATGTTCTTCTCCGAGAGATTATTCCCCAGTTTGGACTCCCGACTTCTCTTCAGTCAGATAACGGCCCAGAGTTTACTTCCCAGATTTCTCAAAATCTGTCTAAAGCACTTGGAATCCCCTGGAACTTCCACATACCGTACCACCCTCAGTCTTCAGGTAAGGTAGAACGGACTAACTGCTCTTTAAAGGAAGCTCTCATGAAGATGTCACAGGAACTCCACCTCAATTGGGTAAGACTCCTGCCCCTTGCTCTTCTCAGGCTTTGGGCTCTCCCAAAGGGCCCCCTTTTCATTTCACCCTTCGAACTCATGTATGGGCGGCCGGTTTTAACCCCTGGCCTGTCATCGGGAACCTCTGCCCTTCCTGATCACCTGCTCACTCCCCTCCTTTTCCACTTATGTTCGCTACTGTGGGACTTCACAGATCACTCATTACCTCAGCCATGTGCTAATACATGTCCACTGCCAGTTAAAATAGGAGATAAGGTATTACTCTCACCCCCAGGTCAACGTCCCTCACCTCTTTCCCCTAAGTGGCAGGGTCCTTTCAGAGTAATTCTTCTAACTCCCACAGCTGCCAAGCTTGAAGGAGTCCCTCATTGGATTCACTTATCACACCTTAAACCATTTATCTCCACGGCTCAAGATAATCCTTCATACAGGGTAACCCAGACAGGACCCTGTTCTCTCAAGTTCCAAAGGGCATCAGGCTCAGCCCCCCCACCCCATCCGACACCTAATCCTCCTGTGTTAATACACCTTTCCTTCTCTAAATTCCTAAATAATCATTCAGCTGTCATTACAGATCATCAAATACGAAGTCAAGGGCTCGGGCGGTAAGCAGATTCTTAACAAAGTTCTTTGACATAACAGGTCAGTCGCTGACTGCAGCAGTGACCCCTGAAATGTTAAGGAACATACGGTTTAAATCTATTTCTTTTAAGACACTTTCTTTAAGCTCCAGGACGCCAGCCCGCCCCACCTAAACAAACCAAACACAAGCAGATCATTAACGGAATAAGTATAATTTAATTTTTTTATCATTCTTAACCCCAGACCTCCTAACACTCCCCCACCCCAAATCTCCCCTCTAATTTTCCAAACCTCCTCCCAAACCTCCTCTCCCCTTTAATTTTTTTTCTCTACTAATGCGACTTTTGTCTTTCAGCATCTTAACGATGACCCAGCTACTCAGGAGAAGCCAGACGGATACAATTTCTTCAATCAAGCCACCTCAAAACGCCAGCGGACAGGACATAACCAACAGGACATCGTCAAAATAATCGGACACTCCCTGGATCCCTCGACGCCCAAAGCCAGCAGGAAGCAGTCATGACAGACTGGACTACACCCCCATTCCTTACCCTTTAAGACCCCCCCCCAATTTTTTTTAATAAAACCAAAAGGGTGAAATGTTGTTCCTTTTGGAGACTACAGCTCCCAGCATTCCCCTGGACTACTGCGATGACATGTGCAGGACATTTCTCCCAGACGCCCTTGCGTTACCCGTTAAAAACGGGAGTCGCCTTTAGCCGTGCTCTCTCCCCCTCACTACCCTCTCATCTCCTCACACCCGTACCTCACCTGTTGTTACCCCCCCCCCATTAAAGTGCACCCACGTGGGACTGCCGCATGTCCGTGTCTCCTTCCTTAGCCGCACCACCGTGTGTCTCGCGTTTCACCTCCACCCTCTCCTCTTCCCCCGTTTTTAAGAATAACAGAAACAGTTATTCATTGCCAGTGGGAGTATAAACTAGTACAGCCACTATACAGATCAATTTGTCAGTTCCTTGGAAACTGGGACTAGGTCTACCACCAAATCCAGCCATACCAATCCAGGGCATATACCCAAAGAACTCTATAGCCTACTACCAGAATAGTTATTCATTCATATTTATTGCTGCTCTATTCATAAACTGTAAATGGCCTAGATGTCTACCAGCCAGTGAAAGAATGGTACATTTACACAATGTGGTTCATTTACACAATGGAATATTGTTCGGCTAGTGAAAGTTAGCTGGGCGTGATAACACATGCCTTTAAGCCCAGCACTTGGGAGGCAGAGGCAGATCTCTGATATTATGAAACTTGCAGGTAAATGGATGGAGATAGAAAAAAAAAATCATCCCCAATGAGGTAACACAGACCCCCCCCCCAAATATTGTATATCCTCTCTTAGATGTAGCTTTTAGCCTTTAAGACTTAAACAGGTGTGCTACAGCCTGTATAACAACAGGTTAGCTATCTTGTAAAGGGAAACTAGAATATATAATTGTAGAGGGTAGGGGAGACTGGACTGGGAGGACTAAATGGGGAAAGGGATGGAGAAGGGTAGGGAAGAGAATACAGTGAGGAACAGCCAACACTCAAGGCCATTTGAGGGCTCAAATGGAAACCTATTTATTCAGTTGTAAGTAGAATCTTCCTAAAATAGATACATAAATGAAAGAAATATAAATAACAGGAGACAATGCCTCAACTAGACGTCTATCTTTTGCCACCAAGTGAAACCTCCAGTGTTAGGAATGGGTTAAATCTAGTAGAGTCATTCACCAAAGGGGACCCATGGAAACCCCAAACATCTCAGGCTATTGCCATGGCTAGCAGGTGCCCTCCACAAATTGATGGTAAGGCCCTATTACTGAAGACAACACCTACATATCTCATGGAATGTGGAAAAGTCAAGTTGGTGCCTAACTGGGCCTTCAACCCTACTGACCAGTGTCCATAAACTGAAAGGTACTCTGCATGCTGCTCCAGAAGAAAAGGTACTACTAACCCTAATCTAAAATGGTGAGGTGTTGGTGCAATCACGGCTCATGTTGTGGGAGTAACCAACCCCTCTCTGATTGGATTTAAGGCCCACTACACAAGCTGGAACCCACACCTGATACTGCTCAGGTGACTAAGAATCCGAGCAGGACTGGCTAGGCCATGGACCTAGGTGAAAACCAAATACTACTGGTTCTGCTAAATGAACAGATCAATAAAATGACTCTTAAAGACATTCTGATATACCCACTGATCAGTCTCATCCATCCGTTACCAGAGAAGCTTCTTCATGCAGTAAACGGGAACATAAAGATCAGGGGCTCTTTTAAATTATTATTCTTTGTTTTGTTTCTTAGTAGGTATATGTTTCTTGTGTGACTTAGGGGAGGGTGTGGGTGTTTTTACTTTTGTTTGCCTGTTTTGTTTTGTTTTTTTTTTTTCTAATATGAAAGAGAGAAAAAATGGCAGAGTTTAGTAGGATCTGGGAGGAATTTGGAAGAAAAGAAAAATATGATCAGGATGTATTTTTTTTTTCTTAAAAAAATATTCCAATTTAAAGATTTATTTTAAGGGGCTTATGGGACATTCTCTAATCTATGAATAAAAGACTTTCAAAATATGAGAAGAAAGCTTTCTCAGACAAAACCTATTTACTGATAGATCTGCACTGGGAAACTTTTTAGAAGTTGTAAGGCAGAAGAAATATACCATACAGAAATTAATGAGACAAATATATAATTTCTTTTAAAAGATTACCTAATTGAAAAACATGCATAGTTACCTTTCAGAATATAACCCACAGTATTAGATTCACATGTAACATTTTAAAATTATATTCCTGAGTTATACCTGCTGAGTCACAGTTGATAGATTCTATTACAGTGCATAAAGATATGCCCCTGGGACTGGTTTAGTAAACACTAAGCAGCCAATAGCTAGGCAGGAGGTGTGGCTGAAATTCTGGACAGAGAAAGCTCTAGAAGAATGGCAGAGTTGCCAGCAAGACACAGGGGAAGAAGACATACAGGAAAGAAGGTAAAAGCCACAAGACACATGGTAACATGCAGATGAATAAAATCGGGTTAAAAGAGCGAGTGGAACAACCCTATGCTATAGGCTGGCCTTTTTATAATCAATAATAAGTCTCCATGTTGTTCTTTTTGTTTATTTGTTTTTGCTTGTTTGTTTGTTTTTGTTTTATGAGACAGGGGTTTTTCTGTAGCTTTGGAGCCTGTCCTGGAACTAGCTCTTGTAGACCAGGCTGTCCTCGAACTCACAGAGATCCACCTGCCTCTGCCTCCCGAGTGCTGGGATTAAAGATATATACCACCAACGCCCCGGCTTTGTGTTGTTCTTTTGTGAGCTGGAGACCCAAAGAAATATCAGTCTACAGCCAGGAACCCAGAAATCTCCATGTTCACAGCATTCCAGTTGGTGCTGAAATTTGAAATTCTCTATTACCACTCCTTGTCTTCCAATCAGAACCTAAGATCAATAAACGTGTACTATCTTACATTAACATATTTTATTAGTTCCATCAAATTTGAGAACTTTTAGCTACTAGGTAATATCTTCCTACTTTCAATATAAATTAAACATACATTTCCATTACAGTTCTAAAAGACATGGTACCATTTTCCAAAGCCTTATGAATCTAGACTTCAATATTTACAAAACCCCATAGTAATACTATTTTTTTACCTCAAAGTTTAGTACTTATACCCGAATAAATCCAAACTTACTTCACTTTCCAGTTTGCTAGCATTTGAAGCTTTCTCTAGCAGTTCCTCTTGAATCAGCTGAAATTGCCTAGTTCTGTGTGCCATGTTAACCTTCAAATCAGAATTCTCAGCTTCTACTTGTATTAGCTTAGCACGTAGTTCTTCTATTCCAGTAGCAAGTCTTTCTTTCTCTCTTTCATACTGCTTGTTTATAGTATGTTTGTTTCTCTCCTTCACATTTTCTGAAATTTAACACAAAAGAAAAATTGCTCTAAATCAAAGTTCTAAGAGTCAAAAATTGACTTAATTACTTGAAAGATTTAATAATAAAGTTTATTTTCTTATTTAAATAATTAAAGAATATGCAACTTAGTAGCTGTAATATAGCACATAAAAAGACTTGTAAGGACAAAAACTCAACTGATGCACAAAAGGCCTTCAACAAAGTTCAATATTCTATCACAATAAAACAACCTGAGCTGGGCAGTGGTGGCACACGCCTTTAATCCCAGCTCTTGGGAAGCAGAGGCAGGTGAACCTCTGTGAGTTTGAAACCAGCCTGATCTACAAAAGCTAGTTCCACGACAGGCCCCAAAGCTATAGAGAAACCCTGCATAAAAAAAAACAATAAACAAACAAACAAACAACGTGAAGAAACTAGGCATAGGAGGAAGATAAGTCAGCATAATAAAAGCTTTATACAACAAAACCTTTGGCCAACATTATATTAAATGGGAGAAAATGAAGACTATTTCCTTCAAAACCTTGAACAAGACAAGGAGGTTCACTGTCTTGTCTCTTATTTAAAATAGTTCTTAAAGTCTTAGCTAGAGCAATACTATAAGAAATAAGGGAGGGGGGGGTCCCAATTTGAAAACAATATGACCTAATATTTAAAGTACTTAGAAATAACCTAAGGTAGCAAAAGACTGTTGTTGTTCTTTTTGTACACTGTAAAGATGTGTCTTTGCCAAGACACCTTCTGATTGGTTTAATAAAGAGTTAAATGGACAATAGCTAGGCAGGAAGAGGGTAAGCAGGACTTCTGGGAAGAAAGAGGGAAGAAGAGATGAAGCTAGGTGCAGGAGAGACACTAGAGGCCATGGAGAGGAAACAAGACACAAGATTGAAGAAAGGTAATGCCACAGAACAGAATACAGATTAACACAAATGGGTTAATTTAAGTTATAAGACCTAGTTAGGAACAAGCCTAAGCTATAGACCAAACATTCATAATTATTAAGAAGTCTCTGTGTCATTATTTGGGAGCTGACTGATGAGACAGAAAAGATCTTGCTACAAAAGACCTCTACAATAAAAAAAAAAAAATTAAGAGAATGTAGAAAGAAACTAAAGACAACAGTATTAGTTGGAAAGATCTCCTGTGTTCAGATTGGCAGAATTAATTGTGGGAATGGCCACAGAACTCAAAACAAACTAGAGATCCAATTTGAAATACCCATTAAAATTCCAATGGTGTTTTTCACAGAAATGAAAAAACTATTTCTTTTTTTTTAAACATACCAATCCTAGTTCCCCATCCCTCCTTTCCTCCAACTCCCCCAACTTTGCCCCCACTCTACACCACCCCAAGCTGTTCCTCAGAGAGGGTAAGGCCTCCCTTCGGAAGAAAACTAAGTCTGTCTCATGACCTAGTTGAGGTAGGACCAAGGCTCCCCCACACCCTCCACCGCGGGCACCTAGGCTGAGCAAGGTATCTCTCCTTAGAGAATGGGTCAGTTCATGCATTAGGGTTTGATCCTGGTCCCACTGGCAGTAGCCCACATACTGCCCAAGCCACATGATTGTCACCTGCATTCAGGGAGTGAACCTAGTTCTGTGCTATGCAGGTTCCCCACTTGTCAGTCCAAAGTCAGTGACCTCTCACTATTTCAGGATCAGATAATTCTGTGGTGGGTTTCTCCATCATGGTCTTGACCACTTTGTGCATTGATGTGGGATTTCCCTCTGTATGCTGTGATTACCACTAATGAATAAATAACTGCTTTGATCCTATAACAGAGCAGGGAGGGTGGGGCAGAGCAGAGCTAGGTGTGGAGGACTGGACTGAATGCTGGAAGAAGGGAGGAGTCAGAGACAAGCCATGGAGCCTCTGCTGGAGATAGACATGCTAAAACCTTGCTGGTAGGCCACAACCTTGTGGTGATGCACAGATTAATGGAGACGGGTTAAACTAAGATATAGGAGTTAACAAATAAAAAGCTAAGCTAATGAGCCAAGCACTGATTTAAATAATAATTCTGTGTGATTATTTCAGTTCTGGGTGGCCAGGACAAACAAGTGACCCCCCCACACACACACACACACACTACAGTTCATAACTCTTTCGATTGTACTCCGGGAGCTTGGCCCTGTGCTTAGCTGTGGATCTCTGCATCTACTTCCATCTGTTTCTGGATGAGAATTCTAGCTTCTCTGGGGTTGTGGACTATGGGCTGGTCATCCTTTATTTTATGTATGATATCCACTTACGCGTGAGTACACACTTCACTTGTCTTTCTGAGTTTGGGTTACCTCACTCAGGATGATTTTTCTAGTTCCATCCATTTGCCTACAAATTTCAGGATGTCATTGTTTTCTAACCACTGAGTAGTACACCATTGTGTAAATGTACCACATTTTCTTTATCCGTTCTTCAGTTGAGGGACATAAGGTTGTTTCCAGTTTCTGGTTATTACAAATATTGCTGCTATGAACATAGTTGAACAAATGTCTTTGTAGTACGAGTGTTCATCCATTGAGTATATGCCCAATAGTGGTATTGCTGGGTCTTGAGGTAGATTGATTCCAATTTTTAAGAAACCACTATACTGATTTCCAAACTGGCTGTACAAGTTTGCACTCCAACCAGCAATAGAGGAGTGTTCCCCTGACCCCTGACTTCACATCCTCTTCACTGTTTTTTATCTTAACCATGCTGATCAGTGTAGGGTAGTATCTACGAGTTGTTCTGATTTGCATTTCTCTCATGGCTAAGGATATTGAGCATTTCCTTCAGTGTCTTTTGGCCATTCCAGATTCTTCTGTTGAGAATTCTGTTTAGATAAGTATCCCATTTTTAATTGGATTATTTGGTAGTGTGATGTCCAGTTTCTTGAATTCTTTGTATATTTTGGAGATCAGCCATCTGTCAGATATAGAGTTGATGAAGATTTTCCCATTCTGTAGGCAGTTGTTTTGTCGGTGTCCTTTGCTTTACAGAAGCTTCTCAGTTTCAGGCAGTCCCATTTATTAATTGTTGATTGAAGTATACTACTGCTGTTATATTTAGTAAGTATTTTCAGGTGCCCATGCATTCAAGAGTACTTCCCACTTTCTCCTCTGTGAGGATTAGTGTGGTTGGATTTATGTTGAAGTCTTTGATCCATTTGGACTTGAGTTTTATGCATGGGGAAAGGCATGGATCCATTTGCATTCTTCTACATGCCAACATATAGATATGCTCGTACCATTGGTTGAAGATGTTTTATTTTTTCCATTTCAAAATTTTAGCTTCTTTGTCAAAAATCAGGTGTTCATAGGTGTATAGATTAATAGCAGGGTCTTCAATTTCATTGGTCCACCTGTCTGCTTTTATGCCAATATCATGCTTTTTTTTTTCATTACTGTAGCTCTATAATAGAACTTGAAGAGATGGTGATGCCTTCAGATATTCCTTTATTGTACAGGGTTGTTTTGGCTATCCTGGGTGTTTTGTTTTTCCATATGAAATTTAGTATTGTTCTTCCGAGATCTATGAAGAATTGTGTTAGGATTTTGATGGGCATTGCATTGAACTTGTAAATTGTCATTTTTACTATGTTAATTATATCTATCCATGAGCATGGGAGGTCTTTTAATTTTTTGATATCCTCTTCAATTTTATTCTTCAAAGTCTTAAAATTCTTGACATACAGGTCTTTCACTTGTTTGGTTAGAGTTACCCCAAGATATTTTGTAGTGATACTTCACTTGTATTTTAATAAATAAGGCTTGCCTGAAGATTAGAGAGTAAAACAGCCTCACTGGCCAGCCTTACAGCCAGGTAGTGGTGACACACACTTTTAAACCCATTAGTAGCCACACTAGTTTGCCATAGAAACCAGGCAGTAGTGGTGCATGCCTCTAATCCAACCAAGCACTAGAGAGGAATATAGGATGAGAGAAGACAGCTCTCACTCACAGTCTCATTCTGAGATTCCTGGAGGCAGGACTGCCATTTCAGACTGAGGTAGAGGTATGAGCCAGTGGCTGGCTATTTTGCGTTTCTGACCTTAGGCTGAACCCCAATATCTGTCTCTGGGTTTTTATTAATCATGCTACAGATAATGTCTGTCTTTGAGGTTGAGGTGTTTCTAGTATGCAGCAGAAGGATGGATTCTGTTTTCGTATCTAATCTGTTAGCCTGTGTCTTTTTATAGATGAATTGAGTTGGCAGAAACAGGGCCGGTGCCTGTGGGAGCAGAATTATCACCAGGTGCAGCCTGAGCAGCCAGGCTGCGGCCTGAGAAGCAGGCCATTGACTGCAGAGTTGCAACTGCTGACTCAGATAGCAGTAGATTAAGGCACAGTCACTGTGTCAAAGTAAAAATAACACACCTGCCTCTACCTCCCAAAGGGCTGGGATTAAAGGGGTGTGCCTCCATGATTGGTAACCTGTCTATTTGAAACAGGTACATATTATTGGATAAAATTTTGTTTCAGCAATATAATTTTTTAAAAATATTTATTTATTTATTTATTATGTATAGAATATTCTGTCTGCGTGTATGTCTGCAGGCCAGAAGAGGGCACCAGACCTCATTACAGATGGTTGTGAGCCACCATGTGGTTGCTGGAATTGATCTCAGAGCCTTTGGAAGAACAGGCAATGCTCTTAACCGCTGAGCCATCTCTCCAGCCCCTCAGCAATATAATTTTAAAATAATGCATAGTCTAACAATTATACAATAATTCTTTCTGTCTTTTCAAACCATAAGTATTAATAGGAAACTAAGAGTACTTTTTTTTAATGCTATCAATAATCTGTTCCTTTAGGACACTATCAACAAAAACTGATTATCATTTATTAAAGTAATTCAATATAAAATACTCACCAATTTGACTACCACCTAATTTAACAGGCTCTGTTTCTAAAGTGTTTACTTTGCCGCCTTCTTGAACACCATCACAAGAAGCACACTTCTGAGACAACTGATTCACAGTTAGGTTTGCATGAAGCTTCTGAATTTCAGCCTCTTTTATTGCAAGCTTAATCCTAGCACAAAAGAAAAGAAGCAGAAATGACTAAGATTCTATTTTTTTTTTTTTTTTGGATTTTTCGAGACAGGGTTTCTCTGTAGTTTTTGGTTCCTGTCCTGGAACCAGCTCTTGTAGACCAGGCTGGCCTCGAACTCACAGAGATCTGCCTGCCTCTGCCTCCCAAGTGCTGGGATTAAAGGCGTGCGCCACCACCGCCCGGCTTAAGATTCTATTTTTAAAGTAATATTTTTCACCTTTAAAACTGTAAATACTGGGTCAACAAGATGATTCAGTGAGGAAAGTGCTTGTCGCAGAAGCTTGAGGACCTGAGTTTGGCCCCTGGGTCCTACAGTAAGAGAGAAATGACTCCTGGAAGTGGGGTTTAACTCCATGTAACTGCTATGGTGGGTGTGTGTGTGTGGGTGTGTGTGTGTGTAATAAAATAATGAAATGAGTAAAAACTTTAAAAATCTGATAACAGTCAACTCTTATGCAAGACACACAAATTCTTCATTTGGTATTTTTGTTTTTCTTTTTTGAAACAAGATCTCTCCACATAGCTCTGGCTGTCCTGAAACTTACTACATAGACCAGACTGGCCTCAAACTTAGAAATCCACCAGCTTCTGCCTCCTAAGTGTTGGAATCGAAAGCATGCACACAGCCAGTTAGGAATGGAATTTCCTAACAAACTACTATCTGGACTGCAAGCTGCTTCAGCCACTTCTCAAACATGATTTTAAAAAAATGAAAATATAAATACTCTACAACCTATAAGCTCTGTTAATAATGGAACAAAGATTAAAAACTACGTAACTATCAGAGAGGATGGATAAATTAATTGTGACACAGTTCTAGGAAAGATTACTACAACTATATTTTTTAAACATAATTCTTTATTGATTCTTTGGAATTCCTACAACTATTAAGGTAACCAAACAAATGTATCCTTTGACCGATTACTCTATCTTAATAAGGATGGAATTTTTTTTAGATTTATTATATACATATATATGTATAAATATATATTTACACACCTACATATAGTTTTTTAGAGATAGGGTTTCTCTGTGTAGCTTTGGAGCTTGTCCTGGAACTCGCTCACAGAGATCCACCTGCCTCTG
The DNA here is from genome assembly GCF_014885135.2 of Alexandromys fortis. Classification (NCBI taxonomy): domain Eukaryota; kingdom Metazoa; phylum Chordata; class Mammalia; order Rodentia; family Cricetidae; genus Alexandromys; species Alexandromys fortis. The sequence goes on along the minus strand of NW_026067971.1, from coordinate 7,668,537 downwards.
TCTCCCAAGTGCTGGGATTAAAGGTGTGCACCACCACCACCTGGTAAGATTTATTTCACTTTTAATTATGTGTATATGTATGTCTTATAGGATAAGGTATGTAAACATGAATGCAGGCGCTAGCAGAGTCAGAGATGTCCTAGAGCTGGAATTCCAAGTTGTTGTTAGCAGCCTGACATGAATCCTGGGACTCTCAACATTCTCTGTACAGCGGTACACTCTCTCTAGCTCTCACTCTCTCTAGCCCTAAAGAATGGATTTTTTTAAATGATGCTAAGCTAATATAAACATTAGTATACATATTTACAACTATGTAAGAATATAAACATTTACAATATAGATAATATTAAGAATCAGTTTTAACTTGGGAAGTCTACATTTTTATAAGATTCTCTGGAATTTCCTATGCTTTTTAAACTACTCAACTAAGCATCTTAACTTAAAGATTAACAAAACATTCTATTTACTGTAACTTTCAAAACTGAAAAGCATACCTCAATTCTGAAATCATCAATTTATTTGCCTCACAGCAGCCAAGGCAATTGTCCTCCTTGTTAGAAAAAGTATTCGTCTGGTGCTTAGAAAGAGATGACTTATAGCCAACTACTTCTCTTTTTAACTGCAAGTGTAAAAACAAACATTTATAAACTTATGTATAAGATATAACTGTTTTCTTAGAATTCTCAGGTTAAAAAACATGGAAACAATCTGGCATCTATCAGTAGAATATATAAGCATGTTTGAGTTGTGCAAATCAATATGAATACATTTCAAAACCTAATACTTAATTAAAATGAATTACAGTATTTAGAAATAGTTTTTTCAAAAACTCACAAAGCGAAGTTTTTCTACTAGATGCATCTATATGTAGCAATATTTGGAATATGGATAGGAAAGATATAAGAATTTCAAACTAATACAGGATTTTACAACGTAGTTATGACAAAGAGCGAAGCACTCAATGACTAAAAGCTTCGAGCTATAACCAAATCAAGTTTTCTAGAAATGAAAAGAACTCCATATTCCCAAGTCAGACTTAGCATTTTATGAAACAAAGGACTAAACATATATTATAACCACCTTTAGAATCATGTGAAATCATTCTTGACACTGAGCACAAATACAAATTTCAATTTAAAATAAGTATATTAAAATGAATATATATCTGCATATTATGTTTCACTCTTAAAAGGCAACAAATTGTAAACTAACATCTTGGTAAATAACGTCTAAGCAGATAAAGCAAAGGCAAGGAGCTTAGAACCTGTTCCTGCTAATTGCTCATTAGGTTAATATTTCTCTGTAACCACATTTTTGAATAGTGAAATGACGTTCTCAAATCTGATGATTTCCTTATGACTGACGACACGTTAATACTGGGGAAAATGTGCCATGCACTCTACATTCATTCTTAAGTAAACAAACTGTGTCACACCTGTATAATTTTCTCATTCTTACCTTTATTTCATACCTATCAATGTCAAATTTCTGGCACATGGACATTTGCCTTTCTAATCTCATTGGCATACATGAATATTTTTAATTCCATGTTAGTCTAATAAGTATATATAAAGTTTCTGAACATTAGCCATCAGAAAAATAAAAATTAAAACCACAGTGAAACACTAGTTCTCACAGACTAAGATGGACATAGAGAGACACAACAAATGTCAACAAAGATGAAGAGAAACAAGAATCAGTACTAGAAGAGTTCTAACTGTGTAGAAATTTTAGGAAACATTTTGATATGAATTTCCCAGAAATTTTATTCTTAGGTATCTATCCAAGAAAAACTGAAACATGTCATCAAAAAAACTTCTATGGGGCTGGAGAGATGGCTCAGTGGTTAAGAGCATTGCCTGTTCTTCCAGAGGTCCTGAGTTCAATTCCCGGCAACCACATGGTGGCTCACAACCATCTGTAATGAAGTCTGGTGCCCTCTTCTGGCCAGCAGACATACACACAGACAGAATATTGTATACATAATAAATAAATATTAAAAAAAAAAAACTTCTATGCCAATATTCACATAAGCACTATTAATACAGACTAAAAGCAAAAATAGCCCAAATGGTCACCAATTGGTACTTAAATAAGGTATGGTATATGGATACAACTGAATACTTTTTGTGGTGGTTTGAAAGAAAATAATCACAAAAGGAGTAGCACTATCAGGTGCGGCTTTGTCGGAGGAAGGGTGTCACTGTGGAGGTGGGCACTGAGGTCTCATACATGCTCAAGATACCGCCCAGTGTCTCAGTGTACTTCTTTGTTGCCTGCATATCAACATGTAGCAGATCCTTCTCCAGCACGGCCATGCCACCATGCTCCCCACAATGATAATGGACTAAAGCTCTGAAACTTGTAAGATCCTACTTCAATTAAATGTTTTTCTTTATAAGAGTTGCCATGGTCATAGTATCTATTCAAAGCAAAAGGAACCCTAACTAAGACACCATTCAACACAAAAAAGAAATGAAATACTAATATCTCAATGTGAATGACTCTCAAGAAATGAAAAGTAGAGAAAAAAAACAACATGCTGTTATAACTGTACTCATATGAAATGTCAAGAATCGACAAATCTATAGAAAAAAAAACTATAGCTGGTTTTCCCGAAGTGGGTGTACTAACTGTGGAGGCACCAGCGATCTTCCGGGGTGGCAAAATATGTAACACTGGAGTGTGGTGACTGTTACAAAGTTGTAACTTTACTAAAACTCACTTAATAGCATACCTTAAAGGAATGAATTTTCAATATATAAATAACACTTCAACAAAAATCTTTTAAAATTCTGTGCAGTTCTTCTATATGGCATCTCAGAGACTAAGAAAGGGTAAGTGTGAGGGAAACAACAGGCTGAACAGACAAGGAGAAGAACGTAAGCCAGTAGAGCAGCCACAAATGATGCTCTGTACACCAGCGGCTTCCTCTTCCACCGCAGTCAAGCGTTCTGCACTTCACACACACTTACCGGCATCTGGGACATCAGTTTTTCTAAGCTCCGCAGCTCCAACCTTGAACTATCTATTTCCTGCTGACACAAATCCAGTCGTTCATTCTGTGCTGCAACACGAACCTTCAATTCTCGGTTTTCATTTACTAAAGAAAATTTTTCTCGCAATACTTCATCTCTGTCTTCTAACTCACTCTCTAGTTTCAGGATACTTTGCCTAGATTCAGTTAACTGTGACATGACTTCTGAATTTTTCATTGCCATAATTCTTAATTTTTCTTTTCCATTGTTATTCTCTTCTTTTAACTGCCTATAAAGAAAACAGCATTAAACTTAAAATAAAATGAGCATACATTTTCAATAGTCACATTTACATTGTCTTACTTTAAAGCAAGGGAACAAGGAAAAAAAAGGAAAAAGTAGAGGCCAATATTCTATATGAAAATAGCAAATATTCTCAACAAAATGCTGCACACTGAACACAACTATGTTCTGAAGATTCGTCACATCTATCCCAAGGGTACAAGGGCAGCAGGCCAGGTATGGTGGCTCGCATATCTTACAAGTACTTAAGAGGGGAAGGCAAACCGTTCTTTTTCCTGAGGACAGATTACAAAGAAAAATATTTATGCTGGGCATTGTGGTGCATGCCTTTAATCCCCACACTCAGGAAGCAGAAGCAGGCAGATCTAAGAATAGCCTGATCTACAAAGTGAGTTTCAGTAAATATAACCAGGGCTACACAGAGAGAGACCCTGTGTTGAAAAACAACAAGACAGTCTGAAAAAACAAACCGAACTTAAAAAAAAAAATTAGGAAAAATAATTAAAACCAGGCAGAAATACCTGGGTGTGGTGGAACACGCCTTTAATCCCAGCACTCATGTGGCAGAGGCTGGCAGATCCATCTCTGTGAGGTTGAGGCCAGCCTGGTCTACAGAGCAAGTTCTAGGACAGCTAGGGCTATTACACAAAGAAAACATATCTTGAAAAACCAGAGAGAGAGAGAGAGAGAGAGAGAGAGAGAGAGAGAGAGAGAGAGAGAGAGAGAGAGAGAGAGCGCGAGGAGGTAAAAATTAATAAAATAAAATAGAAACAAATATCCAAGAGTTGGTTCTTTGAAAGGATAAACAAAGGCTGGGGAGTCAGCTTTGCAATTAAAGGTATTTGCCACTCCTAATATGGGGAATGAAGTTCAGATCCCAGCGCCCACGTCAGGTGGCTCACAACTGCTGGAACTCCAGCTCCAAGGGGTCCAACACCATCTCCTGATTTCTGTGGGCCACGACATGCACCTGTACTCACACTAAAAGAATGCACACAAATAATGAAAATAAAAGACAAAAAGATTGGAAAACTGTAAGACAAATTAACCAAAAGAAAAGGAAGATTCAAATTGATAAAATTAGAGATGATTAGTAGCTTTATTCCAGACATGCAGAGGGAGTTTAATTTATGCAAATATAACAAGTTATACAAATGGACATAGAGACAGAAATCACACAATCATCTCGACAGATACAGAAAACATCTCTGACAAAATCCACAACTCTTCATACTAAAATTCCTTGAGAGAAAAGTATAGAGAAACACAGCTCAACACAATAAAGGCTAAATATGACAAACTCATAGCCAACATTATGTGAAACAGAAAATGTCATCTGCTGCACATGAAACATCCACTGAAATCACGGAGTCAGAGCATGTGCACTGCCTACACCACACAGGTGTAAGACTGGATCTGTAGAAGACACTCAGGCTCCTGCCCTTCCCTGATGAGTGTGAAAAGAGGGGTCACTGTCCTCATCTGTACACCCATTGGGGAGAACACCAAGCTCCGTTACATAGTCCCAAACCTGGACAGAGACAGCCCTGCATAAACTCAGTTGTACACAACACAAGAAGACATGAACTTGGGGGTGATACTGAAAGAAGTAGGAGGGAGAGGCGAGATTGGAAGACGAGAGTAATCAGAATATATTATGTATATACACACATATGAAATTGTCAAAAAACAAAATTAATTTAATAAAATAGAAATCTAATTACTTGACGAGGGACAGAGATCAGTAATAGATCACTTGCATGACACCTGCAAGGTCATGGAGTTGATCTCCAGTACTGGTATATGGGGAAGCATCTAAGTATAAAAAGTATTTTATAAGTACTATAAAATATACAGATACAGCTCAATGGTATTGTTGTTCTTATAAAAAACCCAAGTTCAGTTCTCAGTACCAATAGTAGGTGGCTCACAACCACATGTAACTCCAGCTGCAGAAACCCAATGCCCTTTTCTAACCTCTGAAGATATTGTATTGACAAACACAACACCCCAACTTGGATGCAGTCACAAATATACACACATTTAAAATAAAGACAAAATCTTTTTAAAAGTTATTTTATAAAATATAAAATAAAAATTTTAGTGATCAAACATTTTATTAAAGAATAATTGGCAAAATTTCACTTCTGGAATCATATGTTTTAATTAATAACATCAGATTCTAGGACTTATTCGAGTAATTTTATCTCATCTACCAAGGCAAAATACTAACTGTACCCACTTTAAGAAAAATGTGTTGCAATTATACAATTACAAAAAAATTATTTTAATTGTTCTCCCTACCTTAATAGTCTAAGGTTATGAAAATGGATATTAACTTGGTGATGTGGGATTCCCCTTTGTATGTTGTAAATGCAACTGGTTAATTAATAAAGAAAACTGGCTTGGCCTGATTGGGCAAAAGAATAGAGGTTTTCTATTCTCAGGGAAGACTAAACTGAATGCTGGAAGAAAAAAGGGTGGAGTCAGAGAGAAGCCATGTAGCCCTGCCAGAGAAGAATGCTGGAACTTTAGCAGGTAAGCCACAACCACGTGGTGATACACAGATGACTAGAAATGGGTTAAATCAATATGTAAGTTAGCCAATAAGAAGCTAGAACTAATAGGCCAAGCAGTTACATAATTAATACAGTTTCTGTGTGATTATTTCGGGGTTAAGTGACCAGGAACAAGCAAGTGGCCTCCTTGCTACAAATTTCTGAAAGTTGATCAGAATTATTAGTTATTAAAAAATTATATTGTATAGAGTATCAGAGTCAGCGGATTCAGTTAACATCTTTAATTTTTAAAATTTCTTGATCATTATAATTAAGGTGTATGAGGGAGGGATAAAGGAGGGGAGGGAAAGGCCACACGTACAGGCCTCACGTACAGGCCTCACGTACAGGCTGGGAGACAGCCATGAGGAGTCAGGTCTCTCCCTCCACATTCATGTGGGTGCCAGCAATCAAATTCACATCGGCTGGCTTATGCAGCAAGTGCCTTTACCACACCTACCCAGTCCCTAATCTACATTCCTGACTAAGGAAAAATAGTGGCTACTCTCTGAGCCTCTGTTTTTTCTTTTATATAAAAAAACAGCCGGGCGGTGGTGGCGCACGCCTTTAATCCCAGCACTCGGGAGGCAGAGGCAGGCGGATCTCTGTGAGTTCGAGACCAGCCTGGTCTACAAGAGCTAGTTCCAGGACAGGCTCCAAAGCCACAGAGAAACCCTGTCTCGAAAAACAAAAAAAAAAAAAAAAAAAAAAAAAAAACCACAAAAAAAAAACAAAGAAAATTACACTCGATAATTTTCTTCCTCTTGAAAGATCTTTAGAAGCTAGCTAATGTGATTACACTCCAAGAGCATTTTCTGTATTATTCTACGTTTACAATGTGTTAGAATTAACATGTCTTATTATATTTAAAATGATGGGTTTATAAAATAATTCAGTAAAGAAAATGGAGTACAGACCTAAACAGAGAACTCTCAACAGAGGAATCTAAAATGGCTGAAAGACACTTAAGGAAATGCTCAACATCCTTAGTCATCAGAGAAATGCAAATCAAAACAACTCTGAGATTCCATCTTACACCTGTAAGAATGGCCAAGATCAGAAACACTGATGATAACTTATGCTAAAGAGGATTAAGGTAAGGAAACACCCCTCCATTGTTGGTGGGTGTGCAAACTGGTACAGCTGCTTTGGATTTCAGTGTGGCAATTTCTCAGGAAATTAGGAAACAACTTTCCTCAAGACCCAGCAATACCACTTTTGGGTATATATCCAAAGTTTGCTCAATAGTACCACAAGAACATGTGTTCAACTATGTTCATAGCAGCATTATTTGTCATAGCCAGAACCTGGAAACAACCTAAATGCCCCTCCACCGAAGAATGGATAAGGAGGATGTGGTACATTTACACAATGGAGTACTACACAGCAGAAAGAAATAATGTCATCTTGAAATTTGTGGGCAAATGGATGGATCTAGAAAACATCATATTGAGTGAGATAACCCAGACCCAGAAAGGCAAACATAATATGTACCCATTCATAAGTGCCTTTTAGACATAAAGTAAAAAAAAAAAAAAAAAAAAAAACTGCCTTCAAATCATAACCTCAGAGAACCAAGACAACAAGGAGGACCCTGAAAGAGAGAGATTAATGGATCTAATCTAGTTAGGAAGTAGAAAAAGACAAGATCTCCTGAGTAAATTGGGAGTATGGGAACCATGGGAGAGGGTAGAAGGGGAGGGGAGAGAAAGGGAGGGGATCAGAGAAAAATATATAGCTCAATAAAAACAATTTAAAAAATGATGGTTTTATACCTAGAGAAATTTTAGTCATGAATCTTAGCCTTCTACATTACATTAAAAACTCTATATTTACAGTAAAAATGTTTTTAAATGCTTTTAAATGTTTTCCTTTATCCCATTTGCATATTAATATTTTTTCCATGATAATGTACCTGAATTTCTCTTTCAAAATTTCAAGTTCACTTTTATACAGATTACACTTTTCTTGAAGCCTTTTGTTTTCTTTTTCACAGTTACTAAGATTTTTCTCTAATATTTCTTCTTCAGCTTGAACCTAAAACAAAAATTTGTTTTAAGTGAGTACACTAATCCAATCACAAGCTTCACTTTGTTTAAACTAGAACTGTGAGCAGTGATTCTGGAAGGAAACAGGAAAAGGCTAAATATCTCATATACATTCCAGTTCCTGGTACTGCAATGAAAGGAAACAGCCTAACACAGAAGACAAAAAGAGGACATTAGTACTTATTCAGAAATCCGTACGGGCCAGTGACAGATTGGCAAAAACAACGTCACCTGAAAGCAAATGTCAGGTCAAACATGAATAAAGCAAGCAATTCATATAGGGATTGCATATCCAAGTAATCAAACCCCATTGCTCTTAGTTCGGGTGGTGGCACACGCCAGGCAGATAGATCTCTGAATTCAAGGCAAGCCTGGTCTACAGAGCTAGTTCCAGGGCTATGCAAAGAAACCCTGTCTTGAAAAAAAAAAAAAATTGCCCTTCAGTACACGTGTTTCAGAAATCTAATTTTAAAATTTTAAAATACTCCTAATGAAATAACAACCCAAGCGGCCAACAAGACAGCTCAGAGGGTAGGTAGGGTACTTGCTGTTTAGCAATGCAAGTCTGACAACCCAAGTTTGTTTCCTGGAACCCAAGTGCATTGGTTTACATGAGAATGGCCCCAGAGGCTCCAGTTTGAACTCTGTCTGGGAAGGATGGGAAAGTATGGCCTTATTAGAAAAGGTGTGTCACTGGGAGCAGGCCCTGGAGTTTCAAAAGACTGCCGCTATTTCCAATGTGTTCTCCACCTTCTGCTTGAAGATCCAGATGTGAGTTTTCAGCTGCTTCTGTCACCGGCTTTTACTCTGGACCATGTGGAATCATGGCCCCAAAGGAAAGCTTTCTTTCTATTATAGATGGCCCTGGTTGTGGTGTTCGTGTCAGAGCGACTGAAAAGAACTAAGGCACCACGTAAAGGTGGAAAAGAAAAACAATTCCACAAAGTTGTTCTCTGACTGCCTCATGTACAGTGTTGTGCACACCACAAACACACGTACACACACGATGACAAGTTACGATGGCACTCAGGTTGAACAAGAAGAGTGGAGGATTGAAATAACCTATTACATTCCCTTTGTTATATTAACTAATCCAACTACAGGATTTTGCTGAGCAAAATTACAAACTATTAACCCTAACTAAGTTTTAAAAATCAATTACATTTTCCTTTTTCCTTGAAGACATTCTTCCTCTAAATGTACTTTTCTCTCACATCTCACCTTACTAAATGTCCCTTCTAGGATATACATCCCCATGAGAACCCTCTCAAAGACATCTAAACATCAAACATTTTCTGATTAAGACATACTTAGGTTCTCAACAGCTACAAAGTTATTAACACTGTGTCATTTAATGGTGCTTACAGGCCAGCAACATATCTCAGCGAGCAAAAGCAATTTCAGCCTGGCCTAATGGCCTGATTCTCTTAGGACTCTCGTAAGTAGAGAGAACTAAGTCCCACAAGTTGTCCTCTGACCTTCAAATGGGCAGTATGGCACACACGCGAGACAGAGACAGATGATGTAAATGGTATTAACAACTTTCCTGGAAAGGAATGGCAAATGCACTCTCTCTCCCTTAGCACCCAAAGACTGACCTCTTCAGCTGCCATGCCAGTATTAAAACACTGACTCACAAGACTCTGGCCACTCTTACTTTATTTTAGCAGCTGTTGATTTCATTATGCTTTTGTCTTTTTGCACATACCTTTGAAAACTGTGGCTACTTTCTCCTTACAATTTTGTTACGAGAAGCACTCACCCTACATTTCTAAAATCCCTCCCATAACTCACCCGATACGCTATTCAAACCATCTTAGCAGCGTCTTCATCACACCAAAAACACGCAGTACAAAACCCGTCAACTTCCTACGGAAAACTTTTTTAACTTTGTTCCTCTGTGTACCCTAGGCTTTCCTGGAACTCACTCTGCAAACCAGGAATTCACAGAGATTCTGCCTCTGCCTCCCAAATGCTGGGATTAAAGACATGTCACTATCACTCAGCTCAACTTATTTTTTTTTACATTTTTTACACATCTACCATTTTTTTACATTTTTTACAATTTACATTTATACATTTTCATCTATATTTTTCCATTAAAAAATAAAGCAAGGTCTTTAAAGAGACAATACAATCATAGATTAAAGGAATAAAATAATTAAATAAATAGTAAAAAAGTAATAGAATAAAAACAAGGCACCCAGAGACAGATGCTGGGAACTTTAGCTAGTAAGCCACAGCCACGTGGTGTTACTCAATATTAATAGAAATGGGTTAAATTAATATGTAAGAGTTAATCAATAAGAAGTTAGAGCTAGGGGGCTGGAGAGATGGCTCAGAGGTTAAGGACACTGACTGTTCTTCCAGGGGTCCTGAGTTCAATTCCCAGCAACCACATGGTGGCTCACAACCATCTAAAATGAGATCTGGTGCCCTCTTCTGGCCTGCAGGCATACATGGCGGCAGAACACTGTATTGTACATGTAATAAATAAAATATTTAAAAAAAAAAAAAAAAAAAAAAGAAGTTAGAGCTAATGGGCCAAACAGTGACTTAATTAATCCAGTTTTTGTGTGATTATTTTGGATCTAAGCTAGCCGGGCAGCAACAATGATCTCTGTCTCCATTTTCAGTAAAAATGGGAATGAATTTCCTGGTTCTGCTTCTCTAGCTCCAACCTCTGCTCACTCCTTCCTTCTCTAACTTTTTCTATTTCTTGTACCTGCTCTCCTACTCCTTCAGTAAAGGTTTCTCCTAGGAGTAAAGACACTGATGAGCATCTTCCTTAACTAATATCTAGGAGTAAAGACACTGGTGAGCATCTTCCTTAACTAGTATCGCCTAGTAGTAAAGATACTGGTGAAATTCTTCCTTAACCAATATTTTCAAACTTTTTATGTTGTTAGACATAATGTTCCAAATAGCTATAATCCCAGATACTTTGGATGCTGAGTCAGTAGGACCTTGAATTTGAATTTGGACGCCTCTGGACAACATCACAAGACCTATCTGTAACATAAGGACTGGAGAGATAACTCAGTGGTTAAGAGCATGAACTGTAGAGGACCCAAGTTCAGGTCCCAGCACCAACATCAGGCAGCTGACAGCTTCCTGTATCTTGAGCACCAGGGGATCCAACACTTCCTTCCGGTCTATATGAGCATTACACTCATGTATATAGCCCCCCTTCCAAAAAGACATGTAATTTAAAAAATTATGATGATTTAAAAAAAAACACAAAATTAAAATAAATTTGAAATAAAGGTTTTATTTCAATTACTTTATTATGAAAAAAATCTTTAAAAGTATATTCCAGGACTGGAGAGAACTCAGGAGTTAAGATCACTTGCTATTCTTGCAGAGGACCCAAGATCAATTCCCAGCACCTCTATGATTGCTCACAAACATCTGTAACTCCAAGGCCAGGGGCTTTGACACACTATTCTGGAAAGCATACATGTGATATGCATACAAAAACCCATACATATGAACTAAAATAAATATTTTTTAAAAATTGTTATTCCATAAATAAAAACATCCTGTGTAATACACAATCTAATTTTAGATATGGACAGTAATTCAAGACACTGAGTTTGAGCAAACAGTTCTCTCACCTTTTCCAGTTTTTCAGCCACTTTTTCTTTATATTGCTGGAAAGCTTTGCTCAGCTCTTCCGCATTATACAGCGCTTCATTTCTTTGTCGTTCAGCTCTAAAGTTTAAAAAGAAATTTTAAAAAAGTAAGGAATTCTCTACATTGAGAAGTTAATCTTTAAGCAAATTTGTGTGCATGCGTGTGCAGGCCATATGAGTATATGTTGTATATACGTATGAGCATATGTGGTATATGTCACTGCATATGTGTACACATGTGTACGTGGTTACATGCCCATGTGTTTGAACATGAATTTGGAGGCCATAGGTCAACATCAAGTTTCTTCCTCAATGGTTCTCCACTCCGTTTTTTGGGACAGGGTCCCTTCACTGAACCTGGGGATCACTGTTTTAACCTGGCTGGCTACTCAATGAGTTCCAAGACTCCACTGTGTCCATCTCCCCAGTGCTGAGACTACAGATCTATGTATGCAGGCTGCAGGGCCTATTGGGTACTGGAAATCCAAACTCAGGTCCTCATGTTTACCAACTGAATCATCTTTCCAGGCCCAGAAGAAATTTCCTTTTTTAAAACTTAAAGAGTAGAAGGTTTTACTGTGAAAGGATGGCTGATTTCACAACAATAACTTTCTCACTCTGGCAAAATAAATGAAATATAGCATGAAGTGCTTATCAACTCAGGATCATACATAAATTCCTACACATAGGCAATTCCACAGACCATAGGAGCATCCTGACACTGAAAAATAAATTCTAAGTCTTCCATACTCAATCTATGGCATAGAATATTAGATACCAATTCTATGACCCATGCAAAGATTAAGTTAGTTTTTAAAGGGTACTTAAAAGACAAAAACAAGCAACAGTAACAACACTAACTCTCAGGAGACAGAAACAGGCAGATTTCTTTCAGTTTGGAGCCAGCCTAGTCTACATATTACGTTCTGGGACATCCAGAGTTACATAGTGAGACCCTGTCTCAAAACATAAACAAATCCAGTAATTTTTACTAACATAAAAATGAACAACAGAGGGCTGCTGAGAAGCCAAGGACAATGGCACTGGGTTCTGATCCTACTGCATGTACTGGCTTTGTGGGAGCCTAGCCTGTTTGGATGCTCACCTTCCTAGACCTGGATGGGGGGGGGGGGCCCTGACTGCTCTTCGGACTGGAGAGGGAGGAGGAGGGGAGTAGGGGGGGGAGGGAAAAGGGAGGCGGGGAGAAAGTGGAAATTTTTAATAAAAAAAATAAATAAAAGTGAAAAAAAGAACTGAACAACAAAACCGATCACCACCATGCACTATTTAAACCAGACCTTGTTCCTTACCTCCTGGGTGAGCCTGATTTTCCTTACATTTCTCAGTTAGCTGAGAGCACTAAGTTTCATTAATTAATATTATCCCCATATAAGAATGTTTTTTATACTTAAATCACACCTATGGTAGTTTGAAAGTGGCCTCCAAAGGGGGTATTAAGAGGTGTGGTCTTGCTGGAGGAAGTGTCACTTTGAAGGTGGGCTTTGAAGTCTCATATATGCTCAAAGCTACGCAATGAGACAGCTTATTTCCTGTTGCCCCTGCAAGGTCTAAAACTCTGAGCTGCTTCTCCAGCACCATGTCTGCCTGCATGCCACCATGACCCACCATGATGATCATGAACTGACCTTCTAAACAGTAAGCTACTGAACTAAATGTCTTCCTTTATAAGGATTGCCGTGGCCATAGTGTCTCTTCACAGCAATAAAAACCGTAACTAAGACAGACATTAAACTGCATAACATATACAATAATTAATATTTGTTAGTACTTAATTATATAATAGGCATCTAACATGTCTTTTTCTCATGCATACCAAGGAAGTATCAACTTAAAAGATGTGTTACAGGATATCTGCACAAATTGTGGAAAGATGTGTTGCCTAAGGCACCTGATTGGTTTAATAAATTGCCAATAATAATAACTGGTTTAGCTAAATTGCCAATAGCTAGGCAGGGGACAAAAGGCAGGGCTTCCAGGCAGAGAGAGGAACTCAAGGTTAGAATCTGGCATGGCAGAAAAAGTCAGCAAGACATGGAGGGAATCAGACTTACAGAATGGAGAGGACGTAAAGAGCCATATAGCAAAACAGATGAATAGAAACAGGCTAATGTAAGTTATAAGACGTAGTGGGACAAGCCTAAGCTAAAGACAAAGTTTTCATAATTAATACTAAGTCTCCATCATTAGTTGGGGGCTAGTGGTCCAAAGAAAGTCTGAAAAGAAAGTCTAACTACAGATATGAAAAGCTGAAGTTTTAAAAATTAAATGATTTTCCAAGATAACAAAGACAATGAGAGGTAAAATTAGCTGACGCCCAAGTTTAAACATTTTTTATTACAAAATACTGTCTAACAAATAACAAATATTGCTGTAAAAAATTTCTTCCAAACCTATTTACACGAAAAAATAACTTCTATATATGTTTGGAGTAGTCTTTAGGAGTGTTAACTACATATGAAAGCAAATACTTAGCCTATTAAAGAAAAAGTTACCTATTCATTTATGTGATTGTTTCTTTGCTTGTGACACTGAGGACTGAACTTACAATGTGATGTTCTGAGGTGTATCACCAGCACTCTTTAAACTACTTTCTTTTAAAACATGGGCTAAGTTGAAAGGCTGAAGGTGAACTCATTGTAGTTCAGCTAAGTCTTAAACTCATGGACCTCTTCAGGCTCCTGAGCAGCTAAGGTCACTTTCTTTATAATCCAATATATGTCATAATATAAATCTACAAAACATTTTATTGTCAAACATAAAAATATAGATTATGAGGCTAGAATAACAGATCAACAGTTAAGAGCACTTGCTGGTCTTCAAAGGGTCCAGTTTCAGTTCCCATCACCCACCTGGCAGCTCACAACCACCAACACCTCCAGTTTCAGGTAATCTCATGGCTTATTTTGACTTCCATGGGCACCAGGCACACATGTAGTATACATACACATAGGCAGTCATACTGCTCATGCACATTAAATAAAAGGTTTTCACATGTAGATTATGATTTAATCCTATATAAAAGCTGCAATAGACTACAGATGCAACTCAGTTGGTACAGTGCTTGCTTAAAATTCACAAGGCACTGAATCCAAGCCCAACAAAGAAAATAAAGTCAAACAAAAACTCCCTAATAGTTGCAATAAATTTCATTGATTTGAACTCAAAAGTGTTATTAATGTAAAAATTTATTAGTATTTGAAGTTGATCATTCCAGCAAGGCTTAGTGCCTTAGATCTGTAATCCCATCATCAACAAATTTGAAAGCGAATAGACAGAATGAGAAAAAAATCATCCTGAGTGAGGTAACCCAGACTCGGAAAGATAAACATTGGACGCACCCACTCAAAAATAGGTATTAACTACAAAGTAAAAGATAATTTCTGCATCTGTGCACACAGAGAGAGAGGCTAAGTAACAAGGAGGGGCCAAGGAAGGGAGGCATGGGTCTCCCAGGAAAGGGAAGCAATCTCCTGGTTGGACTGGGAGCAGGTGGGCATGGGAACTTGAGGAATATGGTTGGGGGATAAGAAGGGGGAGAGTGCTGAGATGAATGGAAAGGGGGGCTTTATGCTTGGCAGTGGTGGCGCACGCCTTTAATCCCAGCACTCGGGAGGCAGAGGCAGGCGGATCTCTGTGAGTTCAGGGCCAGCCTGGTCTACAGAGTGAGTTCCAGGACAGGCTCCAAAGCTACAGAGAAACCCTGTCTTGAAAAACAAAATAAGGAGGTTGGGAGGGGGGGGTCTTTACAGTTTGGCGGAAGCCTGATGCAAGGGAAACTTCTACAAGTCTACAAGGATGACCCCAGCACAATGGATGAATAGCCTGAATGGGCCATCCCCTGTGATCCTTAGATGCAGTGACTGATGGTTCAGAGACCACAGCAAACATTGGGATAAGCTCGGGAAGTCCTGCTGAGCTGAGTGTTGAGACCAATTAAGTCCTGGCCTTTAGCTGCTCTTCCCTGTCTAGAGCCTTCTAATTGAGGTTACAAAAAGCTGTGCCTAGCTTAGAGGATCAGAGGATGGGATTTTCACCTGTTGGCCATTGACTGTTGGGTATTTAAGCCTCCATGGTGCTATTAAAGATGGGCTTTTGGTACCAGTGTTGGAAGGTCTGTGTGTCGGTCTGTCTCTGCATGTGTATTCTCAACCTCCAACCCCTTGCCCGAAGCTCGCGAATTTGGTGGTGCAGTGCGCGGCAATTGGAGGTTCCTCCGAGATACCCGGAAAGGGAACACTGAGACCGCCCTTGGAAGCCCTGCCGAGAGAGGTAAGCAGACAGCGACGTTCCTGGCCGACAGGGATGTATTGAGGAGTAAAGATGGGAGGTATCTTTTCTTTGTTCAGAAAAGAGTCAGTCGATAGGGAGGAGTTTGATGATTTAGAGTTTGTAGAGGACAGTGAGGAGGATTCATCAGAAGAAGAGGAGGAGATCATATGTAAGGAAATAAGAAATCTCGTAAGAAAACTGAGAAAACATAAAGAAAAAATTCACACCCAACTCCCTCGGCCCCACCGGCTTATAATGACGAAGGTTGGTGGTCTCAGTTGAGTAGGGGCTCTGGCACTGAACAAAACAAGGGAGTTTGTTTCCGTCCTGTACACATGGTTGCACCGGTGGTGGAGGTGCCAGACACCAACAACCCAGGGCAAATAATTCGCCAACATTTTGCTATACAATTTAAAGAAATGAAGCTATTAAAGGAAGCTGTAGCTGTATATGGGGCTCAAGCTCCCTTCACGTTGGCCATGGTAGAATCTTTCTCTGCTATGAATTTAACACCAGTGATCGGCAGCAATTATGTCGTGCTGTCTTATCTGGGGGAGATTATCTCCTATGGCGAGGAGAATATCAGGAAAATTGTAAGCAAACGGTCCAGTTAAATGCTCTAGCGGGCCAAGCTCAACGTAATTTAGATATGTTAACTGGGGCTGAGGCTTATGCCAATTTGCAGCAACAAATTCTGTATGATCCAAGAGCATTCACCCAAATAGCTGCAGCTGCCACTCAAGCGTGGAAGGCCCTGCCTAACAAAGCAGCTGGGGATCAATTATCAAAGTTCTACGAGGACCATCTGAACCATTCCAAGATTATGTAGATAGACTGTTACAAATAGCAGGTAGATGGTTTGGAGATGAGACACAGCCATGCCTATGATAAAACAACTTGTATTTGAAAATTCCAATAGATATTGTAAGGAAGCATTATGCCCTCACAAAACAAAGAGTTTAAATGAATCTATCAGGATATGTAGAGATATAGATGGGAATTTCATTCAAGGCCAGGTTATAGCGGCAGCTATTCAACCTCGGAGAAACATAACAGCACTGGGTAAGAGGGCCAGAGGCTGTAATTGTTTTAACTGCGGAACTCCTGATCATTTTCGAAAGGAATGCCCACAGCTGATAATGAAGGGAAGGAGGAAACCTGGCATGTGCCCTAAATGCAGAAGGGGAGCACATTGGGCTAAAGACTGTTTCTCTAAAACAGATATAGATGGGAAACCTCTGCCACGTACCATTAATCCACAGCAGGGAAACTGGCAGAGGGCCCTGCTGCAGGGCCCCAAAACCTCAGTGTATGGAGCAATGACTTCGGGGCCGCAGGAATGGTACCCCAGCAGAGGCCATGTCCAGTTCCTTCCGCAGAGAAATCCTTTCGCATTGCAAACCTTGTCGGAGCCACACCAGGGAGCTCAGGATTGGACCTCTGTGCCTCTGCCGGAGCAGTCTTAACTCCACAAACGGGAGTGCAAGCACTCTCTACAGGAGTACATGGGCCCTTACCACCGGGTACCATGGGACTTATATTAGGCAGAAGCAGTACCCTTTTAAGGGATCCAAATACATCCTGGGATAGTAGATGCAGACTATCAAGAGGAGATTAAGGTTATGACATCTGTCCAACAGGGGGTGGTGGTAATTCCTCAAGGCGAGCGGATAGCACAATTAGTGTTGATTCCCAAAGTTCTCAGTCTTTGGGATAGGTACAATGGAAACACCTTCTTACAGGACAATGGAAGGAGCCCACGCCCCTGTTGGCTAGGGTGAGAGGAGCAGTTTGTCTTTTTCCTCCAGGAACGGACAAGCCCATTTGGGTACCAGAGCAATATGTTCGGGCTGTGGAAAATGATGGGAAAGGATCCTGTGATGAGCCTGAGAATGACACCTGTTATTCTCTTGAGCCTCCTGGTGAGTCCCAATCAAGCAGAAAGCACTGTGTGAAGCTTGGTAAGGAACCCCCTTGTATTGATCAGTGAGCCAAACTAGTTCTTTGTATTCGTCTTTCTATTCCTCAAACTATACTGCAGGCACTGCTTTAAGCATTATGGCGATGGGGCAGGCTTCTATTAATCAAACCTTTTCCTTTGTGAATGCTTTATGCTTTGTTACATTTTTTTGGGCTATGAATATTACTTTAAAGGAATTTCTTATTCTTTTTTGGAATATTTCTCTGAGAGCCCAGGCACTATTAAATCCTGTGTTTGTTTTAGTTTTCTTTCGGCAGCTGAGGGAAGCAATGTAGGATCCAGGAGTGGGGTCAGGGACACTGGAGGAAAACCTATAGAAATGGCTGGCCTGGCTCATAGGACTGACCTAGGTCCTCTAGACATGTGACAGTGTGTAGCTTGGTCTATTTGTAAGAGTCGTGGCAATTGGAGCAGGGCTGGCTTTAGGAACCTATCCTTCATGCTGGATCTCCTTGTCCAGTCTTGGTCTTACTGCAGCTTGATATGCTTTGCTGATGACCAATGGAGGCCTGCCCCTTTCTGAGAGAATACAGAAGAGGACTGAGGAGGGAGAAAGGAGGTGGGGAGAAGGAAAGGGAGGAGAGGAGAAAGGAGAGGCTGCAGTCAGGATGCAAAATAATAAATTTAATTTTTTTAATTAATTAATAAAAAAGTAAAAGACAAACACAATTTTCTGAAGGGCAATTTGGTATATTTATTTATTTATTGTTTTTCGAGACAGGGTTTCTCTGTGGCTTTGGAGCCTGTCCTGGAACTAGCTCTGTAGACCAGGCAGGTCTCGAACTCACAGAGATCCGCCTGCCTCTGCCTCCCAGGTGCTGGGATTAAAGGTGTGCGCCACCACCGCCGGGCCCCAGCTTTATTTTCTTAAAAGTCTTAAAACATTGTCCTTTGATTCAGAGATTCTATTTCTTAGAAGTTATCTATATGAGCTGGGTGTTGGTGGTGCACACCTTTAATCCCAGCACTCGGGAGGCAGAGGCAGGCGGATCTCTGGAAGTTCGAGGCCAGCCTGGTCTATAAGAGCTAGTAGTTCCGGGACAGGCACCAAAGCTACAGAGAAACCCTGTCTCAAAAAAAAAAAAAAAAAGTTACATATATGAAATGAGAGACATACAGTGTCTTAGTAATCTTGGGAAAACAGCGAATGTTCAACAAGAGGAAGATAAATGAAACGTGACTGAGTCACATGATGACGTGCAATGCAACTGTTGGAAGATGTGTTTCTAAAAACGTATTTTTGAAATAAAACAAAAAAGCTAAAATATAAAGCAATGTGTTCTGAGTACTGGATGAGGTAAAGGGCATTGGCAAATAAGAAAAATAATCTGTGTGTGAAATAAGAAATAACAGTCAGTCAGGCAATGGTGGTGCATGCCTTCAATTCCAGCACTCGGGAGGTAAAGACCGGCTGATCTCTGTGAGTTTGGGACCAGCCTGGTCTACAGAGTGAGTTCCAAGGCTGTTACACAGAGAACCCCTGTTTTAAACTCCCCCCCAAAAAAAGAAAGAAAAGAACAGACAGCTAAAAATAAACAAAAAAGATGAAAGAGATGAAAGATGGCAACCAAATACCTTGTGTTAGATAAATTAATAAATAAAAGTTTATAGTTCCTTTGTTGGGACTAATTTACAAAGCCTCATCTCAAAAGACAATATATAGAAAACAAAAAAATTGTTCATATATTTCTAAAGTAGACTAATCACTTGCTCATGAATTGACTTTTCTTATTCTTTAATATTTATGAATTGAAATTTTAGAGTGTATGCAGTATTTTATTTAGAAGAAATAAGTACAGAAAATTAACTTACTGGTTTGAAGTTAACACAATTTAATTTCACAATTATGTGTTAAATACAATATAATTTATAAATATTATAAGTATATAATTTAATTTATATTAATTTATATAATATATAATATAGTGATGATTAATATATATCATTACAAATATACAAAAAGTTAATCCTAGTCTAGAATACCAGTAACAAAATCAACACATGAACATTTTAAGGAAGGCCAAAGAGAAGACTCAGAAGGCAAAGACACTTACCACTAAGCCTCCGGTCTGGAGTTCAATCTCTGGGACTCATACGGTAACAGGAGAAAACTGACTGCTGTAAGTAGTCCTATGACTTCCAAACACATTATTGGCATGTATGTGACCACACACATACATACACACAAATATATAAAAAATGTAATAAGGGCTGGAGAGATGGCTCAGAGGTTAAGAGCACTGACTGCTCTTCCAGAGGTCCTGAGTTCAATTCCCAGCAACTACATGGTGGCTCACAGCCATCTATAATGAGACCTGGCACCCCCTTCTGGCTTGCAGGCACACATGGAAGGAATGCTATACACATAATATAATAAATAAATAAATTTTAAAAAATGTAATAAAACTTGTACTTGAAAAATATTAATAAAAATGGACATAAAAGGATTTATTCTACTGTCAAATGTCTAAAATATTTTCACTTCAGAATTTCCCTTACAGTCAGGCAGGATGACTAGGCAAACCCTCTAGCACATCTGCAACACCAGCCCTTAGGAAACTGAGGTGGTCATCTGGTGACGCACACCTTTGATCCCAGCACTCAGGAAGTGAATCTCTCGGTTAAAGGCCAGCCTGGACTACAGAATGAGTTCCAGGACAGCCAGGGCTACACAGAAACCCTATCTCAAAAAAAAAAAACAAAAGAAAAGAAAAGGAGAGGCAGGAGGACTACAGCAAATTGGAGGCCAGCCTGGGCGACCCTGTAAGTTCCAGGCCAGCCAAGATTACATGGCAACAACCTATCTCAAATATAAGTTATTTGTTTTAAAAGGAGATATGGCTCAGTGGTACAGCTGTTGTACAGAATGCACAGGTTCAACTCAGAGTTACAAAACAAGGAAGAAAATCTCACATACCTTTTTCCTTGTTTACTTTGTTCAAGTAAGTCCACCTTCAATTTTATACATTCCTCTTTGGCCTCTTGTAAACTCTGTTCCTTTTCAATCACCATTTTCTGACTCTGCTCTAATTTATCTTCTGCTTCTCTATAAATAGAGAAAAAACTTAAGAACTATGACAGTGATATTGGAGAAATACAATAATGTGACAATAGGAATACAAAAGACAATATAAGAGGAACAGCACGTGTCCATGAGTCATCAAGTACAGTGGTAGATCATTTGTATTTGAACAAATAGATCTCGCCTGAAGAACAGAAAAGCAAGGCACCTAAGCCACTAGAAAAGTCTTACCTCTATCAAAGCTGGGCAACCGCACACTAAGCCTCTCTCGCCTCCCATTTTACATTCCCTCTGGTGCTGGGATTAAAGATTAAAGATCTGCAATACTCTTGTGTAGCCCAGGTGTCTTCCTGGGATTGAAGGTGTGTGTTACCATTGCCTGACCTCTGGTGGCTTTAGCTTTGCCTCTGGTCTTCAGGCAAGATTTATTAAAATACAAATAATATTGCGCTATAATCAATGGAAAACTATATATATATAGCATAAAAAAATACTTTGATCAAATGAAAAACCCACATAAAGTAAAAGTCCACACCAGATTTCACACCCAACAATTGAGCATGGTGGAACACGCTCATATTTACAGCATTTAAGAGGAAAAGGATCAGGAATTAAAGTCATCCTTAGCAGTCTTTACAAAAGCAAACATATTTCATGCAAACTAGAAGCATTACTATATACTTCAGAAACAAAGCAAATATAATTGATATCATTTCTACAACCAAAGATATCTTTAACTGTTCTACCCAATGAAAAACACAAAAATGGAAAAGTAGAAAGAAGTACAAATTCTGAGCAGGAAAATTTTTGTTATTTGCTGGTAATTATAATTTAGTTACCTAGAATATTGAGAATGATCACAATGAAAAATTACTAGAATAACAATGGCAGAGAGAGATGGCTAGTGGTTAAGAAAACTTGCTGCTGGACAGGCACCAAAGCTACAGAGAAACCCTGTCTCGAAAAAACAAAAAACAAACAAAAAAAAAAAACTTGCTGCTTTTCCAGGGGACCAAGGTTCTATTCCTAGCACCTATAACTCAGGTCCAAAAAATCTAACACCCACCCTCTTCTGGCCTCCATGAGCAGCAGGCATGCACATGGTTCACAGACTTATGTACAGACAAAATACATATACACATAAAATAATTAGAGTAAATAAGAATACAAGAAATAGTCCAGGAACACCTTTAATACCAGCACCTAGGAGACAGGAAGGCAAGCCTGCCCTGCACAATGACACACTATCTTAACATGCAAACAAATGCCAGCAAGACTGCTAAGAGGTAAAGGTGCTTGACACTAAGGCTGATGACTTGAGTTCAAGCCCTGGAACCCACATGGTATTAGTAAAGTAACTCCCTAACCTTTGCATGTGTGCCATGACATGCTCACACCACTGCCCACCCCCAGTGAAGAAATAAATGTAATAAAAACTTTTAAAAAGAAATATTCAATTACAAGTAACTATTACATGTGATATAGAAATCAAGCCAGATACAATGATGTATGCCTTTAGTCCAAACACTTAAGATATTGAGGCATTAGAATGACTTGAGCCCAAAGATTCAGGACCAGCCTGGCCAACATAGCAAGACTTTGTCTCTTAAACCCATAGAGGTTATAAGGGTACACAGGAAAGATCTTTAAAGAGAGGGGAAATAAAGTGTTATAACAGGGAAAGTGAAAAAATAAGACAGGAAGTATTAAATGGCATGGGAGATGGCAGGGATGGATAACACCACAGGCCTTTTGAGAAAGCCATATGGAAACTGTAGAAACTTCCTAAAATATATATATATCCTGTGATGGGAAAGGGAAGTTCCCTAAGTAGATACCATACTCTCCCCCCTCCCCCAAAAAAGGTACCAGCTCCCCATATCAGTAACAGGTTACCTCTTTTTGAATTATTGGCCAATAGGCTCATGGAACCCCAAAGATTACAGGCTACTGCCACTGTTCTTAGTTACCCTCCAGAATCTGATGGTAAGATCCTACTGCTGAAGATACTATATAATTGAGTCATGGAACATGGAGAAATCTAGCTACCACTCAACGGAAAGTTTATCGCTACTGGAAAAGAAAACAAGCTGAAAGATTTTAAGATTTTGAGAATGTGTGACTTTAAGGAAGACAGTGTATTCTAGAAATAACAGGGAAGGTACATCACAACAATTATGAGAGCATACACAAGACCTCTATAACCTCAAGTCATGAAATTCCGAATGGAAAAAGGAAGAGTACAAAGTCCTACCCATAACTGAGGAGCTATTAGCACCTGATAGCTTCTGAAAGGAGAATAATTTTTCTTTAATGGTATAAACTCTGGTATATCAACCGAACTCCAGGACAGGCCCAATATCTAAGAGTAGTTGGCCAAGAGTAGGGGGAGCAGGTAAGTGAATGACCTTGTGCACACACACAAAGTTGCATGCATAGGGAGGGAAGGGCGAATCAGGGAAGAACTGGAAGAGGTGGATGAAGATGATCAAAATACACCACATGAAATTCTCAAAGAATTAAAAAAAACTAATCAGAAAAAATTCACAAAACCAAAAATATATTAAATTTAATGTATGTATTACAAAGAAAGTTTTAAAACGGAAAAGCTTATACATTAAAATCACCTATGATACTAAAATTTAGCTGAACATGGTGGTACATGCCTTTACAAAGAACACTGGAGGCAAAGGTAGCAGGATATCTGAGTTCAAGGACAGCCTGGTTTATATAGAAAGTTCCAGGACAGTCAGAGCTACACAGAAAATCTTGTATCTTAAAAAAAAAACAAAAAAAACAAAAAAAACAAAAAAAAAAAAAAAAAACACAAAGCCAGGCAGTGGTGGCACACACTTTTTAATCCCAGCACTCAGAGGCAGGTAGGTCCTGGTATGTTAGAGGCCAGAGTGATCTACAGAGCTAGTTCTAGGACAGCCAGGCCTACACAGTGAAACCCTATCTTAAAAAACAAAAACGAAAAAGCCCAAATATATCAAATACACATACCCTCCACACACACATATCTGAGCTTCATCTTTTAAAAGGTGTGTGTGTATGTGTGAGCTTCATCTTTTAAAAGGTGTGTGTGTGTGTGTGTGTGAGCTTCATATTTTAAAAGGGGTGTGTGTGTGTAATTGAGCTTCGTATTTCTGGGTTTGTGGTTTAGTAAGTTTGAGATAGGGCTCGACCAAGTTCCCAGACAATGCTAATACTGCTGGTCCCAGAACTGTAGTAAGAACTGTCAGTGTTCTGTTTTTCTTGAGTCCATGGAAAAATTAGGGTCACTCCAAGATGAATTTTGGCATAGGGTAGCAGCGGAATCAGCTTCTGGTGAACTGACTGCCCATTGCTTCTCTAAAGATGTTTTTAAAATACTGTACAATTTACACCTCTTAGCAAGTCTTTTCTGGAGTTGTCTAAAGGAACCAAATACCCAAGTAATTCTCAATCACCAGACCTCTTCGTTTTCCAAGTCCTCTCATAAACAAGTTTTGTAAAGGTTTGAAGCCTTCAGGAAGAACCCAGGTAAGAATCAAACACTTTAGACAAAAGGTGACAGTAACAAAAGGAAGCATCATCACATAAGCAGTTCAAAGCTCAGGTGCCAACACTCTGGAATTCAAGCCAGATACAATGCTCTGTGGGATCTCCCGCTACAGGAATTACACAAATATAACATGATACTCAATACACATTACATTCAAAGCAGAAGATAAGAATAAATGACAAAATACCCTATTTCTTGTCCTTAAACTATACTGAAATAATGAGTTTTTGTTGCATTACAGGGTAAGAAATAAAGTAATTCATATTAAATTGTAGTGCTGTTTTGTTTGTAATCTTACAAAGCCTGCCTGAAGATCAAAGTGCAGCACTAAACCCCTAGTTAGCCATAGAGGCTGGGTGGTGTGACAGCACACACCTTTAATCCCAGCACTCGGGAGACAGAGGCAGACAACCCGTGAGTTCAGGCCATCCTGGGCTACACGAGATTGAATCTGTCTAAAAGAGAAACAGAGTTCACACAAAGGTGATCCCAGCACTTGAGATCCCATGCCTTTAATCCCAGTACTAGGGAGGAGGAGACAGGAGCGATATGGCTGGGCGGAGAGAGGAGCTCAGATGCATTCTGGATGCAGTCTGGAGATTCATAGAGACAGATGAAGTCCGAGGTTTCACAGAGATAGCATTCAGTCTGAGGAGGGGAAACAGGATCAGCTCTTTGTTCTGAGCATTGGTAGAGGTTAAGAACTCTCTGGTGTCTGCCGCTCTGCTTCTCTGATCTTTCAGTATTAACCCCTAAATCTGACTCTGGGTTTTTATTATTAAGAACAATTTGAATTCATGCTATGTTAAAAAAATTAAGCAAATAAGCACCTCACCTTAAAATAATCCATCTTTAATTCCTGTACTCTGAATGCAAGCTACAGCTATGAGTAGCTATAATTGACTGAAAGGAATTTAATGCTGAGTTAAGACTTTATTAGGTCACTGAAGATTCACTGGAATGGGGGTAAGAGACAATACTTAATAAGATACAACACAGAGAAATACTAAATAAAGCTACACAAGTGTATTTACCTTAAAACTTTATCTTGAGCTGAAACTTCTGCTTCCAAATTTATAATCTGTTCTTCTAAGATTGGGATGTTGGCTGCCTGCTCTTGCGCAGACTCAAGCAAAGACATCTAAAAGATAAAAACTTTTATGGTACTAAGTTTCAGGAAATAAATCAATCTATTTGTATTCTAGCCTTTCTTTGTCACATGAGAAAGTACAATAGTCACTGCCAAACCTAAAGCCAACCTCACCTATTCCTTTCATGAGCGTTCATATGTACACATCACTATCAGAAGACCAACTCAGTACATGACCTGCCACTGTACTCAAATACCTCAGTATAAACTCCTGACACCATCTACAAAGATTAATTTCACATAAGTTAGAAGGTATATGTGTGTGTGTGTGTGTGTGAGATCAAAGTGAAAAAATAGATAAGAAATATATATTGAATTTTTATGACTTAAAAACTAATTTTAGGAACAGGACAGTGGTGGTACATGCCTTTAACCCCAGCATTTGGAAGGCATAGGCAGGCAGATCACAGTGATTTCAAGGCCAGAATGGACTACAGGGTAAGTTTCAGGACAGACAGGGCACCGTCTCAAAAAACAAAACAAAACAAAAAAATTGATTTTAGTAATCATGCTTAATAGAGAAAACCTAGATCTATTTCCAAGCTATATTCTCAGTATTATCTTAATACTTCCATTGAGTCTTTTAGCTGTGGCTTTATTTCTTCCTTTTGTGAAGCTCTTTGTTCTACTTGTTTCATGTTTTATAACATCCAGATGCAATATAAAATGTAATGACTTTTGTTTTTCTGTGCTGTTGCAAGCTTCTTATAGAAAATGATGATGCTTTGATTATTCATGTCTGTCTGTCTATCTATCTATCTATCTATCTATCTATCTATCTATCATCTATCTATCTGTTTAAGACAGGGTTTCTCTGTGTAACATAACAGCTCAACTGTTCTGGAACTCACTTTGTTGACCAGGCTGGCTTCAAATTTGCAGAGATCCACCTGCCTCTGCCTCCGGAGTACTGGGACTAAAGGTACCACCACATCTGGCTCATTTTTCATATTTAAGAGAAAAATAAATCAAACTTAATTGTAAGTTGTCCATGTGTTGGCAAAGTCTGTTCATTTATGAATGGTGGTTTATAGAAGTGGTCATTTTCTAAGAGGGTATTCACCAACCCCAGAGGAGGACTAGGATGTGATGGGCTTCATTTGGAGCTAATATCTTCAGTAAGGGATGTTTGGATCTGGGCATGGTGGTTCATCACTTCCTGGACAGAGGCAGTAGTGGGCCGTGTTGGCGCATGCCTTTTATTCCAGCACTCAGGAGGCAGAGACGGGGGTATTTCTTTGAGTTTGAGGCCAGACTGGTCTACGTAGGGAGTTCCAGGATAGCTAGAGCTGTATCGAAAAACCCTGTCTCAAAACAAAACAAAAACTGGAACAAAAACCACAAAAATCTTTGGCTTTTGCTTGAGGGATAGCCCCAACTGAGATGAGAGTAGAAACTTGTGAGCAACGGCTTTATATGGGTTTCGTTCTTTATGTCTCTACCTCGTCTCTGAGGCCTCTGTGCTCAGTCTTCATCAGCTGTCGGTGTTCTGGGAGTGGGGAAAGCGGTGTGTAGCTCATTTGTAGTCTCTGGACTGACTTCTCTTTTTCTAGTCAGGATGTCTTCCCTGTCCCCTACTTCATGTCCTAAGTTTACTTTTCAAGTAAAAGCAGTTTTCATTGATATTTTGATTATTGACTAATTCAAGAAAATCAATTATTGCTGGCAGTTGTGGTGTTTTTAATCTCAATACTTGGGAGCCAGAAGGCACGTGGATCAAATAACATGAAAAAATACTTTTGATTTTTATAGAACAACAAATCCTGAAGATTTGGGAGAAAACACAAATAACTTCATACTTAGTAAGCAAAATAAAAGAAAGAACAGTTCCATTATCATACAAAAAGATATAAGAAAAACTAGCTGCAACTCTCCTTGTATAAGGTGCCCTTCACGTACTCAATATAAGCAATAACGGGCTATTTAAAGATATTACAACATGAACTGTTTGTGAGCGCACACACGAGCACCTGCACGTATGCACACATGTGCGCAGACACAGGAAACATGAGTAGATTTTACAAAAGGAGAACTGAAAGGCTAGGCGTGAAGACGCATTCCTGAAATCCTAATAGTGACCAGGCAGGAGAATCAAGAGTTCAAGGTCATCCTCAGCTACCTGAGATCAAGACCAATACAGGCTACATAAAATCTCAGAAAACAAGACAAAAACATGAACAAAAAACAAGGGCAAATGATTTAGATAGGTTTGTAGAGTTCTTGCCTAGTATGCATGAGTATGAGTTCTATCTTGAGCACCTCAAAAACTAGATATAGCAGTACTTGCCTATAACCCTAGCCCTCAGGAGGTGAAAGAAGTAGATTCAAGGTCATTTTAACTATAGTGAGTTAAGGACAGACTGGGATATATAAGACCCTCCGAAAAAAACCAAAGTTTAAAAAACAAAACAAAAACAAAAAACACTGAGACTTTTACATGTGTATAACTCCATAATGATTTTTGGAGATAGCTTTGGGTTTTTGAGACCAGCCATGGCTGATACGGAACTTCCTAAGTAGACCAGACTACCTTGAAACTAATGGTGGACCTCATGTCTCATGTGCTGGGATCACAGGTGTGAGCTTTCACAACCAGACAGACAGTGCTTTTCTACCAACAAAATAATAGATAGCATGTAACACAGGCTGGCTCTGAGAGGACACATAACTTGTCCTCTCATAACAATGACCTTGAGTATTTGATTTCTTTTTCTTCAACTCCCATAATCTATAAACATTTATCATTTAACCTCATAGCCTTTCATGTAAATCAAACAACTCTGCATTTAGTCCTGATATATTTACCTTTTCTTTTTTATTAGGGGGGGGGGGAGTAATTTGTTTTTATTTGAGACACAGTTTCTGTTTCTAGCCTGGCTGTCCTGGAACTTACTCTGTAGACCAGGCTGGCCTAAAATCAGAAATCCACCTTCCTCAGCCTCCTGAGTGCTGGGATTAAAGGAGTTTACCACCACCACCCAGCTTACCTTTTCTTCTTTAAAAAAAAAAAAATTATGTGTATGAGTGTTTTGCCTGCATATACATATCTATGCACATGTATAGACTGTCCATGAAGGCCAGAAGAGGGCATCAGATTCTTTGGAAGCAGAGGCATAGACAGATACCATGAAGATGCCGGGAACTACACATGGGACCTCTATAACAGCAACGAGTGTTCTTAACCACTAAGCCATCTCTCCAGCCCTAATACTTTATTCTTTGAAAAAAGCAATGGCTGAAAGGCACTTAAGGAAATGCTCAACATCCTTAGTCATCAGAGAAATGCAAATCAAAACAACTCTGAGATTCCATCTTACACCTGTAAGAATGGCTAAGATCAAAAACACTATGATGGAGAGGCTGTGGGGTAAGGAAACACTCACTCCTCCATTGCTGGTAGGAGTGCAAGCTAGTACAGCCCCATTGGATATCAGTATGGCGATTTCTCAGAAAATTAGGAAACAACCTTTCTCAAGACCCAGCAATACCGCTTTTGGTTATCCAAAGGATGCTCAATCATACAACAAAGACATGTGCTTAACTATGTTCATAGCAGCATTGTTTGTCATAGCCAGAACCTGGAAACAACCATAGTGCTCCTCGACCAAAGAATGGAGAAGGAAAATGTGGTGCATTTACACAATGGAGTACTTACTACACAGCAGAGAAAAATAACGACATCTTGAAATTTGCAAACAAATGGATGGATCTAGAAAACTTCATATTGAGTGAGGTAACCCAGACCCAGAAAGACAAATATCATTATGTACTCACTCATGAGTGGTTTTTAAACATAAAGCAAAGAAAAACAGGCTACAAATCACAAACCCAGAGAACATAGACAACAATGAGGACCCTAAGAGAGACATACATTGATCTAATCTATATGGGAAGTAGACAAGATCTCCTGAGGAAATTGGGAGCATGAGACCATAAGAGAGGGTATAAGGGGAAGGGAGAAGCAGGGAAAGGAGCAGAGAAAAATGTATAGCTCAATAAAAATCAATTTTAAAAAAGGCTTTTTTACAATCTATTTTATGGACAAATCAAAACAACTCTGAGATTCCATCTTACACATGTAAGAATGGCCAAGATCAAAAACACTGATGACAACTTATGCTGGAGAGGCTGTGGGGTAAAAGGAACACTCCTCCATTGCTGGTAGGAGTGCAAGCTACTGGGGTGTTTTATTAAAAGGGGAGGTGCTATTTGTATGTGCCACCACAATCAGATACATACATACACATAAATATCAATATGTATACATACATACATACATACATACATGTACAATACCAATAATATAGTAAAAATGCAGTAATTAAGAAAATTGAGTTATGGTATCACATAATGAAATATACCACTAACAAGAAAAAAAATGGAAAAGCCATATAAAAGAACCAAAAAATGCCTAAGAGTATAAAGTAAAAACTAGGATCTGGGGTTTGGCTACGCAGTTAAGTGCACTGGCTGCTCTTCCAGCATAGTGGCTCATACCCACCACTACAGTCCCAGGGATCCAGCACCCTTTTCTGGCCTCCACAGGTACTGCCTACACATAATATAAAAACATACATGCAGGAAAAATACCCATACACAAAATAAAACAAGTTTTTAAATAGAAAAAAAGGTTTTTCTTCTTTTAAGATTTATCTTTATTTTATGTGTATGGGTGATTTGCCCGTGTGTCCATCTGTCCAGCACATGAATTCCTGGTCCCTCAGAGGGCAGAGAAAATAGCCTGAACTGTAGTTGCAGACAGTTGTGTGCCATTATGTGGGTGCTGGGAAACGAACCTGGGTTTTCTAATCACTAAGCGCCCCTTCTTTTTCTGCTTTCTAAGTTCCTTCAGTTTTTAAAAAGTTGACTTATCCAAGTAAAAAAATTAAAAGTTCTAAATAAAAATTTATGCTCATAGAAAAAAAAATTAAAAGTTCTCCTAAATTATCTTCAGATAGTATAATGATTTCATACCTTGTTAACATTCAAGTAACATATAAAATTTCCTGCCTACTAGATAGGCAATATAAATATTTTCCATTTACAAACCATAAAATATTACACATATTCTCTTAACAGATCAAAAAACGTACTTTTGCTTTTGACTGTGTAAGTTCAAAGTGCACAGACTCCATCCTCGTCATTAGGGAATGATTCTGAGTGACCAAACAAGCATTCTGTTGCCTAAGTTTATTAAGTTTCTCTCGAAGGCTTTTAACCTCTTGATCCATAGAAGCAGATGAAAAAGAAACCTGAAAAGAAAATAACAATGTACATTAAATTCTTTGATGTTTATATATAATTAATAGAAAACGGCAACAATTACCATTAAGATCATTGAACTCAGCGCAATGAACATTAGTGAATATTGATAAAAACAAAAAGAGACAACATTCCTTTCCACTTGTAGTAGTACAAATTAAGTATACACTGACAAAAGAATCAACAATATCACTCCTGAGTATAAATATGACAGAAATCTTTGTATTTCTGCACCTAAAGATATTCACAGCTACCCTGCATACAAAAGAGAATATGGAGGAGTACATATGCCAACCAAGATGAGACAAAATATTCTTTAACTTATGCATGTATTTTACTATGCTGTTAAATATATCTTATAATACATTTTCAATGTTATTTTCAAAATTTTGAGGAACATATATGTACAGACTATAAAGTCAAGTTACATAAAAGAAAAAGCATATAAAAATACATCCTGTCATCCTTAGTAACTGTTTTTCAGATTAACTTTTTTTTGAGACAAGTTCTCTAACCCAGGTTGACCTCAAATTCCTTATATTTGCAAGAATGACTATAAACTTCTAATCCTCCTGTCTCTCTTTTGTTTTGTTTTTTTTATTGTTTTATGTTTTTCAAGACAGGGTTTCTTTCTGTAACAGTCCTAGCTGTCCTGGAACTAGCTCTGTAGACTAGACTGTCCTTGAACTCCCATAGATCCGCCTGCCTCGGCCTTGCCAGTGCTGGAATTAAAGGCCTGTGCAACCACTGCCTGGCTCTGCCTCTAACTCTTGAGTACCAGGGTTATTGGACAAAGTCATCATGCCCAATTTATGAGGTACTCAAAGCAATTCTCCTACCTCAGTCTGTGAAGTGCTAGCATTATAGACATGAGCCATGACCATGCCTGACATCTTACTTTAACTTTATAGTTTAGCTTTCTAGTGGTTCCAAACATATATAAATAATTACTCAATTGCCTTTTCTCTTTATACAAAAACTCTCATACTTCATATTTTTTATTTAAATAATATAAACTAACAATTTCTCCATAACAAATATATTGGAAAATTCAGTTTTCCTCCTAACTGCAGAGTTTTCACTGCATGAAAGATTAGGATGTAAAAGGTACAATTATGGAGCTGGGGAGATGGCCCAGCAATGAAAACACTGGTTGCTCTTCTGAAGGACCCTGATTCAATTCCTAGCATCCACACAGAAGCTCACAATGCAAAGTTACTATCTATAACCTGGTTGCAAAAGATCCAATACCCACTTTTTACCTCCACGACATAATCGCAGGCAAAACACTCATGCACATATAACAGTACTGAAAAAGAACAATTATATTCCCATCTCAAACACTGTAGTCAAAGACTACGGATAACATGCAAAGAAAATCATTTTAAATAGGTATAAAAATAATAACCTTATCTCTTGTCTTCTTTTGATAATCAGTACTACCAGACGTTTTACAAACTTTCTTATAAGGTGGATACTTTAAAAGTCCCAGGCGGCTAGGTTGAGTAAGCTCTTCCAAAATAAGCCTTTCAGATCTTGAAGGATTGCAGACATAATCAGAATTTTCACTCGGACTAACACTACAGAACAAAGAAAAATTATACTTCAGTCTGACAATAGTTTTCACCACAAATTTCTGCATATAATAATCAGAAATTAGATCCACAGCTATGAGCATAACTGTAAACAGAGGTAGAGATTTTCTTTTGTCCTGACTGCCCAGTCCCAAATAAGCACACAAACACTTGTCAATCTATTTCCTGAATCTCTTTTACTTCAGGAGTGGAAAAAAAAGCAGCTACAATAATGAAACATTAATAAAAATTATGAATATATAGTTTATACTGATTCCTGATATGTTAAAGATGTTTGGGTTTTGCTTCATTTTGTTTATTTCTCAAGGCAGGGTTTCTCTGTGTATCTCTGGCAGTCTTGGACTCTGTAGACCAGGCTGGCCTTGAACTCAGATAGTCTGCTTCTGCCTTCCAAGTGCTGAGATTAAAGATGCTTGCCCAGCAAGATGTTTTCTTAATATGTAAATGCTGTTAATATTTCCATTTTCACAAACTGAATTATATTAAAAAGTACAGAAAATATATCTTAGTCAAGAGGCATAATAAACATGACATATAATGAAATCTAATCATTTTATGTTTATAAATTAACACTTTAATTTATACATGTGACTTTATTTCCTTGCCTGGACAACTCTTCTCCTAAATTCTGCAAACTCCATTCTGTTATTTTCAGTTCATGTCTCAATGAAGCAACATTTGCAAGCAAACCTTCTTCCTCATTGTCATTGTCTTTATTGTAGTAGTCGGATGAACTAGATTCCATTTCCTAACAAGAAAACAAAGACATTCTTATATTCTGCCTGAAGACTTTATGGTATCAGCCAAAATATTCTCATAGCAGTAAAATTTAAGAAACTGTGAAAGTGCTTGGCACCAAGACACACAACCTAATCTTGTTCCTCTCAGAAACCACAGGTCAAAGGAGAGAACAGACGTCTCAGATTTGTCCCTTGACCCGCACACTCGTGTGCACATACACACACACACACAAGATTTGTCCCTTGACCAGCACATTGCACTAATGTGTACACACACACACACACAAGGTTTGTCCCTTGATCTGCACATTCATGTGTACACACAGACAGATTTGTCCCTTGACCTGCACACTTGTGTGCACATATACAAAGACACACACAAGATTTGTCCCTTGACCTGTACACTCATGTGCACACACGCACACACATGCACACACATACAATGAACTGATGCAATTTTTTAAAAATTTATTCAAAGTCATGCAAATCTTGGAGGGTCAATCCAAGATCTGAATCAAGGTATACTTTTCTAATTAACTTCAATATGAGGTGTTAGAATTTAATAATCATTTTACAAATCTGGGGCATCCGTTAAGATGTTACCACTACAATCTTCCATATTTTCTTAAAAGGTGGTATTACCAGATAAGTTATCATCTCCTGTTCACAGTGGTTGTAAAATTTAAATATACTCACATTCACAAGTCATAATCACAGATCAAAATGACCTGGAGAGGCTGAATACGGTTACCACTCCTTTGGTCCTGGCTCTTGGGAAGTAGAGGCAGGTGAGCTCAAGGCCAGCCTGGTCTACATATTAAGACATTCTCTCAAAAAAGACACAAAACAAAAAGACATTTAGTAATTCATCTCAGAAACTACATGGGGGAACGTTCGGTTGCATCAGCTGTGGGCAAGCGGGTCTAGGATTAACCAAAAGGAAAGAATCATGATGCAGCTGGCCAGATGGCTCAGAATTCAAGCGTCCCGATTGCTCTTTCAAAGGCGTGCTATTGCTATTCTCAGCACCCACATGGTGACTCACACTAGTCTGTAACTCCAGTTTCAGAGGAACCCAAACACACACATAAAGCAAAATTAATATCTTTAAAATTATAGCAATGAATATTTTGCTATTTTAATTATTAAAATAACACTCAAAGCTTTAGAATTTCTACTCCTGCTATAGATCTTACAATTTCACCTCTTGTTCACACTTCATTCACTCTTTTTCATTGTGGAGCCTCTTTTATTGCCCTTCTTAAAAGCTGGGCTACCAATATAATCCCCATGTTCAAGGCTATAAAGTAAAAACGTGTATTTAGGAAAGCTCAATATTTTGAATGGATAAATGAATAAGCTACCTTCTCCGTCTCTATTCTGGTAAAATAGTTTGGTACATTTATTCTCTACTCAAAATTTTGCAAGAGTGGGGTGGGTTATTAAAACCTCTCACCTTATTGAAATAAGCTGAGCATTGAAATTAAATAAGATGTTTAGAAAATAAAATGTTTCTACTGTCTTTCCGATATTGTTTTCACAAATCTGCTTCTGCTTAAGTTCGAAGACTTCCCCAGTCAGATAGTGACTCGGGTCCCCAATCTGCTTCAATCACATCTGTTCAACAACATCTCGAGCTTCATATCGGACAATGATGGAGAAAAAAAGAAGAATTAGATCGAAAAATGCCGCTCAACACCTAAGTCAAGTTTTTATGTTCAACAACTTCTGCATTCTCATGTAAGAATTTTCTAACCGTTCTGAAGGACCATCGAATACGTCTAGTATTCAAACATCATCATGTTCCTGAGGACTTTTACCAGTCGTATGTACGCGGAAAGGCTCATCACCTTACCTAGGGGCCCCGACAACGGTATCTTCAAGCCTACTTGCGGGGAGAAAGCGTTCTAGCTGTACTCAGTAAGGGAAGAACCAGCGCTCTATACTCCCTGGATGAGACAGGCTTTCCTGCTTGGGAAAGAGCCCATGGTTTTATACAGTATTTTATCTCGAGGACGCTCAATCTACTGTAAGAGGGGCTCCATCGGCCTGGAGGGAGCAGAGCATTTGGCATCTTCAAACCCAACACACCGCCCGGGAGCTCACTGAGCGCCAGGACGTCAGGAAAGCCCGCTTCCAGTCACGGGGCGTCTGCTCACCACCAGGTCGCAGCTGTACTTTGCGACCCAGGCCAAGGCGCAGCACGGCTCCTCTGCGCTCGAAGCCTAGGACAGCGCAGGCCGCGACGTGGAAGCCTCCGACACACGACCTAGAGAACCAGCGAACCTCGGAGGCGCCGAGTTCGAACCGTCGCGGGAGCCGTTGGGACGCGCCTCCCGGGCCACGAGCCCCGCCCCCACGCAGGCTCCGCCGCAGCGTCGCCGGAGCGCAGAGCGTGCCGGGAAATGAGGCTGGACGTGCGGATGGGTTCTGCACGCCTAGTTCATGTTGGACTACAATTCCCATCATTACCGCCGCCGGTACTCATTGATCTCTGTGTGTGTGTGTCTGTGTCTATATCTGTGTGTGTCTGTGTGTCTATGTCTTTCTGTCTGTGTGTCTGTGTGAGGGAAGCCAAAACCTACAAATCCAGTATGAAGCACGGATCCGAAACCAGGGGGCGGAGGGGCTGCACGCAGAGTTCATATTGGACTACAATTCCCATCATTACCGCCGCCGATACTCATTGATCTGTGTGTGTCTGTGTCTATAACTGTGTGTGTGTGTGTGTGAGAGAGAGAGAGAGAGAGAGAGAGAGAGAGAGAGAGAGAGAGAGAGAGAGAGAGAGAGAGAGAGAGAGAGAGANAGAGAGAGAGAGAGAGAGAGAGAGAGAGAGAGAGAGAGAGAGAGAGAGAGAGAGAGAGAGAGAGAGAGAGAGAGAGAGAGAGAGAGAGAGCGCGTGTGGGGCAGGAAGGAAGGAGTAGCCCCGCCCTCACCCAGCCCAGCGGAAGGCAGCGCTTCCCCCTTCGAAGACGGCGTGAGCCGCCGTCGCCCCAAGTTCCGTGGAGCTCGGGAGTTCGGAGCGGAGGCGCCCGCATCCCACACCTCGCTAAACACTTCCTGGAGATCGCTCCGACCGGGATGGGCGGCAGGACCTGGCTGCCGTTCCCAGTGCTCTTCCTGGCCGCTCTGCCCCCAGCGCTGCTGCGGGGGGCGGCCGGCTTCAAGCCCTCCTTGGACAGCGACTTCACCTTCACGCTCCCGGCCGGCCAGAAGGAGTGCTTCTACCAGCCCATGCCCCTAAAGGCCTCGCTGGAGATCGAATACCAGGTAAGCGCGGGGGCGAGCTGGCCTTCGCCGCTCACCGGCTTGGGAAACTTGCAGAACGCGGGCGAGGTGAATCCAGAGGGTCGTCCGGGAAGCTGGCCTGCTCAGCGCAGGCGCACAGGCGGGCTCTTGGGTGTCTGGAACTCACAAATTTAGCCAGACGTAAAATTGACACTTACCCTCTCTTCCCTTTCCTCTGGTCGGAAAGAGGCCAGCACTGGTGACGTCGGTGGCGTTAGTCTTTGTTTCTTAATTCACCCATAGCTTTCCTAGGGAGTATACACTAGTTCTAAGAGTTTATTTTTTAATTATTGAACGAAATGATGACACCGTTTGCATTACCCTCACCACTTTCACCAGATTCCAATATTATAAAAATCATCACGGTGTTTGCTTCAGTTAAGGAATTTGGAGTGTGACACATGTCAGATTTTGAAATGTGTTCAAGGAAGCTGTTGCCGTATTTAGTGGTACATTTCCGTCCCAGCTGCATATCCATTACTTTCAAATAAGATAATAGTGTATTAAAACATTCTAACATCAGGATTCTTCCCTTGTCTTTGTTTTCTTTTTAATATCAGCAGAATACGGCAATGAAAGTGTCTTAAAGTCTATAAGTTTCCACCCAGCAAATTTCTGTGCTTCCAAATAGCCTTGCACCAAAACATATGTTGATGTGTTTTCTATTTGAGGCTTTTTAAAAAATTAAGTTCTAAATGCTATTAGTTAGAGTAGAATAAAATGCATGTAGTGGAATGGAGTGAAAGCTCAGAAGTTACTGCTTGCACGTGGTGCACAAATGTACACTCACGTGGACAAATACGTTTATTATTAAATCTTTTTTAAAAAACTTAATGTCCAGTTTTATATGAAGAAACTTTAGGACGATTTATAGCTTACATTAAGTATCTGAAATCATAGTATCTAAAATCTAAGCAAAAATTAGCATGTGAGCAAAAATTCAGCACTTACTGAACAGTTAATGCGTGTAAGAAATTGTGTAGGGAGGAGGAACAAATAAAGAGAATCAGGCAGTGGTGGTGCACATCTTTAATCCCAGCACTTGGGAGGCAGAGGCAGGCAGATCTCTGTGAGTTCGAGAACAGCCTGGTCTACAAGAGCCAGTTCCAGGACAGGCTCCAAAGCCACAGAGAAAACCTGTCTCAAAACAACAAACAAAAAGATAAATATCCCACAACCTGCCACCACTACGCCACAGACACATAAAATTTAAGCAGATCGTTGGATGGAGTGTGAAAAGCAGATTTAAAGGAAGCAAAATTAGACACAGAGAAACCAACTATGGAGTTAGTGAGTCTAGATGGGAAAATAATTTTTATTAATCAAAGATTTCCGGGCTGGAGAGATGGCTCAGAGGTTAAGAGCACTGACTGCTCTTCCAGACGTCCTGAGTTCAATTCCCAGCAACCACATGGTGGCTCACAACCATCTGTAATGAGATCTGGTGCCCTCTTCTGGCTTGCAGGCATGGAGGCTGAACAATCTGTGTACAAAATAAATAAATCTTTAAAAAAAAAAAAAGATTTCCTTGAAAGCCAGGAATGGTGCCAGGTGCTGGTAATTCTAAACACTCAGGAAGCTGAAAGCAAGGAAAGACAAGCTTAAGGCCAGACTGTGAGGAGATCCTTCTCAAAAAGTTGGAACACAGCGGAGGATGTCAACCTCTGGCCTCCACTTGCACAGCTTTTAAAGGCAGGACATGGTGGCACATGGCTTTAATCCCAGAACTCTGAGGGACACGCAGTGAGTTCCAAGACAGCCAGGGCCGCATAAAGAGACACTGGGATTCCCCTCTGTATGCTGTGAATACCAGTGGTCAATAAAGGAACTGAGGTAGGCCGGGAAAGGTAGGCTGAATGCTGGGAGAAAGAAGGCGGAGTCAGAGAGAAGCCATGGAGCCCTCTGGAGCTGAATGGAATTTTACCTGGTTAGCCACAGCCACTTGGTGATACACGGATTAATGGAGATGGGTTAAATTAAGATGTAAAAGTTAGCAAATAAGAAGCTAGAGCTAATGGGCCAAGCAATGTTTTAAATAATGTAGTTTCTGTGTGATTATTTTGGGGCTAAGCAGCTGGGAAATCAACAAGCGGCCTCCTTACAACAACACTGTGTCCAATAAATAAGTAAATAAATAGGTAAAATATTTTAAAAAGCCTTTACATCATATGATTTACTCATAGAAGTTTCTATTTTCGGGGTTTGTAATACGTGTTTTTTTCTCTTCTGTAGGTTTTAGATGGAGCAGGATTAGATATTGATTTCCATCTTACCTCCCCAGAGGGCAGAACCTTAGTTTTTGAGCAAAGAAAATCAGATGGTGTTCACACGTAAGTTGACTGTTTGAGACACAATATATTTACATGTATCCCTGGCTGGCTTGGAACTTAGAATAATCCTTGTACCATAGCCTTGTGAGTGCTGTGATCAATCATAGGCATCCACCAGCAAGGGTACCACACCCAGCTAACTTTTTCCTTTGCTTTGGTTAATCTATTAACATTTTAAATCAGCCTTCTTGGCTTAAAAACATTGTTTTTTGGTTGTTACTATTTTTGAGACAGAGTTCAATCATGTAACTGTCTGGACTGGCGGTACTCAGATCTGCTTGCTTGCCTCTGTCTCCTGAATACTGGGATTAAAGGCATACACCACCATGTCTGGCCTTTTTTCCAGACAGGATTTCTCTGTATAGCCCTAGCTGTCCTGGAACTCGCTTTGTAGACCAGGCTGACCTCAGACTCACAGAGATCAACCTACCTCTGCCTCCCAAGGATTGAGATTAAAAGCATGAACCATCACTGCCCAGAGGGTTTTGTGTGTGTGGGTGGGTGTGTATGGGC
Source organism: Alexandromys fortis (assembly GCF_014885135.2). Lineage (NCBI taxonomy): Eukaryota > Metazoa > Chordata > Mammalia > Rodentia > Cricetidae > Alexandromys > Alexandromys fortis. The sequence continues at coordinate 7,629,297 of NW_026067971.1, read as the reverse complement.
CTTGTGGTGGTAGCTCACACCTTTAAACCCAACCCTCGGGAGTCAGAGGCAGGTGGATCTCTCTAAGTTCGAGGTCAGCATGGTCTACAGAGCGAGTTCCAAGACAAGTTCCAAAGTTACACAGAGAAACCCTGTCTCAAAAACAAAAGAAATTGTGTGTATGAATGTTTTACTTGCATGTATGTATGTGCTCCACATGTGTAACAGGTACCTGCAAAAGCCAGAAATTAATATCAGATACCCAGAAGTGGCTCTCAGCTACCGTAACTCCATTTCCAAGGGATCAAGCATCCGCTTCTGATCTCCATAGGCAAGAAACACACACAGTGCACGTATACACACCAAGGCAAACACTAATACACATAGAATAAATCCAAAAAATGGGTATATACACAGTAGAAAAGAATAATATAATTTATTCTTTTTGTTAAATGCATTTGTTAAAATGGCTAAGTAGAGTTCAATTAAGACTACAATTCATTTGAAATGAATTAAGGTTTATAATACTATAAACTTCATAACTTTTTCTGAGTAACTTGTTTATATACACATATATATTATGTCAATTAGATATGTATAGTTTATATGAAATATAATTTTTAAATCATTCAAAAGTTATTTTCAACATGTGAAATGATTTAAAAATTATATTAAGTTTTTTAAAAATTATTTCAGTGAAAGTTAATATTTGCTTTGTAGATAGGAAACATATTACCTACTTAGTTCAGATATTAATAAATTTAATTATCCAGAAAAATACTAAGGAATAAACACAAATATGTTTAAAGTTGGGCATGATGGTTAATGCCTTTAATCCCAGCATTCAGGAGACAGGCAGACAAAGGTCTTTGAGTTTGAGACTGACCTGGTCTACAGAGTGAGTTCCACAGCTGCACAGAGAAACCCTGTCTCAATGCAATGCCTCCCCCGACATAGCTTCATTCTTGCCTACTGCTTGTGTATTGCCTGTGAATCCTTGCTGCTTTAGAGATACTAGGCAAGCCTAATGACAGTAATAAAAACCCAAGTAAAATTGAACTTAGGAGGATCAAATTATTTATTTCTTGCCCTTTTTGGAGTCATATCATCCAGGTATGTCCACCTTTTGACTCTGCAATACAACCTCCAGGGTTTACACTCAAAAACTGTATAATCAATTATAAAAAATAAATTATTTTTTAGGAAAGCTCATGTTTTTAGCAAGTTCAGTGTTTTGTGAGCTGTATTCATAACCGTCCTCTGACAGGCGACACAGACAACCTGTGAGCCACAGGTTAGACACTTCTGAATGAATGATGTGTCCTTCACAAGAGCCATCGACTGGTTTTACGGGTCCTGTAACATTTGTTTCTGTTTATAATTGTTCTTCACTCTGTTCACCAGTGTTTGCTCAGGCTGTGACAAAATATCTGAGAAAGTCAACTTAAAGAAAACAAGGTTAGATGTACAGAATACTAAAAGTGTTCCCTTGTTTTAATGTAGTGTGGAGACTGAAGTTGGTGACTACATGTTCTGCTTTGACAATACATTTAGCACCATTTCTGAGAAGGTAATTTTTTTTGAACTGATCCTGGATAACATGGGAGAAGAAGCTCAGGAACAAGAAGACTGGAAAAGATATATCCCTGACACGGATGTGCTGGAAATGAAGCTGGAGGACATCCTGGTTAGTAGGACATTAAGAAGTAACGGCAGCTCATTGGTCAGATATCTTAGTGTATGGCAAGGATTAAAGTGAGCATTCTTAACCATATTTTCCAAAAACTATTGGTTTCGCCATATTTTTACATCATTTTAAATCTCAATTTTAGCTTACGTTTAGCTTTTTATTAGTTTTTCAAATCACTTATCTCACGTGAATCTTATCTTAAAAATACTTTTTTTGCAGAAACAGTGCAATTTAAAAAAATAAAAAACAAGTTTAAACTTATTTTCTCATAGTTCCAGAGGTCAAAAATCTGAAGTGAATTTCACAGATCTAAAGTCTTAGAGGTGTTGACAGGGCTGGGACCTTTTTCACTGCAAGGTTTGCTGGCATTCCATGCTTTACGCCTTACATCACTCCACACTCTTGCATTGTTAGAATGTGTGTTGGACCTCCCTGGATGACATAACAAACACTCAAATGTATAATGTGATTATAGACACACAATGCATTAGGTACAAACTGCCAAATAACTAAAAATATAATCAGCTGGTCTTTTAAAAACGGTGAAAAAATATTTTATGGTTGTCAGAACGTTAACAGATATGTATAAAAGTCCTGGTGCTACGCTAACGCAATTACTTTGATCTTGACTCTTCAATTCAAGGTATCTTTATTCCTCTGCTAAATAAATTTAAAAACATTATTACTATTTTAAAGCCTCATGGAGGATCTCCAGGTGACACAAATCATACCAGTCCTTTAACTGAATTATATTCTCATATATTTTAAAAATTGTTTTGGCTTTGAAAACTAGCATAAAGCATATTATTAAATTAACTTGTTCTTAGTATTTTAAATAGAAAAATTACTGTATTTCCAGGAGTCCATCAACAGCATCAAGTCCAGACTGAGCAAAAGTGGTCAGATACAAACTCTGCTTAGAGCATTTGAAGCTCGTGATCGAAACATACAAGAAAGCAACTTTGACAGAGTCAACTTCTGGTCCGTGGTGAACCTGACGGTCATGGTGGTGGTGTCGGGTGTTCAGGTTTACATGCTGAAAAGTCTGTTTGAAGATAAGAGGAAAAGTAGAACTTAAAACTCCAGCATAGATTACTTAACATTGGAAAAAAAGAGGTAGAAAATTCTAATACACTGTTACAGTCAAGATCATTAGTAGTCATTCCCATAACATTTTCAGAAATTAAGTATAAGATATGTAAAATTTACTATGGAAAATCATTGTATATCCAGATAACTTTATTGACCCACTTATACACTTAAGTGTATATAACAGGATATCATATATAATTTAGATTTGATTGGAGCAATTAACATTTTTTAGGTTTAAAAATCTCTCCCAAATATGTATAAATTAAGTAAATGAACAGTATTCATAAACACACCACCAGTTTGCTTTTACACAGAACTTTCTCTATTTTGTACCAGCCAATTTACAATTTATCAAGTTTGCAAATCATTTGAGGATTATATAATTATGGACTAACCATTACATCTTTCCAAAAAAGGTAACTATATGTATACCACTGAAATGATATTTTTAAAATTTTTCTTTTTTTTTTTTTTAGTTTTTTTTTTCAAGACAGGGTTTATGTTGCCCTTGTCCTGGAACTAGCTCTGTAGATCAGGTCAGCCTCAAACACTGAGATCCACCTTCCTACGCCTTCTGAGTACTGGGATTAAAGGCATGTGCCACTACTGCCTGGCTATTTTTAAGAATTTTATAACCAAATACAATGTGAAACATTATAGAAAAGTATTAGTTTTTATAAACTTAGCTTACATTTCCAAGAACTAACATTTTGATAATTAAATTGGAAGGACATTCTTTCCTCAAAAATTAGGCAACATCTTTCTCATTGAAATGACATTATAAAGGTTTTCTTATGTGAAGATATAAATAGGGTAGTTAATGTTTATGAATAGGATGCATTCTGTCAAGACATTAGCTAAGATAAAATTTGAGATAAAAATGAATGTATTTTTATACTACCCATCAAAACTGTTGTATTGGTTTCTACACAGCTATTGGTTTTGTTTGTTGTGGTTTTTTTTTTTTTTTTTTTTGGTTGTTATTGTTTTCCAGACAGAGTTTCTCTGTGTAGCCCTGGCAATCCTCGAACTCACTTTGTAGACCAGGCTGCCCTCAAATTCACAGAGATCCACCTGCCTCTACCTCCCGAGTTCTGCCTCTCAAGTGCTGGGATTAAAGGTGTTATCTGGCCAATAGCTATTGGTTTAGATAATACACTGTCACCAGCAGGTGTGAGGGACACACTGCTGAATAGATCTGACCTTATGTAAATAAACAGCTCCTAAGTTCTCAAAATCATCAGAATGAGGGGAAAATTAGATAAACTTGAGAGTACCAAATACGAAAGTTCACCTAAGTAGAACCATAATATCTAGAATCAAATGGGCTCACCTTGCTATCCCAATTCTAATAGAAAACAGAAAAGGGTAATTTGAAGTTCACTGGAAGAAATTATGTTTGTCATAGTTTTTATTTTCTAGTTACTGTTTTCAATTATAAATGTTCAGGTAGATTTTATAAAATGCACATCCTACTATAAAATTTACATATTTATTATAGGTTTTATTATAATTTTCACAAAATTATAATACCTAAGTACCTATGGTCACTTATAACTTTGAAGGATTAAAACAATCCTAAATTAAAAACAGCTAATGTGAATATAAAAGCCAATGCACACAAAAACGCTTTCTAGCTTATTAGTCTGCAGTACAGTCTTATTCAAGTTCTAGTAATTTAGCTTCATCATGAAACAATTAAATTACACACATCTTTAGTGTTATGATAAATGTATTGTCAATTACAAAAAAATGAACAATCAAGTCTGGGTATTGGATTCATTGTGTATATGTGTGTGTGTGTGTGTGTGTGTGTGTGTGTGTGTGTGTGTGTGTGTTATATTGCCATAACTCTTACTGAGCAATAATGATCTTCCACTACCCTGCTATCTCACACACACAAAACATATGGTAGGTACTCAGAGAAATACTTCATTTACAGTTTATACTCAGAATAGAACAGAGAGAGATATACTGTATTTTTTCCTTCTTGGGAGAATAGAGATTTATTTTTCCCTATTCAGAGGCTTTTCAAAACATAGATGCCATATATGATCAGTAACTGGCCAAGGAAATGCTCCAGTATTGTAAGCAAAACTCCTCAGCACATACAGAACAAAGTGAGATCATTACCTAAAAAAGCCTTTTTCCACTTCCAAGTGGAAGGGAAGCAATCTATAGGTACCGTAACTGATAAGCAGACTACACTTGAGTCTACTGTGTCTTTTCTGTAAGACTGTGATTAAGAATTCTACCTCTTCAATACAGCGGATACTGTACTGTACCTAACACTGTACTTGTCACTAACGTCATTGTGTATGTAATTTGTGCCACTGATTTTTAAATCTATAATTCAGTTACTTCCTGCCATTTAAAATGGTAGTAGTATCTTTATTGAAAAAAGTAACTTACAAATGTTAAAGATTTTATTTTTTATAGATAAAAATAAAAAGATATTAAGAACCATGTTGCCTGTATTAATCATAAAAAGAAAAATTGTAAGCAAAAACCAAAATGTTTATTTTTAAATGTGTATTATCTGCTTCATATGAGTCTTTTAATGTTGCTTTCTCAATTATACTAAATCAAATAAGCCATCATTTGATCTGACTTTTATCTTATTAATTGTATAAATTACTACAGTAGTTTAACAGAAGTGTAGATATGACTTGCATTCTGAGATGCAGTTGGATTATGTGCTCTTTTACCAGGTCAATAAACAGAAGGTAAATAAGCATCTGAAAATGTTGTTGAAATAAATTATAAATCAAAATATATTTAGGTATATTTATCATTAAACATTATCTTAAAATGAACAAAAACCAAGTCCCTGTAATTTTGTACCTCCAGTGAAAATTATTTATCAGAAATTTTAAGACATGCAGGCAAAACACTGTATACATAAATAATAAATATTTGAAAAAATAAAATGTTACCATTCTTTAAGCCTAGAATATGGCTCAGGAAACAATATCTATTCAAAACAATATGGAAGTTAACCTTAAATACTTACCAGCCAACCAGTCTTAGGAAGTCAAAACTCCTTTGAGCCCACCCCTTCATTTGTACAAATAATTTTAAGTACATATTAAAACTTGAGTACAGATGTGGTAGTACATGCCTTTAACCCCAGCACTCCAGAGACTGAGAAGTACTGTAATTGTGAGCCAGCCTGGGCTACATGACACCCTAATTTAAAAAAAAAAAAGCCAGAAAATTTATATGAAAGAATATAATGATTAGTTCCTTCATACAATCCAGACACACTCCACACACTGACAGAAACCCTTGGGCTCCTTTCTACTTCTGAATTCCTTTGTTTCTATATGCCTACATTTTGAAATCTCATGTTATAATCTGAAGGAAGCAGTATCAATGCCTTTCCAAGAAAGGACACAGATTCAAAGCCATTATGTTACTTATAAGAGGCCACAGGACTGAATCCCTACATCTTTTTACGGGAGTATGTGTATTAATATATGCTGGGTGCAGTTTCCTACAGAAGCCACAAGTGGGCATTTGATCCCCTGAAACTAGAATTATAGATGGTTGTGAGCTACCACATGGGTGCTAGGAACCAAACCCAGGTCTTCTGAACTAACAATAACCACAGCAGATCTTAACAGCCTGAGCCATCTCTCCAGGTCCCCTAAGAAAAACAAAACAAAAAACTAAATCAGGGCTAGGTATGGTGAATCAGACTTAATCCCACCACTCAGGAGGCAAAGATGGGCAGATCTATGTAACAAGTTACAGGACAATCAAGACTACATAGATTATGTCTAAAAATAATACCATGGAGCTAGCAGGATAGCTCAAAGTGGGTAGAGACCTGTCTTGGCAAACCTAACAAACTGGGTTTGTCCCTCTGACACATGGTAGAAGAGTGCTAACTCCCCAAAGTTGTCCTCTGGCACCTACAAGTGCACTGTGACATACTTGTCCACACACATTTGCACACACAAATAAAACTAACATGCAACCCAGCATTTGTACTACTGAACATTTATTCATAAGAAACAAAAACTTAACACTTAAATAAACTGCCACACAAATGTACAACACCAATTTGTACAATCAAAAAGCTGAATAATTCAAATTGTCTTTCTACAAGTGAATAACTGTATATGTGTATCATATAAGCCCCCCCCCCCTCTTTACCCGAGCCCTGAAAACCAGTGATCCTTGGAACAACTTGGATGAACCTAAGAGCACTTACCTGGTAAAAAGCTTATACCTGATTTCTACTCATATATTCTCCAAAGTTTCGTGCCTGGGCATCTGTGGGCACACACCAAGACATAAAGATCTTTGGAAAATGGTCATCAACGCATTGATAGGAAAAGAACAGTGTGTTAACAAATATTGTAGTTACCACTCTCTGACTTTTTTAGCAAACAATCATGATACACAGGGAAAACAGGAGTAAGAGTTCAGATGAAAAAGTGCTGCATGAGTTCTAATTGTTCTTAATATTAAAAATCCATATATCAGGGTAAATGTTGAAAGATCAGAGAACAAAGGAGGCAGCCACAGCCAATTCTCACCGTGGGAACTCCTGGAGCTCTTGTCTCCCCTAGCTGTATCAATTCCTATGTGTCAGTACAGACCTCCAGGCCTCTAGGGTTAACTAGTGGCTAGCTCCGTCCGCTCTCTCATCTTCAGGTGAGCTTTGTTAAGAGCACAAACAAAAAGATAACCACCAAAAAAAAAAAAAAAAAAAAGACTCAAAATGAAGACATGTAGCGCACAGATTGATACATGATTTACCTGTTTCCCTGTTCTGTGGGGAGGAGGTGGGTGGCTCATGGGAGCCACAGCAGGTCAAAACTCTGAAGGCAGCTCTCTGTTTCCACCATCAGGATTGGCAGTGGCAGCCCTGTAAATTCCTTTTTTTTAATTGTATATTGGTGTTCTGCTCTCACGTAGGTCTGTGTACCTACCACATGTGTACAGTGTCCATGAGCCCAGAAGAGAGCGCTGGGTCCTCTGGAACTGGAGTTACTCGCAACTGTAAGCCATGGTGCTGGGAGCTGAACCCAGGTCCTCTGCAAGAACAGCCAGTGCTCTTAACCACTGAGCCATCTCGCCAGCACAAATTCCTAAAGGGAACATGATTCTTTAAAAGATTTTATGTTTTCAAACTCACCAGGCGTGTTGAAAAGTCCCTCTCCCCACACTATCTTGCTGCCCCTGTACATTTTTTTAAATCTGCTGGCAAATATTCCTTAGCCAAACAACAAGGGAGGCAACAGTTTAGTGTGTCCAGCCTTTGGACACTGTACCACACAGCATTGCCATCTGCAGCATTTACACTTGAAAACTGTAATAGAGTTTACATATTTTAAGTAACTTTTATTATTTTTGTGTTGGGGTACATTGGTAGCTACCCTAGACCACAGACTGGGTATGCCTGGTAGACAAGGAATAAGAAAAGCCTACAAAATATGCAGACAGCCCATTTATTATCTAATGCAATGATTTCCCAACAGAAGACCTGTGTGTAAATTCATCCTCAACAGACTCACATTCCCAGCATAACCAAAGCAGTGGTAATAACAAAATTTTGCACAGTATTAATGACTAATTTTTCAAGTATCAGCTTGCCATCTCTTGTTTTTGCTAGACCCTTATTCTTAGGTTGTAATCTGTCTCCTTCTCTTGTAATGCACTAGTCACGCCATCTCAAATCGATGTATAGAAACCCTCTACTGAGAATTTCTCTCTTTGCCACACTACACAGTATCAAGGACTTAATATAAGTCTCCTCTCTTCAGCAGCCCTAGTATTGGGGTCACCTGTGGGCATCACTACACCAGCACTCACTTTGAGCTTTGGTATAAAAATAGGACAAAGGATTTCTTGCCTTGCCTGTTGCATCATTGCCACAACCTATGCACTAACCACACCTGCATTGCCCTGGATCTGCCCCACTCACCTTCTCTTCACTTCCAGCTAAGACATGATCATTTGGGGCTGGAGAGAGAGCTCAGAGGTGAAGAGCACTGGCCGCTCTTCCAGGGATCTTGAGTTCAATTCCCAGCAACCACACGGTGGCTTACAACATCGATAATTAGATCTGGTGCCCTCTTCTGGCATGTAGGCATACATGCAGACAGAACACTAGATATATAAAATCTTAAAAAAAAAAAAAAAAAGACACGATCATTTGGAGTTAGCAGAGAAGTAACAGATTAGGATGGTTTCCTTCACGTCATGTTTACATGATAAAAGATCCAGAGCTAGAGCTTTCTCTTTTAAATACTTGAATTTACTGTGAGCATCCTTGGGAGCCGGGACCAGTGTCCGAGGACAGCTTTGAGGAGTCAGTTATCTTCTTCCCTTCGTAGGTCCAGGGACTGAACTCAGGTTGTCAGGCCTGGGGGTAAACGTCTTACTGGCCCAAGATTTGTATCCTTTTTAAAAAGGCTCTGAATGTTTAGTATGCAAGATTGTCTTTGATTAGACTACAAAAAATGTCTAACTATTTTCCAAACTATCTTCAAATACCAAAGACAAAAAAAGTACTCTAATCTGGAAGGCACTCCTGGAAGCTGTTATAAATTATTTTAGCCTTTGCTGTCTTTTCCATTGTTTCCCCTCACCACATAAAATGAAATTTTTACTCAGCTTTCAAAGGTATTAAATATTTTATAAGTACATTATCCTTAATTTTTTTTCCAATATTATTTTCCTCGCTTGAAGCAAATTTGGTGTTATTAATCAGTACTTACATATACTTAGCACAGTTAAGGACCGTGTTCAACCCCCAGCATAAACACAGCAGGCTGGTGAAATGTCTTGGTAATAAAACGCTTGCAGTGTAAATCTAACTACCATAGTGCTGGAGAGATGGCTCAGTGGTTAAGAACACTGTTCTTCCAAAGGACCTGGGTTCAAGTCCCAGCATCTACATGGCAGCTCACAACCATCTGCAACTTCAAGATCTGACAGCCTCACACAGACATACATGCAGGCAAAAAACTAATGCAAATAAGATTAAAAAAAAAAAAGTAACTCTGCCTAAATACAACAGCAGAATTAGGACTGACTCCACATTTGTCCTGACTGACACACATGCACTGCAGCATGCATGCACATTCATACACATATACATGCCATGTAAACTTAGGACAGGGTTTCACTGCGTATTCAAAGCTGGCCTGGAACCCAGAGATCCACTCACCTCTGCCTTACCAGTGCTGGGAATAAAAGCATGTGCCACTGTGCCCATCAAAATAAGTATCTAAGAGTCCCTACCCACTCAGTAAGGATCCAGTCCAGATCTTAAGGATCACTATATACAGCAATACAATAATGCTCATATTTCCAAGGCAGATGGAAAAAGCTTAATATGCCAAAAATGGAATACTGAATGCTGCTCGCCCATTCATGAATGTGTGGCAGCCAGAGGTCAATATCAATTAATTAATTAATATAGAAATCACTCTTGAGTCTTAACCAAAAGACTTACCCTTCAGTGATACTTTTAGGTTTGGGATGGGAGAGATGGCTCTTCTCCCAGGTGATACCAAACATCTCATGACAGCAAGTAACCATTTTCAGAGAACCACCTCTTCAGACCTCTTATGCATCTATACCCAAGTGGTGCAAATACATACATGCAGGCACTCATAGATACATAAATCTGAGAATAAAATTAAAAAAGAAAATGCCAGGGCTGTTACACAGAGAAACCCTGCCTTGAAGAATGAAAAAAAACAAACCCACATTCAGATGGGCACCCCCCCCCCCCCCCCCCCCCCCCCCCCCCCCCCCCCCCCCCCCCCCCCCCCCGTCACCCCAGACAGGATTTCTCTGGGTAGCCCTAGTGTGCCAGCACTGTACGTTGGGCACCAACTTTCTGGCACATCATAAAGTCCTAGTGGATGGGATCATCATGGTAGAATAAGACAATATAAAATGGTATTAATTTCCCAAAGACTAGGTTATAAGAAGACAAGACATTACTAGGAGGCCAGTGGTAGTTAGTCTACAGGCATGTACAGACCACCTTTCAAATATTTTAAAGACAGAGCACTCAACCATTCAAAAGATACATTAACAGGCTAGTTTTGTATCACTGATCTTACACACATTGAGTACATTCTATAAACTCCATAAAAATGCTGTTCACATCAGACCTGAGAAAATTCTGTTTTTTTGTTGGGTTTTTTTNTTTTTTTTGTGGTAAAACTCAGTTGAGCAAAATGTTATCCAGGGTTCTATTACTGGTCACTCTTCATACACCAATTTTTGTACATTCAAAAACTTACCATCAGATCCAAGAGGAATGCATGTCATACAGTAGGAACAAAAAGAATGTCTGACTATGAATAAAAGAAGCAGGACATAGACTAGGATTTTGAGAGAATCTTAATACTGGGTCACATGCAGGCTCCAGGTTACCTGTCTCAGCCTCTCAAGTGCTAATAAGATACTACAGGCCTGTTTTCTGTCACATGGCTAAACTAGAAATTTTGAACAGAATATTTGTTTTATCCCAAAATACATAACATATCCCCTGTGAAGGTTTCTATGCTTGTGGAATAGTGTGACAAATTACATCCTTGAGAAAAGGAATTACTAAGAATCCAGTTTTTATATGCATCTCCAGAAGCAGAAAATGTAACAAGAGAATGGGCTAACAAAGAAGATTCTGTCAGGTACAAAAGGGCAGTAATCTTGTTTATTTATCTTATTCTTGTTCATTTTAAATTTTTAATTAATTGGGACAGAGTCTCACTATGTATGTAGCCCAGGCTAGCCTCAAAATTTTTGTTTTTCTAGACAGGTTATCTCTGTGAACTCCTAGCTGTCCTGGAACTCACTCTGTAGACCAGGTTGTCCTCAAACTCAGAGAGATCCACCTGCCTCAGCCTCCTGAGTGCTGGGATGCAGGTGCACTGAATCTTAATCCTCCCACCTCAGCCTCTCACATAGTGAGAGATACTTGCAATCCTCAGCACACTGAGCTTATTCTAATTTTAAATATAAGGAAAATATCTCATTTCTTGTAGCTATTACTCTGAAACCCTGATATTATAATTCAGTTTGCTTACAAAGTTTCTCCGATGTCAGAATGTATCAGAGGCATCTAAACTCCCTAATTAACTCCAATTAGAAAAACACCCATGATTAGATAAAGTTCTTACTTTACTTTTAACTGTCAAGTTTTGTTTATATTCTGGAGCAAAGACTCTTGTCCCTACTGTATGACATATCAAATTTTGCCTTAAAAGAAACTGAATGGGACTTTTGGAGTTTTGTAGTCAAATATAATTGAGAAAGAAAATTGCTCCATAGAGGGCTGGTGGGGGGAGGTATCTTCCTTAGCCATTAAACAATCTCTTTCAACCTCTAGTAACTATTTTAAGCCAGAATATATTCCAACCAAAATTTCATAGTACCTAGCAGGAACACAATAAAGTAACCCACAACACAATTTTATCCCACAATGGTATACAGGAATCTGAATATATCCATGACAAAAAACAAATACAGATACTTGGACATTAACTCACCTGGCAAGGTCTGACTTCCGTTATATATATCAGAACTTACAGACTTACTTTGGCGTTCATACAAAGACCAGAAGACTGCTTGAGCTCAGCATTGAGAATTTACAGCTCTTCTGCTGGCTTGTCATTTAGTACCGGGGTCATTACAAAATATTTTAAATCACAAAGGAGAAAGATTAAAATAAGGTCTGCTACCGTGTCTTCTGGAGCTGCTACCACGTTTCTCTTAGTCTACCTGCTCTTCTGAGTTAGCCTTTTCCAAAACCTGGGAGTACTTCCACGACGCTGCTGTTCCTAAAAACTCCACTTCTGCCTTGTTGCTGCTTGTTGGACAGCTGGAGCCTAACTCAAAAGACATGGCTTGTCCTCTTCTATATCTGCCTAGTTCAGCAGCTGCCAAGATTTACAGCTTGCTTGCTCTTTTGTATTTCTCTTAAATGCTTAAAAAGAAAAAGAAAGAAAGGTATATTATTTTACAATTTTCATTCTGTAGTTTAGGCAAAAAACATTTCAGCAAAAATGGAAATTTTGTTTTACATATGCACCAACCCCTGTGCAGAAGAAACAGTTATGAAGTTTGAAATTCTCTCATATCTGGAACAGGGTAGGACAGAGAAGAGACATACTGTCTTCCAAATACAAAGCTTGATGCAAGCTGTCTAAAAATAAACTTTTTAAAAGATCATTTCAGATGAACACACAGTATTTATTAATGTTATTATGGGAGAAAAAAATAAATGAAAGCAAAGGTCTTTAAAGACTAACTCAAGTAAATAAAAGTAAAATTAGAGAATCCTTCCCTCCCTAGATAAATAAAAGCAGTTTACTACTGCACCAGTGTGTATTTTCAAGCAAATACAGAAGAAAAACTCATTAGCTCTTTAAAAAATACACACATTTAATGTTGGTCTGCTTTAATTCTAAGTATAGCAATTTCAAAAATACAAACTGAACATCAGAGCCATGTGAACCACCATGGTAAAAGCAAACAGACATTCACAATAATTACGTCTAGAGACAGTTCAGCTTGGTAAGTTGTCTTCTGCGTGTCTTCAAGAGTCACTAAAATACTGCTGGTGTTCAGTTAGAATTAAAGGATGTGGGGAAATGAGATATGGTACAGCTAGAGCGAATAAGGAATTACATTTTTGCATTACCCCTAGATAAACAAACATTCAAAAATCAACACAATCTCTGTGTATTATTCAAAATATTGCAGCCGCAGGAAAGGCAACCTTAAGTTAATAGCTAGGGGAAATCACGTTTTGGTGGCGGTGAACAGAAGTGACAGTTTGTAATTTGCACTTTGTAAAGCTCATCTATACCTGGTCAACCAGGAACCAAATGCAGGACAACGAAGTTCTCTGCTTCTTTTGGCTACAATGTGACAAGAAAAGTCATCTTTTGAAGATGCTTAAAAGAAATAAAGCATGTTTCTTTAAAAAAAAAAAAAAGTCAAATAATTAATGGAATAAATAAGCAGTAACCCATAGTTTTACCATTCTTTCATCAATACACTTCACAGATTTTTAATTTTGGCAAAAATTTCCCCAATTTTTAGTCTAAAATTTACCACTCATGTAAAAAAGTAAAATGAAGAGCTACCTAAACAATATTTTTCTGTTTACTCTTTGGCTAAGAAAGAAAACAAACAAAACAAAAAGAAACAGAAGACAACTCTAACACATGATAAAAGAAACTTTAACATGTAAAACAAAAATATCAATTTAAATCTTGGTACATTTTATAAAAACAAGAGGTAATGTTGTAATAAAACAGCAGTTAGCCTCAGCTAGCAACACACTGTTTGTTAACCCTGTGCAATCAAACACTTTGTTCATACTACGCTTATTCCAACACGACTAGCAATGACTACAGACAAGTCAGGAGTTGTCACCGGCCTCCTGCAGACGTACTGTTAAAACTCAGACATTTACAATCATAATGTGCCACAAGAAACTAAAAATGTCACTTCTAATAGGATAATGTAGATATCGCTTGGATTTGTTTTAGGTATTCAACAGTGGAGTTACAAGGACTAAAGCAATCTAAAAGCCTATGAACACTGTTGTTCACACCTTTCTTCAGTACACACTGAACTGTTTGACACATTTCTCTTCATACATAGCAAGCAACAGCACCCAATACAAGCCTGAGAAGAAACGCTGCTGTGTAAATACTGCAACTATTCCTGAAATAAGAATCATGGGATATACGCTCCAAAGCTGCCCATTCCCATAATTTGTATTGCATAGGTCACATAATCACACACACATATATACACACATGTATATATGTGTACATGCAAAGAATATATTAAGACGACAATGAAGTCTAGTCACAGAGCAATTTACAGGCTCAATATATTTTTTACATTTTGCTTGAAAGAAATTTCAATATTTTACAGTCTTTCATTAGACATTATATACACTGCACTTTATGAAATCTAAAGGATATGAAATAAATTTTTCCAACATTTTGGTAACAAAACACACAATATTTCTCCAAATACTTGTGCTATCTACATGATCTCTTTGCTCTGGTAACCACTAATCACAAAAATGGACTCAATGGATAATTAGAAAAATTATCTAACACCATGCATGGGTTTAAATCATGTTTAATATCCTATCCTAGAAACATTCTACAAATCTCAAGATTTAAAAAATTAAGTCTCTCCTCTGATTTTTAAAAGATATCTTTTCATGACAACATCCGTAACATTGACAAGTACATGTTAAGGCTAGTATCATCTCCTTTTGTGAAATTTTTTTGTGTTTTCTGCTTGTTTGTTTTTTTAAGAAAGATAGTGAAACCCACATTCTCTCAGGGCTTTAGCCTGGACCACCAGGAAACGAGTGCAGTGAACATAACTCAGTCCTGCGGTCAGGATGCGGTCGCGCCTTCCCACTCCACAAGGTACTGCACCTTCCCGTCGAGCGCCACTCGCCGAGCCAGAACGCGGTACTTCTCCCCACATGCTATTCTCCCTGCAGCGCCGAAGTAACTAGTGATGGAGTTCTGCAGGTGATTGCGCTGCAGCTCCTGATCAGCTAAGTTATTCAAGATTTCTGTGTTAAGTTCTTCAAACTGATAATCCTCTTTGCCTTCATCATCTTTTACAACTTCTGAGTTCTGAGTCTGGAGTGCTCTTCTTGGAAGGCGACCTCTTCTTCTCCGCAAATGTGGTATTGCAGCAGGCCAGGATCGTCCTGTGCGAGTTCTCTTTCTAGAGTCAGACAATCTAGGGAACAGAAAAGAAAAATCTCCTAAGATGATTTTTCTAGAGTCAGACAATCTAGGGAACGGAAAAGAAAAATCATCTGGAGTTTAAAAACCTTTGCATGAGCAAAAGGCCATGCATTGGATTCAGACAATTAAAATAAAAAAAAAAAAATGAGGCACAGTCGTAGACTGCAAGCATCACAGTTCTCAACAAAAGCCAGGTGTGGGGCGCACACTTTTAGTCCCAGAACTCCGGAGGCAGGGGCCACAAGTCTCTGAGGTCAGCTTGCTCTACATAGTGAGCTACAAGGAGATGGGGGGAGGGGGCAGCTTTAACTGAAAGCACACAGCTTGTACTTAACGGCCAGGCCACACGTTTCCTAACAAATCTGGTACACTTATAATCTTAATCTTGGTATTCAGTAGATTGTGGAAGGAGGGATAACATGAGTTTTAAGTTCTGGGTTGCAAAGGGAGCATTTAATGTAGGGCCCTCAAGATGGCTCAGTGAATAAAGGCACCAAGCACCAAACTGACAACTTGAATTCAACCCCCAGAACCAACAAGATGAAAAGAGAGCACTGACTACTTTATAGCCTCTACACACACAGGCTTGTGCACACCAATGGATGCCATGTCTATGTTGGTGCCCAGGAAGGACAGCGAGGACACCAAATCTCTTTTTTTTTTTAAAAAAAAAAAAAATAAGGAATTCTTTTTTTAATATTTATTTATTTATTATGTATACAATGTTCTGTCTGTGTGTGTTCCTGCAGGCCAGGAGAGGGTACCAGACCTCATTACAAATGGTTGTGAGCCACCATGTGGTTGCTGGGAATTGAACTCCCAGGACCTTTGGAAGAGTAGGCAATGCTCTTAACCGCTGAGCCATCTCTCCAGCCCCCCAAATCTCTTGAAATTAGAATTACAGGTGGTTGTAAGCTGGCTGATGTGGGTGCTAGGAACCCAACAGAGGTCCGCTCTAAGAATAACGAGCACTTTGAAACCACTGAGCCATCTCTCTAGGAAAAAGGAAGAAAAAAAAAAAAAAAAACAGCCTTCAAATCACAATCCCAGAGAACTTAGACAATGAGGACCCTAAGAGAGACATACATGGATCTAATCTATATGGGAAGTAGAAAAAGACAGGATCCCTGAGTAAACTGGGAGCATGGGGACCATAGGAGAGAGTAGAAGGAGAGGAGAGAGTAGAAGGGGAGGGGAGAGGCAGGGAGGGGAGCAGAGAAAAATGTAGAGCTCAATAAAATCAATAAAAAAATTAGGAAGCTAGGAAAGCTTGATTTAGGAAACTTACAAAACTCAGAAAGCATAAAAAAGACTCACTCAGGAGGCAGAGGCAAGAGAATCTCTGTGAGGTCAAGGCCAGCCTGGTCTACAACGCTTCCCTTACAGTTATACAAATAGTGCAGCGTCTACAACGCTTCCCTTACAGTTGTAAAAACAGTGCAGCATCTCTGGAGAGGAGCTCTTTGGAGCTGTCAACAGTCACACAGGGACACTCCAGGATGGAGCGTTTGAGTTGTCCCAGGAACAGAGCTGCCTTTAAGGCACATATGGTCCCGTAAGTAATCCTCCCTCAGAAAAATAACTCACTGGCTCACCAAGCTTAAAAAAAAAATTTAATTTAATTAAAACTTAAGAAAAAAATTAAAAAGCCAGGCAGTGGTGTCACTCAAGGCACAGATAGGCAGGCAGTCCCAAGCTGAGTCAAAGGTGGCCTGGTCTACAGAATGAGCGCCTACCCGTAATGCCGGGAAATGCTAGATGAGGTAGTTTCTTTTGCACTGGAAGCTCCCATGGGGTCCACATCTGAGGTACCGGATGAGTGTGCAAGCCCCTCAGTTCTCCTGAGACAAGAGAATGCAAATGGTATGACATATATTACATAACAATAGAAACACTCCCTCGCAAACAAAATTCCCAGGAAAGAAAAAAGCAACTATTTACCCTATAGAACAAGGTAAATCCAACGTAGGATTCTCTGAAACTGATTCCTTATCCTGGAAATTTAAAAAAAAAAAAAAAAAAAATTTAAGCAAAAAAAAGAAAAGGCATATTCTTAAAGGACAGTTTTGCTTTAACTGGAATAAAACACTCAATCATCACACGAACCTTTCCCGAGAACATTTATAAAGAAACCCTCTTACCAAAGGTGGCTCAGCAGTTTTTTGAATCATTTTCCTTGTATATGGGCCAGGAGGACGACCTACAGACTTTTTCTTTCCTTTTTTTTCTATCCCATTGCTTACTTCCCTGAAACAAAGCCAGTTTGTATTTAATCTTTGCAGAAAGCAAAATGACAGTTGCTTTACATAGCTAATTAAACACCTTGAATCACACTTTTTAAAGCTCCAAGAAATAAAGTGTTCTTTACTATAACTCTAATATGCTTATTACTTCAAGATTTTAAAGATAATGAATCACCAGATAGCCATACCAGCTGAATTTTATTATTATTTTTGTTTTTTGTTTTTAGAGACAGGGTTTCTCTTTGTAGCTTTGGAGCCTGTCCTGGAACTAGCTCTTGTAGACCAGGCTGTCCTCGAACTCACAGGGATTCACCGGCCGTGGCCCAGTTTGGGATTAAAGGCGTATGCCACCAGCTGAATTTTAAAACTTTAGTTTCTTACTACTTGGAGGAGACTTTAAAATTTTACAACAAAAAATGACTACAAAATTAGTTAATCTAATGAAAATACCTATATTAAAATTTCAGTATCACCAATTTCTCTTTAAATATATAGTCATGTACACAATATCTCGTGTGTGTGTGTATATATGTATATATATGTATGTACACACACACATATATATATACCCTTGAGTGACATGGTCAGAAACAGGATCAAGCCCAAGACAGCAGAACATAAAGGAGAAATAAGAAATCTCCCATACTGGACACAGCTACTGATAGGTTAAACAGCAAACAAGAAAATAAAGCTAAGTACTAAGCAATACCAAAGGAAAAAGTTCAATAGTCAAGGGTATCTCTAAAAGAAGAGAACATGCAGAATACAGACTTGATGAAGAATAGCTGCTACAGAAAGATAGGAGGGCTACAAAGGTGCTTCCTGTGCGCTGAAGGGCTTCCATCAGACATTCCCACATAAACAAGAAGGCTAGTAAGATAAAGGATCGTGAGGAAAAGCAACACTACTAACGTAGAGTAGAAATAAGATAAAACCAGTAAAAACCCAAAGTGGAAGCAAGCGGAAGGATGACGTAGGAGGACAGAGAAGTGGGCCTAGAAGTCAAAAATGTTGAGGAGAAGAGAATGTAACATATAGCAGTGGTGACACACACAGCCAAGAGGACCAGGAGGAAGCGGGAGTCCTTCTCAGTAGCATCAATCAATCCGAGAGCTACCACACGAAGCATCCTCCTTAACATCATCATAGAATGTGATGTTTGTGGGATTCTTTTTTTCTAATTTATGATAGCAACTGATATAAAGGACTATATCAAATTGGATAATGGTAGAAATAAGCATTTCTTTTTCAAACGAAACCATTCAGTTGTATGTATTCTACTAAAACCTTCAAATGGCTAAGGTAGTCAGTGTTTTATAAACATATTTCTTACTCTGCAGCATAACTACTCCAAACTTGTTCTCTCTCTAAATTTCCCTCTGCATACAGCCCTTTCACTTCACACTCCCTTGAGAAAATAAGACTCACTTCTACAGTCATATCTATATTCAGATGTGTCCTCTGCTATCAAAAGCTATTCTCAGACCAAGGCAATAGAGGTTAGCTTCACTCTCTCCTACACTCAACTTTCTTAGACACTGAGTCATTCTTAGGACACAAAAACAGATTCCAATTACTTCCCAACTACTAAAATTGCTGCCATGTTCTACTATCATTCTGTCTTCACTTTACAGTCAAACTTCTCAGCTTTGATGACATTTTCCTCTCCACTCTTTTCTGCCTCATTCAGGATTCTTCTATGCACTTTTCTCTTTATTATCTTCATTATTATTCTGAATATGTTAGTAACCCTGACATGCAGAAGAAGCATATTTTTGTACATAAATCAGGAAGTGCAGATAGTCATACTTCAACTCATTCCAATCTTTACTACTCTAAATAAACGACTTTTGTCAAGGTCACCAATAACAAAATGTTACAGCGTCCAGTAAACATTTTACTAGCTTCCAATGCCATTTAATTTATCCACCATTACTGGCTCCTAACACCAAAGGCTCCTGGTCTCCTCCTCCCATGCCGGTGGTGCCGCTCTCATCCCTGTTTATTTCATGCCTTCCACTTTATAATTCCAAGTCCAGACACCACCTGAAGAACCATTCTCTTCTCTGCTTACTCCCTACGTCATTTTATTCGTTCTCCTACCTTTAAAGTCAGTCCTGACCTGACCTGCGCTGCTCACGTACAAACAGAAGTCGCCTCCATGGAACTATTCAGATGCGCTGTGAGGACAGAAGAACCAGGAGATGCTCCACCCACCTCACCATCACTTTCCTCCTTATCCTCGGTAAGAAACCAGCATCCATGAGTTGCTCAAACCATAAATTTCGAATCTATTAACTTATCCTTCCCCCCTTTCACTCATAAATTTAGTTTAATAGCAAATCTGATCTCAGTTCTTCTCCTGAAAAGAGATCTCAAACCTATTCACTCCACTTAACTGCTCCCACCCACTCCTGCCCAAGCAAGCATCTCATCTGGACAAAACCAAGTCTCTTTCTTTTCCTACCTCTATTCTAACCGCTCAACTATTCTCCAAATAATTTTTTAAAGGGTAATTAAATCTGCTTACACCATTTAAATGGCTACCATTGTTTGGAGGGAACAGGGGATCCCTACCTACGAGCTGCTATGTGATCCAAGACCCACCCAATCTTTCAAATAGCCAATCCTTACTCTCTAGTTCCCATTCATACCAAATTAGTTTTCTGTTGACAACTAGACTATGTCTCATAGCCTCCCCACCTGTACTCCTGCACCCTGGAGTATTCTCTGTCCCTTTATTCTTCAGTCTTTAAATTACTCTAAATTGATTCTCCAAGATCACCTTACATAGCCCTTCCTTAAGCCTCCCCTTTAAGAACAATGTTCTCATCTCTGTTGACCCAGTGGGGTCTAAAACACTGAATTAATTCTAAATGGCATCAAAATGATCATCAATTATTTTACATGTTTATTACATATTTCTCTCACTATAACGCAATCCATTAAGCACAAGGGAAAACTCTGTCTGGTCATTATCTCCACAGCACTGAGAAAGGAAGGCATCTGACAAAAGTGCTGAATGAACGAATAAAAATTAAATCAACAACAAGTGAAGATGTAAATATTTTAAGTTATTTTTTTAAATCAACTGTCTATTCCTTGAATGCCAAAGGCCTAAAATAAATAAAAATCTAGCACATTTTCTCACCTTGCCTACGAAGGAAATTATAGACTGGGTTTGGAGTTGGAGATTACCCAGGTCTGTGGCACTCTAATATGTTCTAATGCGACCACATAACACACATCATCAGTTACAAATGATAAGCTGAAAGAAAAACTACATCACAGATCAACTTTTACCTTGAATCACACATAGGTTTGGATGCTTTTCTGCCTTTAATTTTAAATTCATGGGATGTTCCTTCAGGTTCTTTCTCTGCTTTGAAAGCCACATTTGGTGGCACAGGAGGAACACGAATTCGCAACCCAAACAAATGCTTCTTCTTCTTTATTTCTTTCCCAGACATAAACCTATTTTTAAAAAAATTAACTAAAATTTTATAAGCTGTACATTTACATGGAAGACCCTAACTTACAACTTTCAAATTAGGCCCTTATACATGAAAAGCTACCCATACCACAAAAGCATTTTCCCTTTGGTGTCTCTGATTCTTATCTACAGGCTTCAGGCTATCAGGTGGAAGGGATAAGACAAAAATAGAGAAAGTTCCAAGTTCAACTTCTTCCAAATATGGCTTCTGTATTAGGTGTGATGATAGACAGTTACAGTCCCAGTACAAGGGAAACATTTGAATTCAGGTTTATATGGTCACTAGTGTTATGAAACAGTATCTCATTATGAAGGTGAACTGGCCTTGAATCCATGATTCTCCTGTCTCTACCTCCCCAGGGCTTCTGGCTCTGAATGAACCCAGGACATGGGCGAGCCTGAGCATACATCAGTAACAACCTGTCTCAAATTAAAAATTAAATAAGTTACTTCACAAAGCAAGTATTTGATTCCAATAAATTCTATTTCAGAATGTATTTGTAGTACATAAAATCTGACCAGAAATAACTTTTAGAAAGAGTAGACAGAGGTCAGACATGGAGTTGAAAGCAATTTAGACCCTAAAGGTGTGAGTACACACTCTCCCTGGCCTATGTTCACTCACAAACATTTTCTTATACCTAACTCTGCTAGAGTCTTCCTGGCCATAAACACCTCTACCTCAGCTGTTCGAAATGTTCTTCCATTGTATGCACCTTTGAGAATGTGCAGCTCTCGTTCCTACCATTATCAGTAACAGGTGTATTTCTGATATTTTAAGATGGGATTAAGAACTGATTCAAACAATATTTTATCAGTACAATTAGCTACTCAATTATTACCTTACCGTTTTTCAAGCTAATTCAAAGATCTAGTTAAAAGTAATTAAAATTACCTAATAAGAAAATATTGTCAAGTTCAAAACAGCAACTTGGGAAAACCAAAAATTTTATAGTACAATTTTAATAGTACGTCTGAGAGTTGCATACATGTATTTATATAAATTTCTTTGGGATTTTGAAGATATTTTCAAGAAATGCAGACATGCTGGTTGTAAAGGGTGGTCTATGCAAGAACATAAGTTCTGATCACTGACTCATCACGCAGACCAACACTATTACTCCTCAGGAACTGACTAATGGCAATAACCAATCTTAAAAGACCCTCCTTTTTTGCACATTCCCACCAGCTAACAAGATTTTACCTTATCTTCATCATTCTGCATCACAGCATAAGTTATTACTGAAAATGCTTCTTCAGGAAACAGAGTAACGGATATTGAGATGCCTCCCAAACACCCCGTCTCAGAAGTATTACTCTTTCCTTCCCAGCCTCCTAGAATCCCTGCCTTACTATGACCAAGAGAGACTAAGACATTAAAACATTTAAAATTGTACGTGCTTTTTCCATACACCAATATCAAATTCTTTATACTCACTATCTCCCTCAGAGGGATATGTAAAATAAATCCACTTACATGGTCTTGTAATCATTTAATGCCTCCAGAACATGCTCATATCTTTCAGATTTGGGTGTGTCTGCCAGCTGCAAAGTATCAAGAAACAATTTAGCATACCATAATTTCTTTCATTATTAATATACAAAGCTATAGGATGCAAAGAAAAGTGTACTAACTTGTGTTCAAAAGACCTAAAGTCTATTCTGGGTCTTCACTGACACTATGTGACCTACCTAGTACCATTTAACCTCTCAAGATTTATTTTCTAAGTTACAGGAGAAATGTCTAAATTTTATACTAATTTTGTTAGTTTGTTACATGAAATAAAATGTATTTGTGAAGCAACTGCACATTATAAACATTAAAGAACTGATATATTAGTTCTGTATATATATGACCTAGGGAAATAACACCTCTAATGTTACACATAATCTCTAAATAAATCTCTAAAAGAAGCACAAAGCTAGTCCAATGAACAATAAAAACATCCCAGCACTTGGGAAGCAAACAGATGATCTCTGAGTTCAAGGCCAGCCGGGTCTACAGAGCTGAGGACAGCCAGAGCTGTTACACAGAGAAAACTTAGGTGAGGGAAGGGAAGACAGGACCCTTTTTTATTTTTTTTAAATATTTATTTATTTATTATGTATACAATATTCTGTCTTTGTGTATGTCTGCAGGCCATTAGAGGGCACCAGACCCCATTACAGATGGTTGTGAGCCACCATGTGGTTGCTGGGAATTGAACTCAGGACCTTTGGAAGAGCAGTCAATGCTCTTAACCTCTGAGCCATCTCTCCAGCCCAGGACCCTTTTTTAAATGGCCACTAGGACTGCACTGCAATGCTCCTGAGGTGCGGTTCTCAAGCCTCTACACTGATACCTTTGGCAAGAGGACTCACTGAACCAGCACTGTGGAGCTCACACATGCCAACCGGTCAGCATTAGATCCTAGGTGATGCTCTCAAGGCCCATCTGGACCTCCACCAGCACCATCCTCCCAGTCTGTCACAGCTGAAAGACTTCACAATGAATGTGGTTCAAGTCCACAAAGCTTCCTCATCGGAGAAGATTCCCCAGTGGAACTCTGTACAGCATTTTCTGCCTGTCTGACTGCTCCCCATTTGGTGAGATGTCTGTTTAACTTTTATATTAGTATGGTACTACTAGGAAAGCTTAGGTGAATAAGCCAATCATATTCAAAAGATAAATCTTATATGGATATTCTAACCGCCAAGCACCTCAGAGTTCACAGGCCATACAAAAGTGAAATGAACCGCTTAAATTCTCCTAGATAAAAAGACCACCAGAACCTGAACTCAAGTGGTACATTACACGTTCCTCCCTGTCTGACTGTCCTCCCAATATGAGACACCCAATAACAAGTTTTGAGGACTGAAAATAGGCTCTCACATATCAAAAACACATGTTCACAGGGTTTGGTGGTGCACACTTTTAATCCCAGCAATCAGGAGGGTAGAGAGGTTGGTAGGTGTTTTTGAGTTCAAGGGAGGGAAGAGAGAGAGAGGGAGGGAGGGAGAGAGAGGAAAAGAGAAAGAGAGAGAGAGACAGGGAGAGAGGGAAAGAGAGAGACCAAGACCTTGTCTCAAAATAAAATAAAAAAATTAAAAAAGAAAAAACAGCACATGCTTGACCCTCTGAAGTACACTCTCAGATCCAGAATTTCTATTTAAGGAAGAATGAAATAAACAGACTTTGAAGTTTGCAAGAAAATAAGCCCTAGAAATAATTCAATCTTTCATCAAGACCACAGTCTCTTGTAAAGAGACCCAGTTATTCATCAACATTAATAGTGGAAAAAGCTAAATCACTTACTGAACCCCATTTCATAAGCATTAGCTCTACAAACATCTGAAGCAGCATTCATATATGTTTGAGATCAAGTTTCTAATGGTCTCATGTGATTTCCTCATATAAACCATCTGACTAATTCCATCTACTTATCCCCTAAAATCGTATCAGATGAGCTTTTATCTGACAGACAGACACACACACACACACACACACACACACACACACACTATTGTGCTTAAATTTAACAGCAAAAAGCAGGGCATAGTAGTATATGCTTTTTTTTTTTAAATTTGGAGGGTAGGGAAAGACAGGGTTTTACTTTATAGCTCAATTGGTCCCAAATTTGTAACAATAGGTGTGTACAACCATATTCAGCGGACCTTTGAGACAGACTCACCAAATTGACTTGGCTGGCTTTGAACTTGTGACCCTACTGCAATAGCCTTTGGAGTAGGTGGGGTTATAGGACTACAACACCAGGCCAGGCTTTATTTTTATTTTATTTTATTGGAGGTAAAAATTCACTATGCAGACCTGGCTGGCCTAGAACTCTCTATGTAAAGCAGGCTGAAATTCAACTCCCAGTATGATGGAGGAAGGTCATTGGTTAATTAATAAAGAAACTGCTTGGCCCTGATAGGTTAAAACATAGGTGGGTGGAGTAAACAGAAAAGAATGCTGGGAAGAAGAAGAAGTGAGGTAAAACACCTCAGACAGACGCTGGTCTCCAAGGCAGATGCGATGAAGCAAGCCGCCAGATCAGACATGCTGAATCTTTCCGGGTAAGACTGGTGCTACACAGATTACTAAATATGGCTTAGGCAAGATGTGAGAATTAGCCATTAAGAGGCTAGAAACTAATGGGCCAAGCAGTGTTTAAAAGAATACAGTTTCCGTGTAATTATTTTGGGACATAAGCTAGCCAGGTGGCCGGGAGCTGGGTGGCAGGAATGCAGCCCACAGCTCCTTTTACACCAGTATTCTGCCAGCCTTTGCCTCCCAAATGCTATCATCAAAGCTGTGTGCCAATTTCTGTTTTCAGCTCAAATCTGCAGATATTTTCTCTTGATCCTGCCATCCTTTCCAAAAACAAAGACAGAACTTTGGCCCTCTTTTACAAGTTCCATCAAGATTTCCAAAATAGTTCTCTTACTGTTTTTCAAGTCAGTGACAAATCCACTTAACTTTTACTTTAATTAGTTTGAATTTCAATCTTATTTATAATTTGTCCATATCAGGTCTATAACATTTGATAAAGCAGTGTTGCATATCTGAAAGAACAGTATTTGAATATTTATACCCCAAGGGTTTTTATTATACTATGAAACTTGGAAATTAACGTATATAAAATATCAACCATTGCCAAGCAGTGGTGGTGCACACCTTTAATCCCAGCACTTGGGAGGCAGAGGCAGACACATCTCTGAGTTCGAGGCCAGTCTGGTCTACAGAGTAAGTTTCAGGACAGCCAGAACTGTCATACAGAGAGGGGGGAAAAAAAAATATCAACTTCCTAGTTTACTGACAACCACCAACAAACCTGACCTCCTATTTCTGAAACCTTTAACTTTCTGAAGTGCAACTATGATGGTATTGAATTGGACTGCTTATGTTATGAGCTAGGTGTTCCACCTGACTGAAAGGAGAAACAAGAATTTTACCAACATGCAACTGCATTTCTCTTTCATTTATTTGTTTGTTTATTTTTGTTTCTTTTTGTTTGTTTGTTTGTTTGTTTTTGAGACAGGGCCTGAATGTTCTGGAACTCGCTCTGTAGACCAAACTGCCCTGGAACTCAGAGATTTGTTGGCTTGTTTTTGAGATATATATGCCCAAAATGGCCTTGTGAAATTATGATCCTCCTGCATCAGCAACCTGAGTTCTTAGATTGTAGGTGTGCAACCACATGCCTAGATCACACTACACTTCACTTTACATTATTTATTTGTTTATTAGTTTGTTTGGGATTTTCCAGGCAAGGTTTCTCTGTGTAGTCTTGGCTATCCGGGAACACCCTCTGCCCAGCCCCTTGCTCTGTCTTGTTGGGACAGCCCTCACTGTGCAGCAACACTCCAGCTTCAGTCTCTCCGCTAGGGTCACAGGTGCGCTACACCACATCCACTTCTATGTTCCTTTCTCAAAAGCTCTTTTTAAAACCAGCACAGGAGACATCAGAAGTCAGTTTGTAACTGATTATTCTACTACTGACAGGATCCCAACATTCCTAGACATTAGAGATATGTAAGAGGAAACGAACACTGGTTACTTCTCTAAGATTTTCTATAGAAAACTGAAAAAGAAAGCAAAATTATACATAAGGCACCTAATACAAAGAATTTTTCTAACAGTTCTATTTTTAACTACAATGATTCTTACTTCAGTATATCGAAGAAGTAAATAACTTATTTCCACCATGTGTTCAATTTCCCAAGGCAAGGAACATAAGACAATAAGAGGGCTAGTTGTGATATCATTACCAAAGTTATTTCAAAAAACTAAAAAAAAAAAGAAAACTTTAAACTTTAATTGTCTGACTTGTTCATGTGTCTCCTTTATTTTTAACCATCGAGCAGTTCCAAGACCACCTACCTCTCCAGGGTGCAATCTGTCCCAGTTTTCATTAATGTATGTCATAAGCTCAAGTTCAGAGTCAAAGTATTTCTTCTTGTGAATAACACTTAGGTTGTAAAGGCATAGGTGTGCTATATCTACCCTGAAATCCAAAATTAATTAAAATATATGAAAGTGTTTTTTATTATCTTAAAAAGTCAGTTTTTAATGAAACCAGTATATAAAACTACTATAATAAAACCAAAGTGATATACTTAGGTGGATAGGCAGTCAATAACCTAAATCACAATACAATAAACTATTACATAGGAAGAACTAGAAAACACTAGCTTAACTAATGTGGAATAATTATAAACTAAGATGTACCCAAATTACTTCCTAAATGAATTTAAAAAAATATCTGACACCAGGCGGTGGTGGTGCATGCCTTTAATCCCAGTCTCAGGAACAAAAGGAAGGAAGATCTCTGAGTTCAGAGCTAGTGTGGTCTACAGAGCAAGTTCCAGGATAGCCAGGACTACCCAGAGAAACACAGTCTCATAAAACCAAAAAAAGTAAAAGTGTGGCTACAGGAGAAAATGACTGCTGACTAACATCACTGTGTTCTCACTAAAGGCACACTGTACATTGCTGGGCCGTGTGCCATCTGCATGAGTTAAGCCACCACCCGCTCTTAAGTATGTAAAGCACAATAAAAATTTGTACAATCTCAGCATACACATTTTATTAGATCTCTAAAATCCCTCACTTACCGTAAAAAATTACTACATCAAAGCAGAAACTGTTATATTATTTTATCTGCTTCTCTGTGATACTCTGAAGGCATGAGAAGCCAAAACCACAAAGACCCTAAACTGAAAGCGCCAACACCTTTCCATAATGAACTCTTATTAACGTTAACAACAAAATGGATAATCCTGATGAAGATGGCATAAGCCTAGAGGATTACAAAAAGAAATAAAAGCCAGGTATAGAGAACAAAATTTTATTTACTTTTCATATAAAAGTTTTTATATGGTCTGGCACTTCCTAAAAACATAGAAAAGTCCATGCTTACCACTGTAATGGTAGACGTTTGAGGTATTCTGGTCCAGAACTGCAGACAGAGCAAATAAATGTATAAAACCTAAAAATTGGAAAAAAAAAAAAAAAAGTTTTAAACTGAGTATTCAAAGCTAAATATAAACTAGTTAACAATTACAGCCAGTATTCAGCAAATTATATAAGGCTTCAAATGTAAGGAACTGGTACACAAATCAAAATGCAGTTTCAGTTATGACACTAACAACAACAATGGTTAAAACTCCTATCTGGAGGTAAGGGAAAACTTCTTTAACCATTAGAGAATTCTAAGTTGACACAGATTCACCAGTATTCACACTAATAGCCTATGTGTGCCAAGATCTGTGATGGCTACTTCTATAAGCATTATTTCACCAAAGTTCAAATTACCTGTAAAATAAACTCAAAAGCAGACGAGACCAAGGTCAAAAAGACAGTAATTATATACATCTAGATTTAAACCAAGATTTACTTCAAGAGAGATAAGTAAGCCAGCTTTACTGATCTGTCTTAATTTTTCTTCCTACAACTCTGATGTGGGAGTCCCCACTGTATGACATGAGTATGTTTTATTACCAGTGGTTAATAAGCTGCTTTGGCCTATGGCAAGGCAGAATATAGCTGGGCAGGAAAACTAAACTAAATACAGGGAAAAAGAACGTGGAGTCAGGCAGTCGCCATGTAGCTGCCCAAGAAACAACATGTAAAGTAACAATGTGATAATTTAAGATGCAAGCGCTAGCTAGGAATATGTCTCAGCAGTTGGCCAAACAGTGTTGTAATTAATATAGTATGTGTGTGATTATTCGGGTCTGGGTAGAAAGGAAACAAAAGAACAATCTTGATTTACAGATCTCATTGTCTCTTCCCTAATATTCTCACATGGAAAGTACAATTTATCTGCTTTCACAAGTTTTAAAACTTGATATACAAATTGTTTTTAACAGGATCCTATAGCATTTCCCAATTCTAAATCAGAGTATTCCTTCAAGACTCTTGAAGAAAGCTCCCAACAAGAACATTTAGAGACCTATGAAGTGACAGAAACAAATGTGCTCTCTGAGACAATAGTTCAAAGCTTCCTGGAGTAACAGTCAAAAGCATTGAAAGTATATACAAAGCATGTTTACTATTTAGTATTTTCCCTCTGAGTTGATTCCGTTACACATCACTGTCATAATTATTTTAGAAACCTGAAGCTGCAAAATAACCACAATTACAAAGCATCCACGACAAACCAATCATTGAAATGCAAATGTTCTTCTCACCTATCTCCAAATAGCATTGGCTTTTGAAGGCATTGTACACAAGCCTCATGAAACCACTGCTTACATTTGCAACACTGCAGCATCTTTAAATACCAGCTACCAAAAAGAAAAAAAAGAGTTTAAATTAATACTTTTTAAAACAATATCCTACTATATAGTTCAAGATTGGCCTCCAACTCACAATCCTCCTGACCTCACCAGTGCTGAGATTACAATTGTGCACCACCATTGCTAGCTAAATTACTACTTATTAATGAAGCGAGTGTTCTTTTTGAAAAAAAAAAAAAAACCTACATTATATAATAACCAATATAGTTCTGACAAAAGTATTATACTTCTGCTATACTTCATACTAATTTTTTCTCCAAAAAATGTTTGTACTATTAATTATTCCATCCTTCAAAAATGTTTGTACTATTAATTATTTCATCCTTCCTCTTCCTCTTTTTTTTTTTTTTTTCCTTTTTTTCTGGTTTGGTCTTTCTCTTGTAGCTTTGGAGGATGGTCCTGGAACTCACTCTGCAGACAAGGAAGGCTGGCCTCAAACTCAGAGATTAAAGGCCTGCGCCACCACCGCCTGGCTCCACCCCTCCCTCTTCTATATGGGAATTTATGTGCTCTTTAAGCAAAACTAATATTTCCAGTCAATAATGTCTTTGATTTCTCTCAGATCACAAGATTCAGAGGGTTTTGCTTTTTGTAGTGAGATCTAAACAGGTCGTTACACAATCTACCAATGAGCTACACACCCAGATAGCTCTTTTTATTTTGATTGTTTTCCTTTAAGTTTTGTTTTTTAGCGACAGAGTCTCACTAGCCTCAAAATTAAAGATGAGGTCAAAACTGGGTTACTCATATCTCCTTAGTACTGAGATGAACTATACTACCCCTTCATCCAATTCATGAAGTGCTAGGGGTCAAATCTAGGACTTCAAGCCTGCTACACAGGCTACTACAGCTGAGTTACATCCTCAGGTCTCTTTCATTTTTTTGAGTGTCATTCTGAGGTTGACCTTGACCTCTGCTCACAACCACACCCAGCTGTATAAAAGCTTTCCTAAAGGTGGGCTCCTACTGCTGCACAGATGAGCTCCAAACTTCTAGACCATCAGAAAACACAGATTCATAATTCAGATTTCATAATTCAGAAAACAATTCATAATGGTACCAAAATTAGGTTGTGAAGTGGCACAAAAATAAACTTATGGCTGGGGGTTACCATAACATGAGAAAACGTGTTAAAGGGTCACAGCATTAGGACGGTACTAAAGCAATCCCCTTCTTCAGCCTCCTGAGTAACCACAACTACAGACGTGTGCCCCCAGGCCTGCTATGAGTTTATGTGTAGACTGCTTTTCTGTGTATGCATCAAGTGCATGGAGAGCTTCGCAAAGGCCAGAAAAGGGCGCCACTCTCCCCAGAACTGGAGTCATAAGTAGTTGTGAGGTGCCAGTGGGTGCTAGGAATTAACCCAGGTCCTCTGTAGCTGCAAAACTAGAAAATCCTCTTAAGTCATCCAGCCATTTCTGCAGTCCTTATTTTTTTATTTTTCGATAGAGGATTTCTCTGTGTAGCCCTGGCTGTTCTAGAACTCACTCTGTAGACCAGGCTGGCCCTGAACTCACAGAGATCTGCCTGCCACATCTCCCAAGTGCTGGGATTAAAGACGTGTGTCACCATTGCCCCTCCCGTCTCTATTTTTTATTTATGTGCCTATAAAGGGTATATGCATGTTCAGTACAGTTGCCCACAAAGCCCAGAAAAGGGTGACTGATGCCCTGAAACTAGAGTTAAAGGTGGTTGGTTGTGAGTCACCCAGTGTGGTTGCTGAGAACTCAACTCAGGTCCTCTCTGGGCTCTGTAGGTACTGCGCTCATGTGCACATTATCCACACACAAATAAACCTACATATACATAACATAAAATCTTAATAAAATAATAAACATAAGACATCCAATATAGCTCTCTAGTTCCTGAACAGTATACTTTGTTAGTAAAATACTTAGAAAAATTACTTGACAGTTTCTTCTGAAAATTACATATTGATGTATATACAAAGGAACTAATATTTAGGAAACACTAGTAATATATACAGTCTAATCAGTGTCTGAAAAAGCCTCACCTGGGACTCTATCACTTAATTAAAACCTGTCTCTTAATTACTCATTCAAATAATATTAAGTATATACCAATTTTCAAATGCGTAATCACACTAAACATGACATCAAATGAACTGAGACAGCTTCACACTCCAGTGTGGCAAAGTGGCCTCCACAGCACACATTTTCCTCTATAATTTATTTTAATGACACATCTGGCATAAGGAAAAAGATGAGGGAGGGGAGAGGAAGAAGAGGATGGGAAAGAAGAGAAACGAAGAGAAACAGTAACGGCATTTCCCTGGAGGTTTTATTTGAACTGATTCTTCATACATCCGCAACTCACTATGACTGCTACACCACACTCAGCAATAATAAGACAAACAAGCATGGTAGTGAGCCCCGGTAACCCTGGTGCTCTTGAAAAGGCCTTAAGAATGTGAGGCCAATTTGGAAGTATATACAGAGAGACGGGGTCTCAAACCAACAAAGAGGTCTTCATTAAAAAAAAAAAAATTAAAAAGAAAAAGAAGGTTATACGTTAGTAAAAATGACTTCAAAGGACATTAGATAACTGTTTACTTACTCTCCAGGGCCTCCACAATAGCAGTAACACTGCTGGACATTGGTTTTATGACCTGCATCCCATTCAAGGTCTGCCACACTATAGGGCAATGTCTGCTTCATGACTTGCAATGCTTTGGCATTTGGTCCTTTCTTAAGCGCACCACCCCTCTATATATTAGAGGGAAACATTTGAAAAAGTGAAGGTCAAATTTTTTTAACCAAATTTTCTAATTTATAATTCTGTAATTTAAAATTCCTGGCACTACAGAAATAATATCCATTCTGATATTTCTATAATATCACATTGTCTGATTTGTTATTAATAATACAATTATTTTGTTGTCTTCTTTCAATTTATTGTCCCAATCCCCACACCACTATCAGAAAGTACAAAAATAACCATAAACCATTTAAGGATCATTAGTAAACAATAATTCTTTTTAACCAGCATTGGCTGCTAATTTCATTCAGAACCAACTTTTCAATGTACACAGTCAAAAACAATGCCTTACAAATTCCATAGGGCTTTAACCCGAAAGACTTTTAAAAGATACCTTTGTTGTTGTTGCAAAAACACACTGCCGACAGAGCCATTTCTCATCTGAGTCAATCACACTCGAATCAATGTGAGGTGTGTGACACAACTGATGATACCCTTGATATCAAAAAAGCACAGAGCAAATTCTATTTTATTAACAAGCACTGCAGAATAGAATTTCAAGACGATATTTTAGTTCTAGATTTGACATTCCCTCCATTATAAAAGATAAATAGATCTTACAATAAAGTTTCAAAGTAGCAAGACAAGTACTGACAATCTTTCGTCTTCAATGGATTCACTTGGATTTAGTAACACTTATACAAAACCAAGAAGAATGAATGTTTACCTTGACCACACTTATCACATATAACCATTTCATTGGGAGCTTCTGAATACTCTTCTTGACATATTGTACAGACCATTTCCCCACTCCCAGTGGCTCCTGAAATATGTAAAGCAACATTAAACAGTCATGAAGAATTCCACAGAACTTTTATGACTCAGTGTAACCATTGGGCTTCCTACCATGGCAATAAACTTCAGAACTATAAGCCAGCCCCAATTAAATGCTTTCTTTTATAAGAGTTGCCATGGTCATGGTGTCTCTTCACAGCAATAGAACCCAAACTAAGATACTGAGGGAGATTTATTAACACTGGGAAGTTTTCTGCAGAACACACACCGACTCGGGTTCACGTCTTCACTCATGTTAGACATTAGCATCATAAGATTACAGGAAATAGGCAAGGAAGTTATGTGCTCCCTTTCTGGACTTAAGACAGTTCTTTGTATTCACTAATTATGAAAGAGGCTGTATAGCAAGGATTTCATGGCTGAAACCTAGAAATAAAATGTCTAATAATGTACCCGAAGAGAATTCTACAACAAAAATTGGAAGTGCCAGTTAATTCTATGGGTCACCTAAGAAATTACTCTTTATTCTTTTTTTTTTTTTTTTTTTTTTTTTTTTTTGAAACATGGTTTGGTTTTTCTGTGCAGCCCTGACTATGCTGGAATTTGCTCTGTAGACCAGGCTGGTCTGAAACTCAAGAGATCAGCTTGCCTCTGCAAAGACATGCACCACCACCACACACCTTAATATTTTTGTTTTTTTAAAAAAAGAAAAAGGGCAATGAAGGTACACAACTTTAAGTCCAGCACTCAAGGGACACTGAGTCCAGCCTGGCCTACACAAGACATTTCAAAGCCAGGTATTGTTGCATACACCTTTAATCTCAGCACTCTTCTTGAGACAAGATCCTACTATGAATCTCAAACTGCCCTGGAACTTACTCTGCTGCCCAGGGGTTTGCCCTGAACTCGTCACATTATCTCAGTGTCAGTCTTGATGTAGGAGGGTCATCTGTCTATGAAGCGCTAGCTTTACAGATCTGAGTGCATAGAGAAGTGATGGTCAAGCAGATGGAGGAACTGCCCGTGTACCCTCAGTTAGAAAGCACTACTGCTAGGCTTCAAACCCAGATGTGCCAGAAGCCATGGTCTCTCCACCAAACACTATTTCTTCTACCAAAGCACTTTCACACAGCCTGTGTTCAAAACTATAACTTCGAATAACTGCATAACATTCCATCTAGTGGAAAAAAAACAAATCTGCTGTATTACCTCTTAATGTATATCACATAGGTAACACAGAAGGTACCAATTATTATTTTGCCTGCTTTTGTACTACTGACTGTTTATTTAGGTCTTCTGTCCCTTCCAAATTTCCTGGTACACCTAGTGGGACTTGTTCAATAACTCCTGGGTTTATGGCTATAATTAGAGAGTAGTCAATCTGAGCTTAGCTTCTCATGCTAAATGTGTTGTTTCACAAGAAAAGGCTGCATAGCCCCAGCCAGGAGTAGATGACTCCCACTATATCTACATGGTGAAGAAGAAAGCAATTCTGCAGAAAAGGAGTTATTAATCCAAAAAACTGTATGCATTCACCTCAAGAAACAAACCTAAGAAAACTGGGAATTATAGTTGTGAAATCCAAGAATACCTTTTTTACTACAAAATTTACATGATTCCTGATCTAGCTTAATTGCCCATGGTCTTCCTTACTACAAATTAAGGCATCTACAAAGTCTTAGCTTTTTCGTCTTAGTAATGCCAAAATGCTGGGCAGGAGATGGCTCTGTGGTTAAGAATACTTGCTCCTCAACCACAAGTGTGAGTCCAGATCCCAGCAACCATAGCATTCCTACAAACACTTGTAAACCCAGCTCAGATGGGGATGATATGTGCAGAGACAGGAGAATCACTGGGACTTGCTGGCTTTTAACGTCAGTGAGGCTTAGGGAGAGACTTTGCCTCAAATGAATAGGTAGAAAGTGAGAGAGGACAATGTCCAACACATTCTTCTGACCTCCACACATAACCCCTTACACACATACATGAATAAATAATAAATCTTAAAAATAGCTATCATATATTTGCTTAACTAAAGCTAGAAAAGTCTCCTTATAAAAGCATAGTGGCAAACAGTTTTAATCCTAACACTCAGGGGGCAGAGCCAACTCTACTTTTTCTTGAGTTCAAAACCAACCTACTCAATACAGCAAGTTCCATGCCAGTTGAGGGTATGTAAAGAGACCCTGTCTGGGGAAAAAAATGCAGGGCAGTGATGGAAGACTCTTAATTCCACTCGGAAGGCAGAGACAGGTGAATCTCTGAGTTCCAAACCAGCCTAGTCCAGAGCTACAAAGAGAAATCCTGTCTCAAAAAAATCAAAATAAAATAGCTACATCAGGGCTGGAGATGGCTCCGTGGGTTAAAAGCTGGGATTGCTCTTGTAGCTGACCAGAGACCAGTCCCCAGCACCTATGGGCTCACAACTCCCTGTAGCTCCGTCTCCAGCTTATCTGACACATCAGACCTCTTCAGTCACCTACCTACATTCACACACAAATGTACACACTTTTTTTTATTTTCTATTTTTAAATGCAATTTTTAATTAAAAATATAAAAATAAAGCTATAGCAAACACTGCCACCTAGTTTCTTTTTTAAAATATCTTTTCATTTTTATTATTTTATTGGTGTTTTCCTGTATGTATGTCTGTGTAAGTGTTGGGTCCTGGAGTTGTGACCTGCCATGTGGATGCTGGGAAACCAAACCTAGGTCCTCAGGAAGATCAGTCACTGTTCTTAACCTCTGAGCCATCTCTCACCACTCACTCTACTTAGCTTCTTTTTCAATTTTTTTCAATTATATTTTATTAATAAACTCATAGAAAGAGATCTGCTGAATAGATTATAGAGTACATTTTTATTCATTTAATGCAACTGTTGAAAAAATAGCCAAAACAGAAATCTACAGTGTAAACAGCAATGCAGGACTATATTATTTCACAGAACAAAAATTAATACTGGGTATTAAAACCCTCCTAAGCTCGGCAGCAGCAGCACGCATCTTTAACCCCAGAAGTCGGGAGGCAGAGGCAGGCTCACCTCTGAGCTCAAGACCAGCTTGATCTACACAGAGAGTTCCAGGACAGGTTCCAAAGCTACACAGAGAAACCTGTCTCAACACAATTCAATTAAACTGTAGAGAGCTTTGTTTATAAACAAGGAAAACAATCCTATATATTAATAAATTCTTAAACTTCTCCTCATACACGCTACTGAGTAGTAGGAAGACACTATATTCAATTTCTTTAGCCCCAGAAAATACCATGTTGAAGAAAGCTAAATTTCAGTATATATCATGTTCTAGAGGAACAGTAGCACCTGCCTGTTTGGATGTCCTTCCAGAGAACCCAGGATTTAGAACTGTCCTCAAATATGATGAAGCAGCTCTGTTTCAATATGTTTATCTGCAATACAGAGAAAGAATTCAGGTATCTCTTAAAACTATAGGTGTGAATTAAATTTTAAATTATGTAAAGGTTTATTGCAAATACAGCAGAGGTCTAGTAAGATAACTTGCCTTTTTGATAGTTCCAAGATAAAACAAGCCATCTGACCACCTAGCTAGGACATCCTGACCCTCTTCAAATTTACATGCTGGCTTTTTGGCTTTATGTCCATCCTGTAAAGACAGCTTGTTCAAGGATGCTGGGGTCTTTTGGTTTCGACGTAAAGGAGACCGCTTGTGGACCAGTGAGTTACCTGCTCCTGTAGAGTCTCTAGTCAGGAAATAAAAACCAAATATAAGATTTATAATGGTTTACATCAATGATATATTTCATATGTTAACCAAAACTTTTGGTATAAAGCCTTAATTTGTGGAAAAACAACAAATAACTCGAATGGCAAATGCTTTCTATATAGATTTTTAAAAAAGAGCAATAATTCATAATATTTGCTCATTTCCTACCCTAAGTGAAGCCAGGATTCAGCAGTCATTTCACCAAAACATTTTAGGGTAACTACCTCAAAAACAACTGGGCACGGTGGATAAGCCTGGACGTTCCAGGCCAGCTCAGGTTACTTAGGAGTTCCAGGCCAACTTAAGCTACATATCTAGAACCTTGCCTTTAAATTAAAATTAAAAATTGAAGATTTAATAAAACTATACAGACAAAAAAGAGAGCATAAAAGTTCAGTTAAAAACAAGGAAGAAACCAAAGGTGGGAGAAAATCTTGGTAGCTAAGAACAAAGGAAACATGTTTTCAAAGTCTAAAAATAACATAAGTTTTGGGAATCATGCCATGCTACAGCGTGGGATCTTGAAGACATGACACTAAGTAAGACAATCCAGAGAAAACAGACAAGTACTGTTTAATTCTGGCTTTATGAGACACATAAAACAAACTCATAGACAAGAAGTACCATGGAGGTAGCTGGGAGTATGAGGAAGGATCAAAGAAATGCATTTTAGAAGATGTCCAAAAAGAATTAAAAACTGATACTGTCCCCCTAAATTGCTGAAAAATGTTAATCCAACATTTTTTTGTATGTATCCAACAAACTGAAAACCTACAAGTATAGTAACTCTGAACAGTCACTGGAAAAAGGAAAGGTCATCTTCAAACCAACAAGAGAGCTCAATATGTTTATGTACCAGGCCCTTGGTTCCATCCCCAACACCGTAAGACAAAAATAAACAAAAGAAAACCAGGTGCAGGTGTAGGGGTACACACCTATAATCCCAGTACTGGGCAAGTGGCCTAGGAAAATCAGAAATTCAAGGTCATCCTCAATTACACAGGAAGTTTGAGAAGTTCAAGACCAGCCTGGGATATGTCTAACCCTATATAAATAAGCCACTATTTTAAATTCAGGAATTTTGCATTCCTTATGTAACTAACCCAAACGAATAGCATAATTAAGTATAAAAAAAAAGTCAGTGAAATGCTCCCTAATTCTGGAATGGAAACTATACAAAGCGGCCAACATTCCCATTCATATTCTTTGCTATGACTTCAATATACCTTCTGCCTTCTTCGTGATGGCAATGTACACTGCACCCATTCTTAGATCAAAACATCAAACTTTAATCCCAGCACTCGGGAGGAAGAGGCAGGTGGATCTCTGTGAGTTCGAGGCCTGGTCTACAGAGCAAGTTCCAGGAACCAAAAGCTACACAGTGAAACCCTGCCTTGAAAAAAAAAAAAAAAAAAAGAACAACAACAACAAAAAAAACATCAAATTTTGTAATTTTTCATTTCCTAGTGTTTCTTCCCTTCTCCTGAAATTGCTGATATGCTGTGTTTTGTAACAAGAACTCAACCTAGTAATAGTTACACTTACCCTTTGGCCTTATTTTTTCCCCTTCCTGTCCACAGCCAAATCTCCAGAAATGCTATTAAGAAGCCCAGCACTTAGGAGGCAAAGGCAGGCAGATCATTCTGAGTTCAAGGCTCAGTCTACACAGTGAGTT
This sequence comes from Alexandromys fortis, assembly GCF_014885135.2. Taxonomy (NCBI): domain Eukaryota; kingdom Metazoa; phylum Chordata; class Mammalia; order Rodentia; family Cricetidae; genus Alexandromys; species Alexandromys fortis. The sequence continues at coordinate 7,590,815 of NW_026067971.1, read as the reverse complement.
CCAGGTCAGCAGTGAGACCCTGTCTCACAAAGTGGGGTTGGGGAGAGAACTACACAAGATGGCTCATCTGAGAAATACTCCCCGCCCTCAACCCCACATGGCAAAGAACTGACCCCATAATCTGACAAGTTGTTCTCACCTCCACATGCACGATGGCATGCATGCACATCCATACTCAATAAATACTAAAATGTGGGGACAGGAAGATGGCTCAGCAGGAAAGGATGCCTCCTGTCCTCAGGATCCACATGGGAGAAGGAAAGAACTAACTCCTACAAATTTCCTCTGACCTCCACACATGATATATACATACACAGCCCACATATATACATACAAACATTCACACACACAATAAATAAAATTAAAAAAAAAAGAAACCAGTAAGAAGTTGCCAAACCATGTTTAACAATACAAATTTGTATGTAGAGTCAGAGCGGTGGTGCACACCTTTAATTCCAGCCACTCAGGAGGCAGAGGCAGGCAGATCTCTGAGTTCAAAGGCCAGCCTGGTCTACAGATCCAGGGCAGCCAGGGCTATGCAGAGAAACCCTGCCTCAAAAATAAATAAATAAGAAGAAAATAAATGAATTAATGTAGCAGAATTGTTTTTTAAATTGTTTTTATTTGTGTGTGTGTGTATAGGAATATGTGCACACAGATGCAGATGCTCTTGTAGGTCAGTGATATCAGATTCCCCTGTAACTGGAATTACAGGCAGTTGAGAGCCTCCCAACATGCGTGTTGGCAACTAAACTCTACAAACACAGTACACACTTTTAACCACTGAGCCATCTCTCCAGCTCCTGGGATACCTACTTTGATAGAGAATGTCACTCTATTCAGAGCAAAAAGTAACAAAGGGTTAAAAAAGTCTTCCCCTGATGGTTTACTATCCCTACATTAAATAAGGACCTGACTCAAAAACCTGGTAATTAGCTGAATGATGTAAATAATGTATATTGAAAAAAAGAAATAATTTTCCCCATCCTATCTTCTCATTTTAGTCCCCTAGTTAACTAGGTTACCTCTGAATTAATGTAGGAGCCTAGATAGCTTAATCTGAATAATCTCTGGACAGTGAGATGGCTCAGCAAGTAAGGGCACCTGCTGCCAAGTTTGATACCCAGATCCTAAAGACTAGAAAAAATTAACTGCAGAGAGTTGTCCTCAGACCTCCATATGAATGCTGTGGTACACAGGTATGTATACACATACCAACATGTATTTCAAAATGTAACTGGGCAGTGGTCCTGTAGTCCTTTAATCCCAGCAACCAGGAGGCAGAGGCAGGCAGAATTCTGTGAGTTTGAGGTCAGCTTGGTACATAGTGAGTTTCAGGATAGCCAGCGCTACACATTATAAAACCCTGGGGAGGGGGGGTTGCATTTAAAGTACTTTCTGAGGGGCTGGAGAGATGGCTCAGTGGTTAAGAGCATTATCTGCTCTTCCAAAGGTTCTGAGTTCTATTCCCAGCAATCACAGGTGGCTCACAACCATCTGTAATGAGGTCTGGTGCCCTCTTCTGGCCTGCAGACATACACACAGACAGAATATTGTATACATACATAAATAAATAAATATTTTTTTAAAAATAAAGTACTTTCTGAGGCTACAATATCAAAACACAGATTAAGATCTAGCATATGGCCCTCACACCAAGGGGATAGTTTAAAAGTGGGGGAAGGAGGGAGGTAGTTAGGGATAAGGAAGTCTGACAGGAGTTAGGGATGAAGAATGATCAAAGTAAATTTTATCAGCTGGGCAGTGGTGGTATACACCTTTAATCCTAACATTCAGGAGGCAGAGGCAGGTGGATCTCTGAGTTTGAGGTCAGCCTCAAACTCAGTACAAAGTGAGTTCCAGGACAGCCAAGGTTACACAGAGAAACCCTGTCTTGAAATAACAAAATACATTGTATCAAGTTCTCAAAGAATTAACAGAAAGAGAAAAATACAACTTAAGGATCTAGCATAGTATAATTTCTCAAAATAAATAAAAAGAACAAAAAATCTGTCAATTATTTTTGCTTCTATTTTAAAAATGGGTCTTTCCCCTATGTACAGCCTATGCTCTAAGGGTAGAAAGCTGTCCAGGCTGCGTGCCATATCCTCCCGAGTTCTGAGCACATTGCACAGGTAAACAATAAACAGTCAGTAAACCAGCAGTAACTGGCTGTTTAGTTTAGGTTAGATTTAGTAGTTGGAATCTAAGGGCTGAATGCTACCACCCCAACCCAGGACTCACCTCCCAGTAGGAACTTTCATCCCTCTATTTCCTTCCTCCTCTCTGGGAACAGCCATCAGCCACGACACCTCCACCACAATCATGTTTGCCAGTACCCTTGCCACTACTCTATCCATCCATGATGAACCACTCGGCAGCTAAGGGAAAAAAGGAAGGAAAATCTAATCCTACTTCACACTGCCACCTTGCAATAAAGCACTTCTCCTTGATTCCCCAACTTATAAAGCAAAAAGATCTTACAACAGTAGGGAACACAACTAGGGGACAAAACAACAACAAAGCAAACAAATCAAACTCACCTATGCTATCCTTACCCCAACCCCAGGAACAAGAAGGCTCATCTTTTTGGGGTATTTGGTTTGATCTGGTTTTTAGTTTTAATGTTTTGAAACAGGATCTCACACTATAACTCAAGCTGGCCTATGCTTGCTCAATGTTGGGATTACAGGCGTGAGCTACCACACAGAGCTTAAGTCCCTTCTAAAGGCACAAAACTGCTGGGGCTACATTTTTTCCCAGAGTTTCTTCTACTCCCTGTGACCTGAAGGATATAATGTAACAAATGAGGGAGACACTTTTGGTGGAATCTTTTGCCCAGATTCACAAGGCTCAGGGGAGCCATCACAGGACCCAGGAAGTAGCAATCTACTTAAGGTCAATCCTATACCAAACCTATGGAGAAGTAATTCTCTTACCTGAGATAAAGTAAAATAAAATCTGAGCCTGGATGCTTTCCTTTTAACTGAGGAATATATGAACACCTAACATCAAAGAAGCCAAAGTTCTACAAAGATCAGAAAGCATAAGGCAGGCAGATTCAAAACTAGCTCTAACACTGAAGAGACACTCAGTGGTTAGGAGCACTAGCTGCTCTTCCACACACCAGGTCAGAACTGTTTACAACCCTAGCCTCAGGGGATCTGTACCCCCCCCCCCTTAAGGCCTTCACAGGTAACAAGCACACATGGACACAAAGATAGACAGACAAAACACATTTAAAAAAAATTTTTTTTAGGAAAGCTAGCTCTACTCTATTTCTTAGGTTTAGAGTTTAACAAACATTATCATACATAAAAAATTTTAAATTAGCCAGGCAGTAGTGGCACGTACCTTTAATCCCAGCATTCAGGTGAAACTCTGAGTTAGAGGTCATCCTTATCTACAAAGCTAGTTCCAGAACAGCCAGAGCTACACAAGAGAAACTGACTCAAAAAAATAATAATTTTTAAATAGTAAAAAACTGCCAGGAGAGCCGAGTGGTGGTGCCTCGCGCCTTTGATCCCAGCACTCAGGAGGCAAAGACAGGCAGATTTCTGAGTTGGTTGCCAGCCTGGTCTACAGAGACAGGAAAGGCTCCAAATCTACAGAGAAACCCTGTCTGGAAAAACAAAAACAAACAATTCTATAGAGAAACTAGAGATGGCTTAGCAGGTCAGAGTACTTACTGCTCCTGCAGTGTTGTTTCCTAGCAACCAACATGGTATCTAACAATTGTCTGTAACTCCTGATGTTCTGACATCCGTAGACACCAAGGAAATACACAGTGAACAACATACATGCAGGCACAACATTCAGACACATCAAATAAAAGTAAGTACATCTAAACAAATGAAGTTTTAAGAATCAGTGGGAAAGCTCAACAGGTAAAGACGCTTGTCACCAAGCCTGATGACCTAAGTTCTTATCCCCAGACGCATGTAAAACTAACTCCCTGAAGTTAGTTGTCCTCTGATTTCCACATGTGTAGCATAGCAACCATACATACACAATAAATAGTTTTAAATTCCATAAATATACACTTAAGTCATGTATATGTATATATAGTTTATATGAAATTTTTTCATCTGGGCTGACAATGCTCCTTCCAAGAGCCAAAAACATCTAATAAAATTCCCAGTACCACGCATAAAAAGCCCACTGCAGCTGTTGGTCAGGGTTGTCCAAGAGAATCCTAAAACATTACAGTCTATTGCTATTGCCCTTGGTAGAAACTAAGTCTCTATTGCTGAAGATACCATGAACTTCAGACACTGGACCTAGAGACAACTGAGCTAGACTAACCCCCAAGCACTAACTTCCATGGCTCCAGAAGGTGCCAATGCAAACTACCAATAGTCCTACTCACTATGATGTCTATGAAACAGAACAACCAACCCGGCACGGTAACTGTGAGGGTGCAGAGGGGCATGCAGACCTAGGTAGTAGTAACCAATTGGATTTAAAACCCACACAGGGGAGAGGGAACTCTTGCCTGGTACTGGAAACCTAATCAACTACCCAGGGCTAGTAAAGTCTTGGATCTTGGAGAATCTACAACTGCCACTTTACTAAACCAGCATAATCGCTAACTCTAAATATATTCCCTTATGCCCAGAGTTAAGTGTAGTCCTCACCCTCATCAACTGATGAAACAATTACATAAAACCACAATCGATAGAGAGTTGTGGAGTCCAGTACCAACAGATACATCTACAACACAACTCCTGTGCCTAAGGCTCTGGGAACACTGAGGAAGAAGGGGACAGAAAGACTGTAAGAGTCAGAGGAATAGGCAGTTTGCTATGAACATAAAGTCTCACCAATATGACTGCCTAAACACGAGCTAAACAAGGTGATACACATCTTTAATCCCAGCACTCAGGAGGCAGAGGTTCAAGGCCAGCCTGATCTGCACAGTGAGTTCACTACAAAGTGAGAACCTGTCTCAAAAAAAACAGAGAGACATTCAACACAGACAGGGAAAACCAGGAGACCTCAACCCTACTCGAAGAACTTCAGGCAATTAAGGAATTGCTAGCAGTGGTAAAATAGCCTTACCCGGGGAACAGCACACCAGTGTGTTATCCAATACCCAACAATCATCCCTTAAAAGATACACAAATAACATTATACAGACTAAGAATATCTATGTATTTAGGAATATATATGTATAGGTATATCCATATATGTATGTATGTACCAACAATTAATGAAAAGAGGCCACGAATTTGGAACAGAGCAGAGAGAGAGGCATACAGCAGGGTTGAGACGAAGAAAGTATGTACTTATATTAATCTAAATAAATAAAGGAAATTATTTTACTCCATAAACATTAGTCACTGAAAATTAAGTAGCTTTAACTGGCACACAACCTGCAATTCCGGCACTCAGGAGGTACATGAGACTGTCTTAACAACACCAACAAAGGATACTTAATACTCATATTTAATTCTTCATATATTCTGATATGGTTTCCCCGCCCCAAGCTGATCCCAGATCCTCCCCCCCTTCCCCACCCACTGAAATCCATACCCTTTCTCACTCTCATTAGCATACAGGCATCACATCTAAGAATAAAGATACAATAAAAACAAACCAGAATAGGACAAAACAAACTTTTTGCCCAGAATTCCTAATGTATCCTATTCCCACATCATTTTAAATCACCAAAGGTAATTTCCAAGTTTCCCTTTCCATGACTGACCCTTACTTCCAGAGCTCAGTGTTCCTGCAACCAATCTGGGAAGGCCAGGCCTTATTCATAACTGTCACCTTAAACACTCACGTCATGACAGAGCTTTCCAGATCACATATGCTTTGGCTACAGAAGTGGCACATAATAAACCTTCTCTAGGGTCTTCTGGACCTAAGAACACCTCAGTCCACATCACAACTCACTGGTTGGTAGGGTCCTAGCTAGGAAAGGCAGGACAGCTTCAACACAGGATTGCTAGATCTGGCTGGGCAATGAATGACAACTCAATAAATTCCTACACACAGAATTTTATGTTGTAAATAATTTTCTCAAGAAGTTCGGTGCTATTCATCAACTATACTCAGTACTATGACGAAAAAGAAAATGGACTCTACTGAGTGCCAGTCCTTTCTTCCTTTATCCTTCATGGCTTTAAATTTTATTAGGAATATATGCATTCAGTACTATTCTCATTGCTGTGTAAAATACAGGAAAAAAAAAACAACATAAGAAAGTGTGTGTTTTGGCTCACAGTTTCAGGGCACAGACCATCATAGAAGATGAGGCAGCAGGAGCTGGAGGCAGGAAGATCAGGGTTCATGCTCAGCTTGCTTCCTCCATTTGATTCAACCCAGGACCCCAGCCCATGGGTGTGCTGCCTCACATAGTCAGGGTGGGTCTCCCCTCCTCAGTTAAACCTTTCTGAAAACATCTAGAGGTTTATTTCCATGGTGGTTCTGAATCGTATCAAATGGACAACGAAGATCAACCAGCACTATATGTCTAAGTATAAGGCCTAATTTTAATCATATTATTTACACCTTGGTAAATCAAATTTACTTTTCTTTTTTTTTTTTTTTTTTTTTTTTGTAACAGGGTCTCATGTGTTCCAGGATAGCTTTGAACTCCTATATAGTTGAGAACATCCTTGATCTTTGGATCCTCCTGCCCCCACCGCTAACTGTGAAGAAATACATTCATGGGTTAGAGATGGCTCAGCAATTAAGAGCAGTGGCTGTTCCTTCAGAGGACCTGGGTTCCACTCCCAACACCAACATGGGAACTTACAACCATCTGTAACTCCAGTTCCCAAGGGGTCTGCCATCCTATTCTGGCCTCCATGGACAATGCACACATGTGGTTCACGCATACATACAGGCAAAAACTCATACAAATAAAAGAGGCAGGGAGGTGGAAGCACATGCCTTTAATACCAGCACACTTGGGAGGAAGAAGCAGGTGGATCTGTAAGTTCTGATCTACACAGTAAGTTCTAGGACATCCAAGGCTACATGGAGAAATCCTGTCTAGAAACTGAGGAAGAGGGGAGGGGAGGGAAGGGGAAGGGAGGGGAGGAAGGGATGCTGGAGAGATGGTTCTGCAGTTAAGTGCACTGACTACTTTTCCAGAGAACCCAGGTTCAAATCCAGCACCCACACAGCAGCTCACAACTATCTGTAATTCCAGTTCTAGGAACCCAAACGTTCATGGCAAAAGCACCAATGCACGTTAAAAATAAAAAAAGAGAAAGATGCATTCATTACCACAGAAGGTTAAATTTTAGAATCACTGTAACGGGTGAAAAATTATCCTTTATGGGGCTGGAGAAATGGCTCAGCTATTAAGAGCACATACTACTTTTGGAGAAGAACTGAGTTTGGCTCTCAGCACCTGTTAGGCAGCTCACGACCACCTATAACTCAAGCTCAAGGGGATGTCATGGCTTAATGTGGGGTTCCCCTCTGTATGATGCAAATGTTTTATTACCACTGATTAACAAAGAAGCTGTTTGGGCCAATGACTTAGCAGAATATAGCCAAGCTGGAAGAGATATAGAGAGAGAGTAGGGGGAGTCAAGGAGACACCATGTAGCTGCCAGCCAGAACCTTATCAGTAGGCCACAGCCTCATGATAATTCACAAATTAATAAAATGGGTTAATTTAAGCTGTAGGAGTTAGCTACAAACATACATAAGCTATTGGCCAAACAGTGTTGCAATTAAAACAGTTTCTGTCTTATTATTCGGGTCTGGGCAGCCAGGAAAAGAAGAAGCAGTCTCCGCCTACAATGGCTCTGGCCTCTGTGCACACTGGCACATATATCCCTCCCATACATACATACACATACACACACACACAAGCATATATAAAAAATATTTTTAAATGTCCTCTACACTTTTTCCCCAAAATTCAGGATGCAATCAAACTTGTATATCATTTGACCAGCATGTTTGTCCTCTCTAATCTCAGCTGTGTCCTTACTCATTTTTCTGACATGTAATAGTTTTGTACTCAACTATCTTGATATCATACTCCGTTATGAATCTATTTGTACTTTCATCATGGTTCATCAGTTTTAGCAATTGTATAGCTTGGAGGTGTAGTATGGGTATGTGTGTGTATGAGTATGTTCGTGTGTGTGTGCGTATGTGTGTATGTGTGTCCTATCACTCCTCATTGCTCAAAGTCAAATTTCATACTCTACATGGGCACCGAACATGTCTATTGTTCAACAACATCACTCTAACACTTAAAACTACATTCAACCCAGGGAAATAATTCTCCATACTATACATAGAAGTATAGTACTTCAAGTCACACACCCAATGACAGTTGCTGACGTTAACTCAGAATCAAGAATAATATCACTGAGGGTCGCTCACACCTTTGATCTCAGCACTCTGGGCAGAGGCAGCCTAGTCTACATAGTGAGTTCAGGACAGCCAGAGTTACATAATAATGAGACCCTGCTTTGAAACTTAAAAAAAAAGAAGAAAAGGGGGACTCCATTTAAAGCATTATCCAGCATCCTAAAAGGTCACTTAAGAATTTTAAGTTTACAGGGCTGGAGAGATGGCTCAGCAGTTAAGAGCACTGGCTGCTTTTCTAGAGGACCTGAGTTCAATTCCCAGCACCCACATGGCAGCTCACAACTGTCTGCAACTCCAGTTCCAGGGGATCAAACACTCTCACACATGCATACATACAGGCAGAACACCAATGCACATAAAATAAAAGTATTAAGAAAAAGAATTTAACTTTACCTTATTTGGCCCACAATTACTTTTAAGTTTAATTCCCCAAAAAGAAATTTCCAAAAGAGAAATGAAAAAATGGAAATTGAAAGCAGTCTGCAGACAAGATAATATTAAATGCAACCTATCTGAAGGAGAGAGTTACTACTAGAGCAAATGGAGTCAAACCAACCACTATTTACATAGTTCTAGCTCTCCTTTGATCTCATGAGTGCTTTTCTAGGTTTTTCACAGACTTGTCTGGGTTTTCGAATTCTAGCTTCTAGTACACAGTAGCATCTCCAACCAAAGTTAAATGTTTTACTGAAAGAATACAATAGCATCCCATACACCTTTTTCTATTGTTCACAAACTCCCGAATGACTCAATAAATCCGTCTGCTCCTTGTAATTTCTTCCAAAGAAAAATTCTAACAACCAAGGACATCGGACTGTAAACCACAGTTAAGAGTTCTGGCACTACGGAAATATGTGAAGAAAGCCTGGTTTAGTTAAATCCCTTAAAGCCGTAATTACCTAGGCTGTGACGATGAATAAAAAACCTCTGAGCAGGGAAACTTTAATTGAACAGAAGAAATGCCTCCTAATAAAAAAAAAAGTATCTCTTCCCCATATCAATCCCACTTCTCCCCTTGAAGCTTCCAAGATTTGCTTTCCAGGCAATCTCCCTCATCCTTACACTGCATCAGGCCCGTCCGCTAGATTCCTACACCCCAATTCCACAAATACCCTCTGGTTCCAAACTGATCCGTCCCTTGGCGCCCCTCGACTAGACTCCCCACATTCTGACGGTTCCTCCCCTCTGTTCCCCACCCCCTCACCCCCCAGGTTCATCCTGCCCCTCCAACCGTCTCCCGCCCCCAGGTTCCTTCCTGCCCACCAAACACAGCTTCCCTGTCTCAACGTCTCCAGTTCCACCAACCGACTCCCCGAACGCCCTGCCCGTTCTCCCAGTCCCTATTTTTACCAACATTCCACTGACTGCTCCTTCCTATCCATTCTTTCAACACAGGCACCAGCGCAAAAACACCCCCACACAGGAGTCCCTTACCCGAAGCCGGATCCTCCATCTTCCCCCCTTTCTTTTGCTTTCTTTCTTTCGTCTCTTCCCCCATCCCTACCTCCTCCAAGAGAATCGGTTCCCGGGCCAAGGTTCTCTCACCTCATTCGGTCACTTAAGTGGTGCCAACCGCTTCATACAGGAAAACAGAAGCAATCACGTCCCCGTGGGCGCTTCCCCGCGAGTCCGGGCACTCACCGGGCACCCGCCCCAGCGGGAACCCTGCGCACACGCACACACGCGCACACACACACGCACACCAAATTCCTTAGGGACGAGGGTCGGGGAGGAGAGTGTGCGTTCTCACACCGGCCTCAAACACGGACCACTTCGCTGCGGCCCTTCGCCATTTTGGTTTCCCGCGGACTCGCGGTGCATTCTGGGAGCGCGGAGCTACTCCCAGGCCGAATGGCAGCTCTCCAGGGCCGCAGAGGGGCGGGGACTGCGCGGCGAGCGCGGAAGGACACCGCGCCCTCCGTCCCGGACCGGCGCTGAACAAAGAGGGACTCTTTAATGTCGCGGTGGGACTGAGTGCTGCCGCTGCGGGTGCAGACACAATAGTGAGCGAGCGCCGGCAGACGCCGCTGCTCTTTAAAGCACGGGTCGCGTCCAGCCCATCGAGTGCAGATCTTTTTACGTCCTCAGAAATAATACATCTCGCTAGGCTGGTTTCCTTTCTGTGGACATATTAACTGACAAAGTACTTTTGCCTTCCCCCGCGAGGCCTGCTGTTAGAATTCCCGTAAGTGGGCAAGAGACCCTGGATGTCAAAGCTCGTTCAATGATTGCTCTCCAAACCCAAAATTATTTGGCATCTGTAAGGGAGATTTTCACTCTTTTTTTTTTCCTTTTTTTTCCTTTGACAACGAAAGGGGATTCTTTTTTTATGTTTACCTGCTTCGCGACGTTTCCTAATTGTAGCAAACCCTGAGCATACTCTTCTGCAATGCAGTTGGTTCTAGGAACACAGAACTTTCATACTATTGTCAACTGCGAACCGGAGTTCCAACTGATAGACGGGGGACACGCTTATCTCCTTGATTATATATAGATGTAACCCAACACGTGTAGAAACACCTGCAATACCTTCATATTTTGTGAAAATATCTTCAGTTATAGTTTTATCGCAGATTACGTCACAGAGACAGTCGGTACTGTGTCTTCTTTGAAAAAGTGGCCTATGCTACTTTCACTTGTATTTCAAGAGTTCCCTTGGAGGGCGCTGGTGGGTGGCGCATGTCTTTAATCCCAGTCCTCAGGAGGCAGAGGCAGGAGGTCTCTCTGAGTCTGAGGTCAGCCTGATCTACAGACCTAGTTCCAGGACAGCCAGGGCTATACACAGAAACCCTGTCTCGAAAAACCAAAAGAAAAAAAGAGTCCCCTTTACCTAAACTCTTGAAAAATCTAGTGAATAAGCATATTCATATATACTATAAATATTTTTTCTTTTCTGTGGAAATAAGGTCTCTATTGTGTAGCTCTAGCTGCCCCTCACTACATAGACAAGGCTGGCCTCAAATTCACAGAGATCTACCTTCCTCTACCTCCTCAGTACTGGGATTAAAGACATGCTCCACCATGCCTAGCTTTGTATTATACAGTATTTTATTCAGTACATTTCAGTCTTTCTCTGCCTCTCTCTGTGTGTGTGCGCGCACACGCGATTGTATCTGTGTGTGTGTGTGTGTGTCTCCCTGTGTCTCTCTCCTCTCTGTCTCTCTCTTTCAACACAGGGTCTTATGTAGCCCAAGTTGGTCTCAAATTAGCTATGTAACTAATGCTGGCCCTCAGCTCCTGATTCTCCTTCTTCTGCCTCTTTTTTCTGTTTGTCTGGTTTTTGGTTTTTGAAGACAGATTTTCGTTGTGTAACAGTCCAGGCTGTCCTGGAACTCTGTAGACCAGGATGGCCTCTAACTCACAGAGAGCTTCCTGCCTCTGCCTCCGGAGGGCTAGGATTAAAAGCATGCATCACCACCGCCCACTTCTGCCTCTTGATTGCTGTTATTGTAGGTGTGAACCCCCTACACCTAGTTTAAATATATATATTTACACACACACATAGATACGCGATTGTATCTGTATGTGTGTGTGTGTGTGTGAGTGTGTGTGTGTAGATTTGGAGCTTGTCCTGGAACTCACCCTGTAGACCAGGCTGGCCTCAAACTCACAGAGATCAACCTTCCTCTGCCACCTGAGTGCAGGGATTAAAGGCAAGCAGCACCACCACCCGACTTCTGGTTTTTCTTTTGCAGCTTCACTGAATCTAACGTTCCAATATCACTTTATTATGATTCCGTTATTTTATAGTGTGTTCCTGTTTAGAGAAAGGTTTCTTCTGTAAGACCATGTTGACCTTGAACTTCCTAGCCCTCCACCTTCACTTTCCCTGTGCTGGTATTTCAGAAATGTACTCCTGTACCTGGCTGGTTGTTCTCAAGATTCCTGTTAAGTGGTCACCAACCTCATCTTCCTCATTTTCTGTAATTCAGTGCTTCTGAGTAGACATTTCAGTCTCCAAAAGTTAACACTGTGACCCCCTCTTATCCTGAGAGGGTACACCCCATTGCATGCCTGAACTTCATATAGACTTCAGATAGCAATGAACTCTTATATACTTTTTTCTTATACAAACACACTAATGAAAAGGTGTAATCTATATATTTAGTTCAGAAAAATATTGGCAATAATTATAAAGTTGTAATATATTGTAATAAAATTCAGCTAGATGTGGTGGTAGCTCTTACCCATAATCCCCCACACTTGTCTGAAATGAAATGACCAGCATGAGTTCTTTGTAAGCCTGGGCTACATCATGAACTTGAAGTTAGCCTGGACCAGAGTAAAACCCTGGGTCAAAAAAATAAATAAAAATAAAAAGTGAGGACAGTCTCTCCATCTCTCCTCTCCCCCTGAAATTTCTTAGAAACTGGAGCAAACTCAGCTTTTTTGTCTTTCCTTATTAAATAATTATTAGGACAGCTGCATGGCTAAGAGACCATATAGTGTAGCAGGTAGCGTAAGAAGCACGAACTTGCAGGGTAAAGGGATGATTCCCATCCCAGGCAAAGCAGAGTGGGGCACTGTGAGACTCTGTGAAGATACTCAGAATAGAATAAAATCTACAGCTTACTGTGGATGCTGGGGAGATGGCTCAGCCACTAGGAGCACATACTGCTATTGTAGAGAATCCCATTGGTTCACAACTGCCTGTAACTCCAACTCCAAGGGAATACGACACCTCTGGCCACCTCCAGAACCACACTCTCCACTGCGTATACCCAACACAGATACATATACACTTCTATAAATATTTTAAAAGTAAGCCAGGTGGTAGTGAGCCATGCTTTTAATCCCAGCACTCAGGAGGCAGAAGCAGGTGGATCTCTGTGAGTTTGAGACCAGCCTGGTCTATACAGCTAGTTCTATGACAGCCAAGGTTACACAAAGAAACCCTGTCTTGAAGAGAATAAAAATTATTTTTATTTCTGGGATTTTTTCATTTAATATTTTCAGGTCACAGTTGGCTTCAGGTAAGTGAAATCTAGGTGGCTGGGTTGAAGTTCATCTGGATGCTGGCATAACATGTACAAAGTCTAGGTTCCAATACGTACCAGGCATGTTGATACTCACTCATAATCTCAGTCCTGGGGAAACGGAGGTAGCCAGAAGAAGCGTAAGGTTAGCTGAGCTGGCTGGGCAGTGGTAGTGGACACCTTTAATCACAGCACTCAGGAGGCAGAGGCAGGTGGATCTCTATGAGTTCAAGGTCAGCCAGATCTACAAACTGAGTTCAAAGACTGCCAGGGCTGTTACACAAAGAAACCCAGTCTCAAAAAACAAAGACAAAACAAATAACAAGCAAACAAACAAAAACAAAAAGTAGGGGTGTCATGAGTTCTTTAATTTACAAGGTATTAAAACACTTTTCTAACCCCAAGGTGCCAACAGTTAGATCAGTAAGTGAAAAGCAGATTGTGTTTCTATATAATAATTTCTAAATCATGGGGCCCCACCCTGATGTCATTTTTCTTTTCAGAGTTTCCTTTTTAGATTATTATTACTCTGTGTGTGTGTGTGTGTGTGTGAGAGAGAGAGAGAGAGAGAGAGAGAGAGAGAGAGAGAGAGAGAGAGTCTCAGGGAGACTGAGGGCATGTATATATGCACCTGCAGAGGTCAGAATACAACTTTTGGGCATTGGTGTTCATCTTCACCCTGGTATCAGGGGTCAAACTCAGGTTATTAGGTGCAACAAACATTTTTGCCCACTAACCCACCTTGCTGGGCTTTTATTTATTATTATTATTGTTAATTATTATTAAGACAGGGTCTTATAAAACCCATTATGGCTTTGAATTCACTCTGTCATCGAAGATAACCTCAAACTATTTTTTTTTTTGAGACAGGGTTTCTCTGAAGAGCTTTGGAGCCTGTCCAGGAACTAACTCTGTAGTTCTTGAACTCACAGAGATCCGCCTGCCTCTGCCTCCTGAGTGCGGGGGATTAAAGGTGTCCACTACCACTGCCCAGCTAACCTTAAACTTCTCATGACTATGACACCTCTACTTTGTAAAGGATTTATTAATTTTCATGTGCATTGGCGTTTTACCTGCATCTATATTTGTGTGAGTGTTGTGATCTAGCTGCTCCCACTCCCCCTGACCTTCCTTGTGGTCTGTAATTGACAAGGATGTTTGTGTTCTTTCTGGCCAGTGGTTTTCCAACAGAAGCAGTAGAGGTATAAAAGGCTTAACTCAGGGTAAAGCTTGCTGTTCTTCCACCTGAAAAGAATCCTCCCCCTACCAGTCTTTGCACCCAGGCTGCATTGGCACGGCCTGTGAGGACCCCAGATCCCCTGGAATTGGAGTTACAGGCAGTTGTAAACTACCATGTGGGTGCTAGGAATTGAACCCAGGTCTTCTGGAAGAGCTTTCAGAGCTCTTAACCACAGAGCTATCTCTCCAACCCTACACATCTATAGATTAGAACAAAGATTTTACTTAAGAAAACTGGTACTCAGAGATTCAAAGAACTAAAGAAGTCATGATAAAATGTCATGAAATCTATAACCCTCAGCTTCAAATTTTGTACTAATTAAACAAGATAAAGTAAGACTTTAAGAAATAGGTGTCAAACTCATGGAAACTGAACAGTCAACTACTGAACCACACCTGGGTCAAGGAAGAAATTAAGAAAGAAATTAAAGTCTTCCTTGAATTTAATGAAAATAAAGAGACAACATACTCAAACCTATGGGACACGATGAAAGCAGTGCTAAGAGGAAAGTTCATAGCACTAAGTGCCCACTTAAAGAAAACGGAGAAAGCATACATCTGGGACTTAACAGCACACCTGAAAGCTTTAGAAAAAAAAGAAGCAGACGTGCCCAGGAGGAATAGAAGACTGGAAATAATCAAACTGAGGGCGGAAATCAACAAAATAGAAACACAGAAAACAGTCCAAAAAATCAATGAAACAAAAAGTTGGTTCTTGGAGAAAATCAACAAGATCGACAAACCCCTATCCAAACTAATTAAACAACAGAGCGAGAACACGCAAATAAATAAGATCAGAAATGAAAAGGGGGACATAACCACAGACACAGAGGAAATTCAGAGAATCATTAGATCTTACTACAAAAGCCTGTATGCCACAAAACTGGAAAATGCAAAAGAAATGGACATTTTTTTAGATAAGTGCCATATACCAAAGATAAACCAAGACCAGGTGAACGATCTAAATAGACCAGTTAGTCGCGAAGAACTAGAAGCTGTTGTCAAAAATCTCCCCTCCAAAAAAAGCCCAGGACCAGATGGCTCCAATGCAGAATTCTACCAGAACTTCCAAGAAGAGCTAATACCTATACTCCTTAACGTATTTCACAATATAGAAACAGAAAAGTCATTGCCAAATTCCTTTTATGAAGCTACAGTTACCCTGATACCAAAACCACACAAAGACCCAACCAAGAAAGAGAACTACAGGCCTATCTCACTCATGAATATCGACGCAAAAATTCTCAATAAAATACTGGCAAACCGAATTCAAGAACACATTAGAAAAATTATCCATTATGATCAAGTAGGCTTCATCCCAGAGATGCAGGGCTGGTTCAACATACGCAAATCTATCAATGTAATCCACCATATAAATAAACTGAAAGAAAAAAACCATATGATCATTACATTAGATGCTGAAAAAGCATTCGACAAAATTCAACACCCCTTTATGATAAAGGTATTGGAGAGACTAGGGATACAAGGGTCATACCTAAATATAATAAAAGCTATTTACAGCAAGCCGACAGCTAACATTAAATTAAACGGAGAAAAACTCAAAGCCATCCCACTAAAATCAGGAACAAGACAAGGATGTCCACTCTCTCCATACCTCTTCAATATAGTGTTGTTTACTGCTGTCAGAACCGACTGTCATTCAAACAAAATACTCCAAAAACAATGTATTGGAACCACCTGTTCCTTGAATAAAATCTGTTCATGTACAGGAATGAACTTAAACTCTATAGGTGTAAACACCAGAACAGAAAAGTTTTCCACAGTGTTAGCCTACCTTCAACAACTGTGGGTCTACAGGGAGTGAAACAGTCTGTTCTGTACCTTTTCACCTTCCCAGTAGCTGTAAAAGGAGAAATGTTCCTTTAAGGGTAGAATCCTCCACTGCTTGTAGCTCACAGAGTCCATCAACTCACAGCCAAGGGATCTAGCTATTCAGAATATTCAACAATTTTACAGAGGGTGACTTAAAGTGAGAAGTTAAAGAATTTCTTTCTCTAAGCAAAGCTACAAAGCAGATTGCAGGTGTGGGTGTTGTTTAGATTTAGGAATGAGGGGGAGTACCAGAACTCAGGGTCACACATCCAGAATTTTGGCCCTACGTACACCCAACTTCTTCACTGTCCTTGGCCAGAAGTCTTTAGAAAATCATACATTGTCTCCATTGGCAGGTTGGGCATTCTTGGTGATGTCTGAAGCGTTCTGGTTTTCTCACCAGTAAATGCAGGTGAGCTGGGCAGTGGAGGTACTCACCTTTAGTCCTGGTACTCAGGAGACAGAGGCAGGTGGATCTCAGTGATTTCGAAACCAAGACAGTTCCTGATGGTAGACAAGGCGTGGGGTACTGTAGGGCAGCCTGAGTCACCTCACGCTAGCCCATCCTCTTGAAAAGCTGGCAAATGCACAACAGGACTCAGGAGGGGCAGACAAGCAGAATAACTCTCCAGGTAAAAGATCACATCTCTGGGTTTAATCCTGAAAACCAACTGGAAGTGTTGATCCAGTCAATCTCGATAAAGACGCGTTTTGGGCTTGTTCTTTGTGCTTTTTTATTCGGAGGGAACGCTGTTTAACTAAGAAATCTGTTGCTCTAAAAGGGCACTAAACACCGCTTCAAGATGTCTAGAAGTGTTTTCCTATTTCTGAGTATAGTTAACAGGAGAGATGTGAAAACCTGTGTTGCTGGCAGAGTTAAAGGGCCCCTTGATGTTCTCCAAGCCGCATCTAATCTCTTAATCTCTTAGGGATTTTTTTGGGGGACAATATGGGTTAGTTCTTATAATTCAGTAGTGATTTTTTTTTTTTTTTTTTTTTTTTTTTTTTTTTTTGGGGNTTTTTAGTTTTTCGAGACAGGGTTTCTCTGTAGCTTTGGAGCCTGTCCTGGCACTAGCTCTTGTAGACCAGGCTGGCCTCGAACTCACAGAGATCCGCCTGCCTCTGCCTCCCAAGTGCTGGGATTAAAGGCGTGCGCCACCACCGCCCGGCTCAGAAGTGATGTTTTAAAGATAGTTCCTGAGTTAAGGCTGCTGCAGCAGTGGCAGTGGTAACCATGGCAACTGTGATAGCAGCAGTAGTCACTCCAGCCAATCTTTTCCTAGGTGTTTGTTTCAGGGTATAATTAAGTTGTTCTAAAGCAAGTTCCTCATGCCATTAATTAGTGTTGTAATATGAGCGGCGGGGCTGCATCCCTGGCACCCCGGCCGCCTGACTAGTTTATGCCCCGAAATAACAACACACAAATTGTATTCTTTTAAACACTGCCTGGCCCATTAGTTTCAATCTCTTAACCCATTTCTAATAATCTATGAAGCACCACAAGGTGCACTTACCAGGAAGATTCTAGCCTATGTCCATCCTGGGTCAGAGTTCATTGCGTCTGCCTCAGAGAGCAGATCTATCGCGTCTGCCTGGGAGAGGGGAGCATGGTGTCTCTGAGTTCACTTCCTCTTCCTCCCAGCATTCTGTTCTGTTTACTCCTCCCACCTATGTTTTAACCTATGAGACCAAGCAGTTTCTTTATTACTTAACCAATGACCTTCCTCCATCAGATTAGTCTGATGAACAGGAATCCAGGTATGCACTTATGGTCTAAGAATTAAAGTCAGGAGTTGTCAGGGTACACCGTGGAGTGCAGGTTGGTTGAAGAAAGAAGGTAATCCAAGATGAAATTTTAAAGCCTCTGTGGCAGCAGGAAGGTCCAGCCTCTCTGATGGACTGAACCCTGAGCATCCACACAAAGATTTACTGATTGTTACACAAAGTATTTCCTCATAACAAGGTCCCTAATCTAATTTACATGTCGTACCAAAGGAGAACATCATATGCCCTCGCGATGTTAGTGAGAAACTCAGGTGAACCTGAGGTGTCTTGTGACCAGAGTCATGGGATGGCTACAATGGCGCTTCAGTAAAGCAATTCTACAAATCACAGGAAAGAATCATTCTAAATAGCTACCCCAGATACATTGACTGCTAAATTCCTACACCAAGGAGATAAAATCATAGTGTAAGAGAAGTTTAGTATATGGGGTGACAATTACAAGTGGCCTGCAGTCTCCATGTGGTTGAAATGCAGGAGCCAGTCCCTCTTCTGTTACTACAACGTCTTCTGGTGACAGTTCACAGCGTGGCTTTACCAGTCCTGTTGGAATCCAAAGAAACCCTGTAGGATAAAGCCTGTATTCCAAATCATGAGGAGAGCAGGGCCCAGACTCTGGTTAGGTCCTTCGGGGAGTAAATGCAAAACCATGAGTTTAGATAAAATTCCTTGCTTCTTGTGATGTTTCTCTTCAGGTGTCAGGGTAAAATTGAAGGAAACAATTTAAAAATTTTAAAGTATGAGCTGCTTTGGCAAGTTGCTCCTGAGTAATTCCTCCCTTATTCTCCCCTTTAGATAAACATGTTAAATTATGACTTATCTTTGGGACTATAGGGAATGCCATGAGTGTCATGTACTTTCCAAAGCTGAAAAAAAAGAACTAAAAGTTTTAGATGTTTGTATGATCGTTGTCTGCTTTGAGACCCTCACAACCGAGAAAATACTCAGGAAGAGTCAGCAAGTAGCAAGTAGACTCATATGTTTGAGCCATAACAAAAATAAAGCCAGAAACATTATAAACGCATATTTGTTTTGTTTTGTATTTTTGAGACAGGGTCTCTCTGTTCTGGCTGTTCCTGAACTTGCCAAGTAAAGTAGACCAACCTGGCCTTGAATTTACAACCTGCCCCTGTCTCCTGAGTGTTGGCTGGGATTAAATGTGTGCCTGGCATCATAAACACAAAATTTTAAAATGACCAAAGGAAATTAAAATGTTTTGAGTTCGTGAGTTTTATCATTTTAATTATTTTTATAAAGCTTTAGAAGCCAGTACCTATAACTGTTACCAAGTCCAGATGCCTTATGAGAATTCCACTGATTTAAGTAAAACCTTAACATCAATGTATTAAACTTTGAGCTTCAAAAGTTTTAGATCTTTTTTCCTTCTGGCTGTCCTGGAACTCACTCCATAGCACAGGCTGGCCTTGAACTCAGAGATCCGCTTGCCTCAAAGTCTACTGGGATTAAAGACACGCACCGCCACCACCAATCAACAAACACCTGGATCCTGAATAAAGTTTTGTTTGTTTTTGTTTTTGACACGGGATTTTTTTCTGGGTTTTTTAAGACAGGATTTCCCTGTAGTTTTGGAGCCTGTCTTGGAACTAGCTCTTGTAGACCAGGCTGGCCTCGAACTCACAGAGATCTACCTGCCTCTGAGTATTGGGATTAAAGGCGTGCGCCACTACCACCCAGCTAAAATGGAGCTTAAAAAAAAAAAACCTTCATTATGTATACAATGTTCTGTCTGGACTTGAGAAGAGGATTTCTTTTTTTTAAGATTTATCTATCTACCTATCTATCTATCTATCTATCTATCTATCTATCTATCTCTCTATCTCTCTATCTATTATGTAAACAGTGCTCTGCAAGACAGAAGAGGGCGCCAGATCTCATTACAGATGGCTGTGAGTCACCATGTGGTTGCTGGGAATTGAACTCAGGACCTCTGGAAGAGCAACCAGTGCTCTTAACCTCTGAGTGATCTCTCCAGCCCCAAGACAAGACTTCTCTGTGTAGCTTTGGCTGTCCTGGAACTTATCTTTGTTGTTTTAACCTTCCTTAATACCTGTATAACTTTTTACCTTTTTTATCTGTACATATCCATCCATTTTAAGCTTTATATATAAATCTTTTTTCATTAAAACGGTCCATTTTTGTATCCATTTAACTTATTTATTTACTTTTAATAGTCTGGCATAGGTGTTTAATTATTGAGAGTAGTCACTGAAAAGTAAGTCTTAATCATCATTAGAGAATAAAGGAATAATAAAAAGCAACTTTAAGTCAATAGCAACAGCAATGGTGGCTTTGAGTTTGTTTTTCTGTTGGAATCTGACTGTGAGCTTGCCTATCACTGTAGGAAGCCAGTTTTCTGTTGGAATCTGTCTGTGTTGGAATCACAGTAGGAAGCCTGTTAACTCTTGTAAAAGGCAAAACCTGACTTTTACATTTCAAACGTTTAGAGTCCTCATCAGTATTTGTGTTTCTCTAAGTCGTGAGAAGAAATGAGGTGGCGCCAATCTCTTGACTGCTGTCTTGTTATAGATTAAGGAAGTTCTTCATAGGTTTTGTCTGTTAGTGCAAGAAGACCTGGAGAGTGTCAAGACCAGGGACTTTATTGTTTATTTACTTACTTAAGTCCTGTGGCAGAATCTGTGAGCCTGTTGGGAGATTTCTTTGATATGTTTATTAACCAAATCAGGGCTGGCAGGTATCTGAGCCTCAGTTTCAAAATCTTCTTATTTAAGAAAATCTGATAATTAAACTTCTACTTTAAAGTTCTGAAATTTGTAGTTTCAACGAGCAGCACGTTCATCCTTTGTAGCTAGAGTCAGAATGGTTTCAAAGTGGAATCTGAGTTTTAGGTATGGATGAACTGACCAGGCAGTCTCCTGGGAAGAGCTGGTTGAGGCCAGTTTGCAGTTGTAGCAGCAGGTGGCAAGACTGCTAATTTGTTTGATGAAGATAAGACAGGTGACAAAGGGGCCCCACAGGTATGGTATATGCGTGGTGTGCCAAAGACAAATGCTTGCACGCTTGTGTGAATGGCATCGTCTAACTTTTGTTTTTGATTTTTGTTTGCTTTGGTTTTTTGAGGAAGGGTTTCACTGTGTAACAGCCCTGGCTGTCCTGGAAGTAGACCAGACTAGCCTTAAACTCACAAATAGCCACCTGCTTCTGCCACTAGCACCTGGCTAGTTTTAGGTTTTTTAAGCAAAATTCTTTCTTTTGTTTTGTTGTGTTTTTCGAGACAAGGTTTCTCTTTGCTATCCTGGTCACTCTCAAACTCACAGAGATTCGCCTGCCTCTGCCTCCCGAGTGCTGGGATTAAAGGCGTGTGTCATCACTGCCCAGTTTCAGTAAAGTTCTTAACTGCTGTGCATAGGAGACAAAGAATTTCCCATAGTGAAAGCAAAGTGGAAAGGCAGGTACTGTGTTGGCATAAGGGAAAAGTGCACTCTTTCCTTGTAATGCAAGTTGAAATAAAATCAAACAAGAAAATTAAAGTTGGTGATCGAGGGGAGTTTTTAGGGCTCGGAACCCCTGCTCCTGAAATCAACTACCAATCAGATCAGCAGACCTGAGATGTCCAAATTTTAATCTCAGCACTCCAGAAGCAAACGCAGGCAGATCTATGTGAGCTGAAGACCAACCAGAACTACACAATAAAACCCTATCTCAAAAATGCCAGTGCAAGCGTACATACATAGTGAGAAAGGGGGCAGAAGAGATGGCTAGAAGAGATGGCTTGGTGTTTAAAAGCAGTTACTGTTCTTGAAGAGATTTGAACTTAGTTCCCAGTTCCCCGTGGGAGTCAGGGGAAGTCACTGACCACCTGCAACTCCAGCTCCAAGGGGCCCAACATCCTCTTGGGGACTTGATCACCCATGCTAAGTGCACAGACCCACACATAAGCACACACACAAACATATCTTCAAAGTAAGAAAAGAGTTGAGGGAACAGTGTGGTAACATAGTCCTGTAATCCCAGAACTAGGGAGTTGAAACCAAGAGGATTGCTTTAAATGAGATCTTTTCTCAAAAACAAAAACAAACAAACAAAAACAAGCAAGCAAACAGACAAATTTCAACAGTGTTCTCTTAATGGCGAATTCCTGAGTAGTTTAACTCTATTCATTTAGTTTGGAGATAGCTGGCCCTTTTGAAAAAGCTTCAGTCCTCAAGAGGGATTGTGGATGACTGAGAAGACAAAGAAGGGGCTAAGCAGTTGGATGTCGGAGTGGCTGTGGTTCTTCTTGGCTGTCTTTGATCATATCTGCATCAGGTGAACAGGAGAAGATTTGATACAAGTCATTTCCACTTTCCAGCCCCTCAGGCTAGATTAAACACCAAAATAAAAGACGAGAACCCCGCGTTTCTAAGCTAAGATCACTAGAGGGCTGCCAAGATGGCACAGCAGTTAAGAGCACCTGTTCTTGCAGAGGACCTAAGTTCAGTTCCTATCTCTCCCCTCAGGCTATGCTCAGCCACCTGCAATACCAGCTCTGTGGGAATGGTTTTTCTGAGAAATGCTGGTATTG
Source organism: Alexandromys fortis (assembly GCF_014885135.2). Lineage (NCBI taxonomy): Eukaryota > Metazoa > Chordata > Mammalia > Rodentia > Cricetidae > Alexandromys > Alexandromys fortis. The sequence goes on along the minus strand of NW_026067971.1, from coordinate 7,568,093 downwards.
CGTTCATTCTGCTCACATACTGTATATTCAACCTGTTAAAAATTATTTGAGCTCTAAGAAAAGCATTGTAATCCATCTTACTATGTTTTAGACAAATACACAGTTTTGCTTGCACCATGTTCCCTATTTTGTGACTCTTTCTTTCATGGCCCTGGCTCAGAACAAAGTATGTGTGTGAGAGATGCGGTGACTGGGCCTAAGACACATGTAGATACAAAGTGATCACATATCTAATTGTAACTTTGTGTCCTGTTCTGAGTTAGGAGGACCAGAAGGATATTATTCTCCCTTATCAGTCTCCTGTGAAAGATTAAAGTTTCCTCATTTCTCCTCATTAGCATACATAATGTATATTACTGATAGTGATAGTATGTATCAGTGTTGCTCCAGTAGAGAGAGGACATCTTTGTTGATGACTTTTTAAGATTAGGATTCTCTTAGATTAGAACACGAGAAACCAAAACTCTTCTGAATAACTCAGACCCACTCTTGGGTAAACGACACCAAGAGTTAGTTCTTCTTTACATGGCATCGCCACGTATTCAATGACTGGATGTAATGTCCTCTTCTGATCTCAGAGGGCACCTGCACACACGTGCCATTCACTCAAACAGACCCATATGTGTACACAAAGTTAAAAATAAATCTTTAAGACAGACTTAGAGCATGGTGCTTAATAATATTTAAAATTTTTAATCCATATCTCATTGAATGCCCTTAATAAATAAAGATCATCTCCATGGATTATCTAAGAGAAGTATTAAACAGTATTTTATGTTGTTAGAGTGAGACTTGCCCTGGCCAGACTGAAAGTCTTCCATGGACCAGGCTTGCCTTGAACTTGCTATCTGGTTCTCAAGTTCCTAACTAGAAAATTCTTCCACTGGGTTCATTTAATAAAGCAGAGAACAAGTGTTATACAACTGTTAGAAGAGGTCAAAGCATTTGTGGGGCTTTGGAGATGGCTCAATGGGTAGGACTTGCCACTCAACTGGAGTACAATGCCCCAAGCCCACAGAAACCAGGCCATGATAACTTGGCTCTGTGACCCAGTCACTTCTGCTGTGAGATTGGACAGGAGAGTTGCCCGTGCCTTGGTGGGCTTGGAATACTCAGCACAGAAAAACTTCAGCAAGGTGGGAGGTGAGAACCAACTCCTAAGAGTTGCCCTCTAACCGCCCCGTGTGCCTCGGTGTGAGTGTGTGTCCTCCTCGTGATTTAAATAAATAACGGATATAATTTAATAACGTATTTACTGGATTTAGAATTAGCACTGTTGGGATTTGAATGTGAAATGCCCCCCAAAGGCTCCCTGTGTTTGAACACTTGGTCTCCAGTTGGTGCTGCTTGTTTTGAAACGCTGCTGCAGGACCTCTTCCTGTCTGCTCTCTGCATCCTGACTGCAGATGCAATATAACCATCCCCTTCATTTCCTATGGACAAAATACACCTCTCCACCCTTACATTTCTTATCAAGGGTATCATTAGAACAATAACAAAGCAATAACAAAAGTAATTAATAGAAGTATCGTTTTGTTTTGGTCTTGGTTGGTTGGTTAGTACTTTTGTTTGTGGCACAGAGGTCAGAGAACACTTGCAGGTCATTATATTTGGCAATGAGTACCCTTACCTGCTGAGCCATCTTGCAAATCCTGCTTTTTTTTTTTTTTTTTTTTTACCTTTTAGACCCGTTTCTTTTGTGATTATAAAGTAAATTTTTATTGTCTTCCTGGGCCATAAGCCCTTCTCTGAGAACACGCTAATCTTTTGATAACCACAGGGTACATGTGTAAATTTTATCCTGTGCAGATGGTTGATACACCACTGATAACAAAAGGGTGGACTCAAGGGAAATATGATCTCAGACCAACTTTTACTACACCAAGCACAGAACAACAGCCCACCTGGGATCTTCTGCACTAGGACCATTCACTATAGAGATGATGGACTTAGCCTTTAAAACTGATGATGCACCCTGCACGGTTAGTTTTTTTTAATGATTAATGTCAGAAATTAAGATTTTAAATCACCTCTCAAATAAACTTCCTAGGGATCACTCTGTAGGTTTTCCTACATTTACTTTCCCATTTCCTTTATTTGATTGATATAAATTCTCATGGCATTAAAGCATGTGTTCAGGGAATTCTATTCATTACTAGTATTTATTAGTAGTAATAATTATTAATATAATTAATGTAATAATAGCAGATATTAATTCAACCCTATTCATAACTTTGCTTTTAAATATTTTTTAAAAGTCCATGTACGAATTTATTTGTGAGTATGTGTATGTGTGCTGAGGTCAGTAGGAATAATTCTCTCCTTTCACCATTTGGGTCTCAGGAATCAGATTCAAGTTGCCGGGCTTGCTGGCAAGTACCCTTACCCCCTGGGTTATCTCTCGAGTCCCAGTGAGATCGTTATTTCTAAGATTGGCATACTAGGCCTGGACAAGGTAGAAGGCACCCTGTGTATAAGAGTCTTTATTGGTAAGAATTAAGCCCAGCTGGGCATCTAGTCACTCCTCTAAGACTGACACTTGGGAGACAGAGGTGGGAAGATCGGAAGGGCAAGGTCATCCTCAGCCACACTGTGAATTCCAGGCCAGCCTTCGATACATAAGACCTTGTTTCCCAAAGGAAGGAAGGGAGGAAGGAAGGGAGGGAGGGAAAAGTGCATATACATCACACTCACAAATAAGTAACTAAAAATTTAAAAATTTTTGGAAGAAAATGACAGAAAAATAAATGGACAGACAGGCTCTGGTTTAAAAAGAAAAGACAAGGGTGATTTGTATATGCATCTAGGACTTCCCAGAGCTAGATTAGGGAACTCCCAACCAAGGCTAATAACATTGGCTAACTGGTTTTTATTTTTCTGTTTTAGCATTTATTAGCATATTCTTTGGGGGGGAAAGAGGCTCACACATGCCACAGGGCACATGTAGAGGCCAGGGACCACCTGAGGGCAGTTACTCAGGTCATCAGCCTTGGCGGCAGCTGCCTCCACCCACTGAGCCGTCTCCCTGGCTGCCTAGCTGACTTCAGCATCTACTATCTCCAGCCACTGTGCTAAGGGCTCAGTCAGGCATCCCACACAGTCACTGCTTCCCCTTTCTATGAGGAGGAAGTCCTTATCACTGTAATTTTGTAGATAAAGTTCAGGAGCGTTTCAGTTCAGGGATCATGACCAACCCGGTAAAGAAGAGAGCCTGAGCTCTAAGGTTTTCCTGACTCGGAGAATTCAGCCCACTCAGCCTCACGTGAGAGGTCTGCGGGGTGAACGAAGCCGCCCGGTTCCCAGACATCCCTCGTAGACAGAGCATCCCTGCCCCCACTCATCGGTGGCTTCGTTTCTCAGGGTAAGCTCTTTGATCAAACCTGACACCTTTGTGGTTAAGACACAGCTTCTCTCTGTGAGGTTCCCCGCACCTCTCTGGTGGAATTGGAAACTTTTCCTTCTCCCCACTCACCTATCTGTTCTTTCAGTTTGGTGATGCCCCAGGTGTATAGCCACAGAATGCCAGGTGTTGGACAACAGTTGGTACTATAAAATTAAGAGTGAACATCAAATGTATTCTTTTTTTTTTTTTTTTTTTTTTTTTGGTTTTTCGAGACAGGGT